>NC_092590.1:12837878-13140909 GCF_047663525.1 Anas platyrhynchos
TTATTTCATTGACTTTGATAAGTTATTTAAGGGGCACATCACATTTGGAGAAACTCTGCCCAGGACTGCATTTTAAGATGATCTTATCAGGATCTGTTTCTGCTTGGGTGGCAGCAGAAGCTATACCCACTGCCCTTAGAAGCCAGAAATCAACTGAGAAACATTTTCACTTTCCAGTGAAGCAAGAGGACAGAGCTGTGACTGAGCAACGAAGGAACACTTCGTTAATTCTCGCAGACATTTCATGCCTCAGCATGCACATCGCTTGAATTTTGGAAGATTTTTACAGTTTTCATAATTCGTTTCCTTGCACCATAGTTCAGTGCCAAATGTTATGTAGAGTCTTGGCTCTTAAAATATTTTCTCTCTTTTTCATGCCTCGTATACTTACAAGATCAAATGCAGTTTAAATATGAGGAAAAGTGTCTTAGTAAGGATATACAGAATAAAACAGCTTGCTGTTTGCACAAGGACTTTTTTCTTATCTTCTGAAAGCTTTCTGTTTTGCAATTACAGGTTTCAGTCATTCACCTTTGTTCCTATATTGTCACCACACATGACCTAAATTACACGTGTGTGTATTTCCTATATCCAGAGTTAATATGAGCTCACCAAAATTTGCTCCGGTAAGACTCTTTGCTCTGTTCCTATATTGTATTGATACTGTGATAGAGCACGCACACTCGGACAAGTAGCATGTTATTTCTCCTATCGTGCCCATCGCAGCCTTTGAACCTGCAGCTTTGAACACCAGCGGCATGTGCAGATGTGGCCACGCAGTGCATCTGCGTCAGTGTGGCAAAATCAGTAGCCCAACAGTTTTGTTGTTTGTTAAAATGCACCGACTCACTCTGACCCGCCTTAACACTGTTTGCTTTTGTGTGATGCCAGGGAAATTCTTCCTGGTAAATAATAAATATTTAGCGAGCCTTCCGTAGATTAGATATGTCAGCTTCTGGATGATTGAACGTTATGAAATAACATAGGAAAGAAGGGGCTCAGTTGTTCCCTCAGTAAAATCATGTTTCAGAAGACAGTTTGCATCACTGAAAATGGTAACACATTACCTGCGACTTCCCTGAAGAGTCTTCTGCTTGCTTTCAACCTTTCTCCATCTGAAAGAGTCTCCCAAATCTCACAGATTAATGTGAGAAATTGTGCAGCGGAGTCGCTCTGTTTGCGCAAGCCCTGGAGAATCAGGGGCACCTGACTCCTGTCCGCAGAAGACATTGATGGATGTCCCCGAGCAGTGCCGGGTTCAAGTGCTGGGATTCCTGACGCACAGACTGTACATGACTCTTCTCTCAGATGCAGCATCAAGAGCTAATGTGGCGACAAGGCGCGCCAATCCCTAAGGTTCAGTGTCTGGTAGTTAGACTCATTACAATTAGTCAACTTGATATATTGTTTACAATTTACACCAAACAAGCTTGGGGCTAATTATGACTTAGCTAGTTTGTCTCTTTGATGTCAAACTCCTCAGCAGGAGGCCCAGCTAGCAAACAGAGACTAAGCTTAGTCTCAAGCTCAGGTACCGAGAATCAACTTGGACTTCAAATTCGGTTGTAGCTATGCAGAGCCCTCAGATATTAAGAATGATGTTAGTGCAATTATTGAACTTGGTTTGAATAGATTTATTTCTATATCCTCTTAAACAACTGGCTATCCAGGAAAGCACTGAGTAAGGAAAAAAAAAAATCAACCATGAATTATGAATTTCAGTCACTGCTTAGTGCTCTCAGACACAGCAAGACTTCACCCACACAAAATACAATGATAAAATACAATAATGAAATACAATGTCCCAAATATTGCTTCATTGCATTGTAATTTAAGGGTTGCATAAAGTTGCATTACAATAAAAACTATATCATAAAAGATAGATGGTTTAACACATTTGTGTGGAATTCTAGGCTTACTTTACTATTTGAGTTGCTAATACAGTATTATATTAATGAAAGCTATGTGGTCAAACATGCATTTGTAGTTAATAGACAGGTAGTCACATTTCAAATCATAAAAAAAAAAATATTACAAACCATTTCTAAGGTAGAAACTACATCCAGTCAGAAAAGGAGGGCAGCAGTGAAATAAGAAAGCGAAGGATTTCCAACAGAATGTAACGTTCCTGCCCTTGATAAGAATTCTGAATCACAAAAATCCCCTTTGCTGTGGGCACAACGGTCAGATAATTGACCTTGACTCTCTCTCTCACCTTTGGCACCGGGTGCATAACTCACACCAGAACCGATTATTCCATAAGCATGCCTACAGTGGCAAGAAATGTTGCAGTAAAAAAAAAATAAATAAAAAAATTAACATCATATAATCTCTCTTAACACCTCCCAGGTCAAATTTGTGTTTTGTAGGTATGAGGGTTGTTTTACCCCTAGTTATATATATATTTTTCTTTACAGTTCAGCATAAGAAAAAAAGTTTCACACTTCTTTTGACTTCACAGCAGTAATAAAGAACCTGCAGATAGGTTTTAGCTGACAACTATGGTGTTGAATCACAAGACAAAATAGCATTCCCTTTGTTCTTTCATAGTTGGATAGAGTCTGCCCGGCCCCTTGCAGAAGTAAAAATGTATGTGTATTCCCACAGTAAGGCGACACACTGGAATGAAAGCTTATTCACGAATTTCTGTCTTATAGTTCTGTCCACACCAGAATTATATACAACATTTACAAACTACAATCAGAATGAAAGTTCTAATAATTAAATAATTCACTGCCATAGAGCCCCTGAAATCATACTCACTACATTCACATAGTTTAACCAATCTTTGTTTAGTTAGAATTTGCAAAATGTCAGAAATAAGACGTATCTCAGAAAAACAGTTTTTAACTTTTCAAGAAAATTCTGAGTTTCTTACTTGTTCTGACAACTGGTACTTTTTAATTTTCATACCTAACCTTACAGTGTCAGTTTTGAACAACAAAGCTAGATAAGATCCCAGCCATGGCCTAAAAGATCATCACTTTTGCAATCCAGATTGGGAGGGTGAAAGGAGTGAATTCAGTGGGAAAACTCCCGTATCTTTTCCATCAAAGTTAAGTGAAAAACAGTAACAACTTTTTAACAAGATTTCCTAGTAAGCCCTACCTGTGACTGCTAAATAATAATTTTATCAATCAGTAAAGAAGTATTTAAAAAATAATGAAGGAACTAACAAAACAACTAAGAAAACTATGAGCAGTTGGTGTGCTACAGAAAATCTCGGTAGAGATATTACTGATTTTTACTCAAGAAAAAGTCTCTTACACTTCTCTGTATTTTCCTGTAATTACAACAAATAATGATTAGTTATTGAGACAAAATTAGGTTAACAGGTGGAATAAAAGTCATGTTCATGAAATCATTAACGTAACAGTGGCTAGTCCGACAAGATGACGCCCGTCAATACCACTTTCCTTGCCTGCCTCCAAAATGTGAGGCTTCTAAATAGCATTGATGGGTGAGAATCATAGGTAAAGCCCTGATGTGTTTATTCCACTTGAAAATCTCTGGCCTCTGCACTCCGTGTGTCATAAAAGGAACAAAGCAGCAAAAATGGACTAATAAAAGTCTTCAACTCCACCAGCAAAACAGTTATGAGCACAGGGAATTGGGGTGAGTTGAAGACTATGTCCTAGACTAAACACTTCTTCCTAGTCTTTTGACCCACAGGAACCTACTCCTTTCTCCTTCCACCAAGTAAATTCACCTGGCCAGCTAGTAGCAAAACTCTATTTCCCTCTCTCCTGCTACAGGAGGATAAAGTTAAGGGACTGTTGTAATCCCTTTAAAACATAAAAGCCAGTGGTGAATCCGAACCACCTGAGTTCTGTCTCTGCAGGACGATGATAAATGTCCGCCTGAAGTGCAAAGATCAAGTGCTGGGAGAGCAAGGTCAGATGCTTTACATGACATCTAATGTGACTGTCATTTCTCAGACTCGGTAGCTGATGGAAATGTGGCGACAGGATGAACCAATCACTAAGGTGCCATGTCTGGCATTTAAATGGAGTGAAGTAATTCCAGCAGTGCCCAATGATTAGAGATCTAATTGCCACTGTCTAATGAATTCCTCTGTGGCACGGCGTGTACGATCAAAAATTGTTAGGCTGGGTCTGGCAAGGAACTCTTACTAGAAAATGCATTTAGAAAAGATTAAATTCTCATTTTCTATCCCTAAATAGTCTTATGAATTAATAAACGGTTCCATACAGACTTATCTATAAATAATGGACGACCATTTTGGTGTTTTATTGGGAATTACCTTCCTATCTCTTTCAATATTTGTCTCTAGGGAAATACTGTTGTCTGTATTAAACTCCTCTCCAAGATCATGAGATTTATACAATTCAATTTTTTATTTTAAAAATCATTATCAATTTCTTTTCTTTGAAGAGTATATCACCTTAGATTGCTTAGATAAACTTGTGATAGATATGAGATACGAAGCATCAGTTAAAGGAGTGGGAAATAGAACTTGCTGGGAGACTCAAGACCTCTGTGCTCCAGCTAAGGTTACTTTATGATGCTCCTTGAGTACCTTTGGGACAGAAACAGAAATTTGGTAACAGATTACTCTTCCATTGATTTAACACAATTCATTACACCATCCAATGGTGTAATATCACATATGTACGTTTGATAAATCTCATCCACAAAATTAGATGTCCCTTTCTAAAAATGGATAGTAGCTAACCACTCAACAGTTCCCAAAGATTGCGATGGCCCTTCTGATCCTGGCAATGTCTAAATACCGAGGGAATTGCTGTTTTTCTAGAAAGGTACCTTCTGTTTCAAAGAAACATGGATGGATTCAGGAAGTCCTACAGGCTGTGTGACACCAGAGTCCCCACAGGCTGTAGGACTGGAATTCCTCCCTGCTCCTGTAATCCAAGCATTTCCTCTTGGACTCAAATTTCAACACTCACATGTGCCACCTCCTCTTGCAGAAAACTCCTGTCTCCAGCATCCCAATTTAGATTCATTCCTATTCCTGAAAACTTAAAAAATCATACAGATAAACAAATGTCAGCTGAATGTCCACTGACAGTTTTTTTTTTCCTGCCACTGAAGTCTGCCATCTTCATAAATGGGGAGGTCTTCCAAATGCCTCTCCACATCACTTTCTGATCTCCTCCTAAAGGTTAGATCAAAGTGAACAAATGTAGGCAGATAAAGTTGAATGCAGAGGGGTCTGAGCTTTTTTCAGATCCTGTGATTGACAGCTAAGGCCTTGCACAGTGACAGTGTCACTTGAGAGACCCTACACTTTTTTTCCCAGGTTTTCTGCAGTCTCTGGTGTCACAGGGGGACAGCCCCCTGGGGTAATGCCAGGCTCCTCACTGTCAGGGGGCTAAGACCTGGACTAATTCATTGCGGTGCAGTTTAATTAAACTGCACCGGAGTTGTTTCCCTGGTAAAATAAGTGTGGGAAGAGAATGTGTGTCAAAAGAGACATGCCTCTTACTGTGTGTGCTTTATTGTTACACCACAGCTAATATATTGTGGGAATTCCCATGGAGTCAATGATAAACTATATTATCAAGCTCCATAAAATAGGCATTCTACTAGTGAGGGTTACTGTAGCCCACAATTCCATTAATCCTCCTAATTTATTATATTATAGCTGTATGTGAGGTCTCATAAATTTATTATACCCCTTTCATCTTGATAAAAATGCTTGTTTCTCCTCTCAAATAAAAACCCTTATTATTTGTTGTGTCTGTCTCTAAAAAATAAATGTATCAGCCACTTGCAAGAAAATATGATTATTGGCTGAGAAATGTAAACTGCACTTGACATGTCTTCTGCCATAAAATTAAAGAATTTTATTAAATCTTGCTTTCTGAGTACAAATACCAGTATATGAAGGCCCATTGAATTTTTATTTGCTTTGATTTTAGGGCATTGCATTCTCTTTTATTTATATATATATCTTTACAAGGTTTTTTAATTTAAAGCCACAAAACCTTCATAAAAGGCAAAGCTGACAGATGCAGGAGGCAATTTTTGAGACACAACATTACATGTCTCCTGGAAATTGATCTCAGCGACAAATAAAATCATTCCCTCTTTTAGGGCATTTTGCATAAGTAAAATATTTGCCTATAGATTATGTTGCAGTAATCTGGACTAAGACATTTTAGAAGTGCTAATATATGTGCTATATTAGGTAAGTCTATCTAATGAAAATAAACTTTCTCTTTGGAGCTGGTGTCCCTGAAGGGTATGCAAAGTAGCCTTCATCTTTCACTGGAACTTAATGGGTGGGATAGAAAGCTTGCTTCAGCCAGCCTAAAGACAGGAAGAAGTCCCTTCCCTTGTGGTCAAAAAAAAAAAGAAATAAAATTATTTACTAATACAAGATTATTTACTAATCCTCCATGGATCTGCCTTTCAAACATTTGTCCATTCTTCCTCTGAGCCCATGTAAGCTTTTTAAATCCTCAACACCCTTTGGCAAGGAGTTCCATGCAGGTACTCAATGTTGGAGTGCAGAAACCCTCTTGTATTTGTTTTGACCATTCTTCCTCATCACATCATCCAACAGCCCTAGATTTTGAGTATAGATGGAAGAAGGAACAGCCTATCCCTATCCATTATTTCCATGCTTCTCATTTTTTTTTTTTTCCATCTATCCTCACCTTAAGTCTTTTCTATTGCAAGAGTCCAAACATGCTCAGTCATTTCTCATGCAGAAGCCACTCCTTGGACCTACATCTAAGGAACAGGATTTCCTCACCCTCCTTTATCTTCCTTTCTGCATTCCACTCCCAATTATCAAGGGATATTACTTTATTACTTATTACATAAGCTTTGTTTTTTTGATGGCCATCTACTAATCCAGCTTCTTTACAAGCGGAGTGCTAGCAGAGTGCTTATCAAGAGCAACAAAAGTATGTCAGCTTTATCAGAGGTTAATCCCTCTTCTTATTCCTTACAAGTTAGGCTACGAGGTTGGTCACTATTTGTGCTCAGTGGTATTTTTGCCTGAATACTCAATGCTTTGCACAGTGTTTGTACCAAGACTTGCACTGCTGTGGTTGAAGACTTTGTCAATAGCCTACTGAAAGAATCCCTCCATTGGTCCTCATCAGACCTTAGATTTATTATAACACACAAAGATGAAACAATAAGTTCACTTACTGCCTGCTAAAAGCCAAGAAACTGCAGAAATGGGGGCACTTGTATCATGTAAAAGATATTCAAAGCAGTAGTTGATTAAGCTGGATGATGGCACCAGTGGGACACGTGCTGGAACCAGACAATGCTGGTGAATAGGCTGTTTTTGCTGAACAACCTGTACCTCCTCACAGGTAGCTCTGTGCACCTTCACGCCATGGAGCAGCACATGAGCACAACGAAGGCGCTGAGGGGGTTGCAGGATCAGCGAATTACACTGGCTCAGACAACTCCAACAGGTCTCAGGCTTTCAGGTACAAATAAACTAGACAAAGTTGTCAGAAATAAACTGAACCTCACCTCTCCCAAAGGACAGGGAGATGGTATTCTTATTGCTGCTTAACACTGGAAATACCTACCACCCAAGATACAGCACAGGATGCTCACTGTCAGCAGACACAGTACCAATACCCGGTTCCAAATCCTGATAAACAAGTTTGAAACAGGAAAATGCTACTCAAATCTTTCTGAATAGGAGACATCCAATCTTTAGGACTAGACAGACCAAATGAATCAGCTACATGTAAATCCTCAAAAGCCACTTAATTTTCTTTGTTTCAATATAGTTTCCTGTTCCAAGTTAGAAAAAGTCATATTTTAAAAGACTATCATCCCACAAAAAGTGAAGATGTTAGAAGACTCTCATTTGACATAACTAACTGCAATTCAAGAGATGAGCACGAAGCAAATTATTTCATTGGGAACCTTGGAGAGAAAAAATAAATATTGTTTTCTTAACAACCTGAAAAATAATGATGGATAGGTATTTCCTAAGCATGCTTTTGCTGAGATCCTATGAGAGGAAACTGATGGATTTAAAATTGCATCAAGAGTGTAATATCATGTGCCTGGATAATTAGTAAAACCAAAACCAATATCACCAGTTGTATTGATGCCAGTGCTTAAACAGTGTTAGTATATGGAATGGTGGATTTAAAAAAAAAAAAAAAAAAAAAAAGACTCCTGTTAATTAAAACACTTATGCTTCATCACTGTGGGGAAAAAATTTTCCTCCTCAAGCTATTCAGAAGAACCCAATGAGAGTTGCTTTCTGCAAAATTGTATGGAAACCCTCAACCTGGAACACAACACAAGACTCAAAGAGAGAAGTCAGTTCTGTGCCACATGCTCAGACAATGCTACTAAAGCGAACAGAATGACTGTTTTTTTGTGGAAGTAACAGAAATAAGGATCTGCTCAACAGCAGAAAATCTGCCTCTATCTAGAGTCGCCTCTTAGCTGGACCAGGATGGGACGCTGGACTCTTAGCTGCCTTGAAATAACTTCATGTTGGTAGGAACTGACCTCCCAGTCATGTAGCCTCCTGCTGTGGGCAGTTTCAGACTGTTTCTTGTCTGAAAACTTCTCATTTAATAACAGAAGAAATAACTTTTTAACTCTTAAAAAAAAAACTCTTATACAATATGTATAATGTATACATATATTGTTTAAACTCTTTGGTCATGTTTCTGTACTACTTTTCAAACCACAATGAGATATGACTTCCAGAGCTGAATTAGACACCACAAGCAAAACAAATAGTTGGGGAAATCTGAAGTAGACCATAGGCTGGCTGTGCCATGAAGTCTGTTACTAACGTGGCTGTCTATCAAGCCTGTTGTTAATTTTTCAACAAAAATCATAAGGCATTACATGCAGAAATGGCTTCATGCCACACATTTTTTCGCTCAGTTAAAGACAATTGGTTACTAAGATAGGGAAAAAAAGTTCAGATACACGTTAACTGGATACACATTCAGTATGATCATGATCTCAAGTTCCAATGAAATTGTGTTTGGCCATACGTGACATGGATTTTCCAGCTGATAGAACAAGGTGTTTCTATTTCCCTAATGGATTGTCACATTTGGGAGAACAGTTCTTGGCTTTCCAAAGCTTACTGACTTTCCCAACATGATTTTCATAAACTATTTATAAAACTACTCCAGATTTACCCTTTACATGGCCATTGACAACTGATTTAGCTCTATGAATAGTGATTTGGTATCATGGCTCCCTTAATGGCATTTAATTTGTGGTCTTAAATTTGCAATCTTATTTCCAGTATTTCACTTAATCATGTTTAGCAGCCAGGTAATAAAAACAACTGATGTCTTTAAACCTCTGTACAATTAGTATCCTCAATTGGAAGCAAATTTATTTAATGACATATTAAAATGATTCATCTTCAGGTAAAGCAGAATTGCCAAGCTATAAAATGGGTAAAATGGGGGGGGGGGGGGGGTGGGTGGAGGAGGGGAGGCTGTTTCAACATTTATATGCATTTATGTGCAATATGCATTAACTGCAGCTGAAATTTATGGCTATCACCTTAAATGTTAGCATGAAAGCACTTCTAAGCATCAGATATTCATGATAAAATTAGAGGTTGTCCCTGGTTTCACTGAGAACATTTACTACTTTTTTTTTTTTTCCCCTAAGTGAAATTTAATTGTAGATTTTGGCTAGCCAAATAAATCTGCAGGATGAGATGGAACATGGACCTGAACCATGGACATTCTCCAGTTTATCATGGATGTTGTTAATAAGGTCCAGTAACAATCCCCATTATTAACAGGATGATTTGGATCTGATTTGCATTGGTCAAATGTACTGGGGTGCCCGTGTGACTACTACCATTGCTGTCTAGGGGCAGAGGAAATAGTTCTCAAAGAAACTGGAAGTCCTCACAAAAATTGAGGCTTTTTTTTTTTTTTAACACGTTAGTATATGAAAGTGATCCTTAGCATAGAAAATCCTTAGAACAGCAATAAGGCTCAGATTCAAAAAGGTATTTTACACCATCTGCTACTAATCGCATTAGAAAAGATGCATTGAGGTAGTACCTGGATGTGGGTGGGAGTACTTCCGTATTCCAAAGAGACCTGTGAATAACCAGAAGTGGCAGGAAGAAATTTGTAGGACTGTTTTCTGGAGATCTAACTTAGATGTATAGACTACAGTGAGATGTCAACCAGGTGTGTGTTAAAGCTTGGTTTTCTCAAGAACAAAGAAAGAAATTTCAGGAGAGTGTACTGAGCATAGCTACAAAAGCACAGATAGCAATTGTCGCATACGTCAGCAAGACAAGGTAAACCCTATATTTTTCACCAGTTTTTAACTCAACTCACTAACTAGGCTGAAACTTGTAATAATTTTTGCCTATTAAAACAGATCCTATTATTAATTAATTAACCCAGGAGGAGGCATGCTTTGGAAAGACATTGCTACTTGCATTTCAAAAGCACCCTTAACTGTAGATTCACAGGACCTGATCTGTCCCAAAATGAAATTGGGGAAGAAAATCTACGCATTGCTAAAGATTAAAAAAAAAAAAAAAAAAGATAAATAAGATGTTCATAGAATTAGTCCATTTTTATCTGGAGGATGATTTGTTATATTTGAATAAAATTGGACTTAACCTGTCATACAAAGAAATTTTCCTTAAACCATAGTGGACAAGTGTGAATCCTTTGCATGTGCTGCACATCCTTTCTTGTTGACACACTGAGAAATTACAACAGCTGCACACCTCGTTCAGGAGCAGAAACGCACCACCATACTGATGAAGTCACCTCCCATCCAGACTGCAATAAAACCTGCGGATCTCAGAGCTCACCTCACACACAAGTGTCTGGAAGAACTGACTCGAATCTCGCCCACAAGGTTGGCACCTGAAGGCACTGTGAAAAAAGGGAATGCTAACCAAGAGGATTCAAGCACGCCACAAGCTCCCTTGCTCTGGAAATCAAAAGGCTTCTGCTCTCGGTCTCTATCTTGGCTGAACTCAGCTGTGACGTGACGGGTGAGAAGCAGTGATGCGGGCTCACGGTACAAGTGTTACACTGCTGGCTGTCTGCAGTCCGGAAACCTCGCTGGGAAAAAGATCAGAGGATTACACGACTTGGCAACGAAATCGAGATTTAGGGCAGAGAGAGGTGTGGGCAGGGAAAGGGTCCAAAAGCGAATTACTCTAATAATGTTGAGAAACATTCATACAGGGTTCTTCCCATTTTACTGGCAGCGATCCTGAAGTGACAGCACACGGCGAGGCCCGAATTTAAATGGCCTCCAATGGCAGTCACATGAAGGGTTGTTTGGTCTTGAAACAAAACAAAAATAAAGCCACTACACTCTTGGGGGGGAAAGTTCAGGGAAAAAAGCAGGAATGAGAAAGATGTGCAGTGGGTCAAGGTTAGGAAAAAGATCTAACAGAACGATATTGCTCTGTTTCTTAACATAGGGAGCTTTCCGTGCTATCCTTGCGTCTGTGGGTAGTTGGACTTCGGGTTTCTCTCTTTTTTTTTTTTTTTTGTACTGCTGTAACTTGCAAGAACCTTCATCACGACTAATACACAGTGAATAAATGAATAAAATTTCATCCCTGACTTCCAAATCTGTACACGACTGTGGCAGGTTGACCTTGGGCAGCTGCCAGACCCCCGCCCAGCCGCTCTCCATCTCCCCCTCCTCACCAGGACAGGGGGAGGAAGGAAGACAAAAAAGCTTGTGGGTGGAGAGAAGCACAGGGAGATCACTTTCCAGTTATAGCTATGGGCAACACAGACTTGGCTTGGGCAAGTTTAATTTAATTTATTGCCAATTAAAATAGTTTTGGGTAGTAAAAAAAGAAAGAAATTAAAATGATGCTTTCCCATCACGCTTTTTCCCTATGGCTTCCCCTGCAGACCCTACTGGCAGCATCTTGCCACCAACATCAATACTATTACGCATGACATTTCAGTGATAAGGCCATAATTTCATTTTTTTTTTGTTTGTTTGTTTTTGGCATTGGCCAACGTGTAGCAAAAGCAAAGGTTTGTTTTATCCTGCTGTGGGAAAGATACAGCTTTCCAGCCTCAGTGTACCTGTTTATTATGGTTGTTACCATATTAAATAAGCTTATTCTGAGAGTTCAGCAGAGCCTGCTAAACAACAGGGAACCAGCTTCATCAAGAAATGGGGAAAACAGGGATGACAGAGAGAGGGGGGTATGAAAAAGAGCATAAAGAGAACTTGTAGCTTTTTGCTTCTGCAATAGCAAGCAGCTGGCACCACCTTAATGACTAGACCATCTTTTCTCTTCCTGCACATTTCTCACTCACTGAATGTGCAAACCCTGTTTATTCATTTATTTGCTATCCACCTTGACAGCTGCTTGTGAAAATAAATATCACACAGTGATGGAATTAAAGACAGAAGTAGTGAGTACGTACCAAGGGACAAAAAGCCAAATGCACGTCATCTCCTTCCAACACCTCCTAGTTTTCATGTGCTTGACTTCTTACATCTCAAATTCCTTTTAGTATGATAAGAGGAATATATTAACATGTTTGTCATTGCTAACAGGCTGAGGGAAAGCAATTTACATTATGCTGCAGGTGCCAATCCTGCCTCTCAGCATTCAAGAAAGCGTCTTGCAAAGACTTAAATGTCTGAGCGATCTGAAATCTCAGCGAGGTGAGGAAAGACTTACTACTAGCAGTTTTTATCCTTACCCTCAGCCAGGCTTATTTTCCATATTCAGCACAGCCTCCCTTGCAGTAACCCGAAATTTGAAAACGTCCAATGCAAACCGAGTTCCACTAGACATAAATTTTACTTTCACATCCCCAGCCTGCCGCCGGGGCTGGTAGGAGCCTTGTGTCTACACTGAGGATGTGCTTCCAGGGGGTGGTGACAGCTCTCAGAAGAAAGCAGCGAGTGAAAGGGGAACATGACAGGGGGCTCTGTCTGACATGGACCTTAGCAGCATGGGAGAGGTTGCAGGAACGGTGGAGGGAGCAAGCACAGCCTGGCGGGGGACAGGACGCTCGGCATTAATTCTCACCCTCAGACAGAGCTTTCTGCCCGCAGCCCGAATCAATGGGAGAAGTTTGCTTTCAGATCATAAGGAAAGTTTCAGGGTGTTTAAAAAAAAAAAAATTAAAAATAGACCACCATAAATAAGCAATGTAAATTAAAATAAAGCCAAATTTAAAGTGTTCTAAGAGTCATACTCCTGTCCGATTGAAACAAAGATTATTCACTTACTCATGCACAAATCAGTATCTTTGTGTAGTGGGATCACCTTCTGCCTTGACTGTTTCTGTGTTTTACTGAGGAGTTCGAAATTTGTGCTAAGGACTGGTCAGACTTCAGAGTACAGCAGAGTGTTGCTAGAGCCGGGGTGTGCGTGCAAACATCTGAGTGAGCCTTTTGAAATGTTAGGAATGGTCTAAGAGGTAACCTGGATGCTTTCAGCTACAAGTTTTAGGTCTAGAATTAAGAGATGAATGTTAAAATCTGAGATCCTAGCCAGTGGGTAGTTGGAAGCTGAAGTTCAGCATTTGTCTGTGGATTAATTTCAGTGACTGTGATTGATCACCCAAGTGAGAGCAGTTCTGCTTCCAGTGTAAGCAGACTTTATTCCTCACCAAATTCATCTTTGCTTAAGTGAGAAAAATACCACTTCAATCACCCCGTGCATGCTCTCAAAAGAGAGCAGAGTGAATTTAAAGGCAGTGGCTGCTTTCAGCCAGGACTGGCTGCTCAGCCTGCCTGCATTTCCCGTTCTGCCTGTGCTCACAAATGCAGCAGGACCGCAGAGCAGGGACTACAAAAGATGCACACGGCCTCATTTGTACCACAGACACACTTGCTGACCAGCGAGCAGCCAGCTTTATGAATTCAGCCTTGAATCTAGAAATCCGTGTGCTGTTCCTTTGTTCTTATTTTGATGTTTTTTTTTGTTTGTTTGTTTTTTGTTTTTTTGGGGGATGTGTGTGTGTGTGTTTGTTTTAGGGGAAGGGGGGTAAGGCATGGACCTAGCATTCCCAGATAAAAGCTATAGTACAAAACAACAAGTAAAAGGTTGGTGGCATTCTTTGCTTTGGTCTGAGAGTAAGGAGAGCTGGCAGTTAACTGAAAAAATAATATCTTTCAGAGATACCTTTGAAGAGTTATTATGAATTGGCCTCTGATGACTGGTTGAATACATTAAATAGGATCAATTCTTCTTTAAAGTGTTCTTTGAATGAAATTTCACAGATTTCAGTAAGTTTTTAGGTCAGAAGAAGTTAGAAATGCACGCTTATTCTATTAAAAAATTTGATCACAAAAAAACCCAACACCAGTAATCTGCAATGAATTGACGCTCCGTATCAACCACCAGGATTTTAACACAGATTTTTGGAGAGCTAATTAAAAAACAACTTCCAAAAGACATAACTCATTTTCCCCAAATATGCAAGCAAGCAATGAACATCCTGATTCACTGCAGAGCATGGTCTTAATAGGGAGACACTCTTAGTGCCACTAAATAAAAAACACAGAAATGTATTTCAGAGAGACTGTGGAAGTGTCTGGCATCAGCAGATTGTACGGCTACATCCAGAACTACAGAGCCCCAGTATTACCAGGCTAGTAAGGTCTCAGAGTAGTGACAAGATAAGGTCTTAAGTTCCTTAGGGAAAAGCATATAACCTGTCAGCTATGATCTTTGGTCAGCACCTGGCATAAAGCAAAATATCTCTGCATGGGGGCTTCAAGCAAGTCTCCTCTGCCACAGCAGTGCAAACACAAGCAGAGAGGTGCCAGGAGAAGCTGCGCAAGAGGGTAGAAGCCCATCCAAAAAATACAGCAAATAAGAACAAGCAGCAATACCATCAGGCCCCTTCCAAGCACAGCATTAGGACTGTACACGTCACACCTAGCATCCCCAAGCACTTGGCTAGAGTGCTCTAGGGACAGCTCAGCTAGGACTCCCAGAAAAAGTCAGGGTCCACCCTGGGTGAGCAGAAATAGCCTCCACAGTTTCCACATGACAAAAGTCATGCCCAGAAGTTATAACACATGCATTCACAGAAACATGATGCTCCCTCAATGGAAAGCAACTAAAATAATCTGTGACACAAGTCTGTCTTGTGAAGGGAAGGGATAAGATGGAAAAGTTCTTCCAGAAAAAAAGGTTTACTTGGTCAAAAATCCACCCATATTCACCAACCACACTGCTTTCTGGGGACTTCCTAACACAAGCCCAAACCAAAGTAGATTTAAAAAAATGTTACCAGAAAAATTACAAAGAAATTACCAGAGTGTTAACTCTGATCATTTGTGCTCCATGAAGATGCCCTCCATTTGAGTAGAAGAGAACAGGCTAGCTCAGTGCTCTAGTGCAACTTGGCGCAGGCTATCCCATGCTGACTGCTTAATTTCTCCAGGTAGCATCAGCTGGACCCAGCATGCATTTTCCTGATCACAAGGGACCTCAGTCCATTTTACAGAGAGCTCTGTGCAAGATCTGCGTGACATAGTCTTACAGTCTGGTTGTGAAATTCTTTGAGAGCTCTTCCAGAATCTCTAGCAGATAAAATACAGTACAGTACAGAGTGGTTTTTGTTAAAAGGGCAAATAATTATTTAGCAATAAGTTGAAGGTAAAAGAAAAAAATAGTTTTTTGCTTTAATTGTAGATTGCTTAGACTATAAAGTAGAAGTTTTGGTAAAATAAAAAATTGAAAGTCTTTTACAACTTACACTAAATTTCTAGCTCAGTGGATGCAAAATATTTGTTGTTCAAAGCGAATATGGACCCCTGTAAAAATGCAATATTTTTTTGTCTGCTCAAAAGTATTAAAGAGGATAGCGGAGAAGAGAAAACCCCTAAGAAAAGGCAGCTAAACCCAGCCTGCAATGAAAAGAGCCTCGAATAAAGTGTGCAACCAGCTCTCCAAACCAATCTTTGTGCGAGGAAGCAAATGTTGAGGCCTGAAACGGGAAACTGAAGGAGGTCACTTCACTTTTATTGAGCTTTTCCTCCTTGTCAAACCACCGTGCTGTGTGTTATACTCCTTCTGGGTCACTGGGAGCCTATCACAAAGCCCCCTCTGTTTGGGTACCCTTCACCCAAACTCCACCAGGCAGCAGAGCAGAAACCCTGAGGTGGAGCTGCCGTCCAAAAAGCTCCCCGGCACAATAGCTGCTGCTGTCACAGTCGGACAATAAAGTGGATTTTATGCTGGTATATTTTTCTCATCATATGCATGACAGAAAGTTTAATGGGC
This sequence comes from Anas platyrhynchos, assembly GCF_047663525.1. Lineage (NCBI taxonomy): Eukaryota > Metazoa > Chordata > Aves > Anseriformes > Anatidae > Anas > Anas platyrhynchos. Next base: position 12,854,104 of record NC_092590.1, read on the forward strand.
CTTGCTAGTTTCTCAGTGGCTTTTAAGGCCCTATAAAATAGCCTGCTATCAGTTCGATCTGTGTTCTCAAGATGTCTGCCTGGACATCAGAGAGCTCCAGCAGGAGCTATGTTTTCATTCCCCCAACCTGCAGGGGAAAGATAAGCTAATTAGTTGAGAAATTAGAGAGGGAAACTATTAGCATCACAGAAGTGAAAACGAAAGCTCTATAAGAATTTAAGAGATGGGGAACTCCTACCCACCTACTGCTCTCTTGGGGGCTGGAGGTTTTTTGTTAACACACCTTTTGTTTTCCGGGGGAAGGCAGCTCCTGCCAACAGCCCCAGTCTGCAGGAACCTGGTTACTGTTGGTGTGTTTAGGTCACAGGAGAAACGCTCTGACTTTTGATAGTCTACCTGCAGTTGGATCTCTTGATTTCATGAGATTTCAGTTTGTAGGGGACAAAAAAATCTGTCTTCAGTAACTCTGAAGCCCAGATAGCTAGGGATGGAGATCTGGATGAACAAGCAGAAAGGCAGCTGCTTCTCTTCTGACCAATCCTTCCTGTCTGGCCACTCAAGTCATACCCCTTTCCCTTCTCTTTCTCAGTCTCTCAGCAGCCTGGGAGCATCCTACAACAATTTGTAAATAAACCACTTGGTACCAGCTTCTTCTGCGGGACTGGTCCATCCTCATCATTACCCCATATCCATTGTCACCCTCAATTCAGGAGAAAGCAGACAGCTTGTCATTTTGCTTCTCTCTCATTCGGCCTATCGCAGCCATGTCCACAGTGACAGTACTCCAGGAGTAAGATACAGAACGATTGCATCATGCTTTTGCAGCACAGTTTACTAACTTCATTCTTAGAAAACAAATAGAGACTGACCGCTTCTATTTTCAGTTTTATGCAGATCTGAATTTGCTGCCTGCTCCCACAATCACACCTGGTATTAAAGAAAAGATGCAAGTCCAACCATACCCACTGCACAGACACATTATCATCGACCCAGGTTCTGCCAGGCTCCCTCGCAGTGTGGAATACCTTTCTTGGCAATAGTTTTCCACAGATTTAGCAAAGCTCTCCGTGTAGTAGTCCTCATACAGTCTGAACATCATCACCCGAGTCCAAACGGTACTCTGGATCATGATTATGTTTTACAGAGATCTGTTTAAACTTTCCTCTGATATAGTTTGCATGAAATTTCAGATTGCTTCCATAACTAAGACATTCACCATATTTACAAGAAAGGCTGCAGAAAATGTTACCCTGGAATGACATTTGTCTTGCAGCAGCTTATATTTAGACCTTACAGACTGATGGCAAAACATATCTCTATCCTGCAAGCAGCTCATCTCGAGCCTGAAGTTCTGCAGAGCAAGTACAATCACATGATAGGCTGTGTTTTTGATGATACAAAGTGGAGAAAAACTGGGACAAAGATGTTCTTGTTTCTTCTTGGAAAAAAAAAAAAAAAAAGAATATATATTTTAAGTAACGACCACATGAAAAGTATGTTTTAAGTAGCAACCACATAAAAAATAGGCAAGATAAAAGTATTCAAGCAGTATTCAAATGTCCAAAGGACATTTCAGAGGGACTAATCATCCATGTAGAAAGTAAGCTGCTAAACACTTGATTTTCAGCTCTTTCCCTGGGAGATGTGAGAACTTCCACTACCGAACACTGCAGAAATCAAGTATGCTGGTAGTAAGAGGGAAGAAACAGAGAGAAGCAGACCTCCTTCACCTAAAGCCATTTCTCCCAGAAAATATGTTCCTAGCCCTGACCAAAGCCATGCCCAAGCAGACTTCTTTTTCTGAGCCACGAGGGTATTCCTTTTCCTGTCCTCTCCTGCCACATCTCTTTCCTGAGTTACCTTCTCAGGGGGCTCCAGACCCCTGGCACAGGAATCACTGCCAGACTCACTCCAAAATACCCTAAACATATTTCTTCATGAATATTCCCTGCACTCTTCTTGCTGCTGGAGCAGTTCTCCCTGGTCCTCTTGCCTGTTTCATCATGGATGCATTCCTAACTCCATTCCCATAAATACACGATACAGACCAAACTCATTCACTTAGGAAATTTAAGGGAACTGCACTTTCAAACACTCCCTTTTTTCCTAGTTCCCCCTCAGGAAAGGGAGTAGCCACTTCAGCAGTGGCTAAATGAACGCCATCATGAACATCATGTCCCTTTCCACCTAATGTTCCTTTAATTCCTCAACATGCCTTTCTTGAAATACACTGAGATTTCTCAGTACCAGTTCCTGGAATTCCTCGTACCTTCACGTGATCCCACAAACAACCAGCTAGGAAGAAAGATGCTCCTTCAGCCAGCTCACAGAGGAAAACATGCTGCTTCAGGGCATGGTAAAACTGACTACAGGCTTCCCGGATCACTTATACTCAGGCTTTAATAAGTGTGTGACTCTGCTATATCTGCCTGCTCAGGTGAGGTAAATCGGAGCTAATTTAGCAGCAATATGCCTAGGACTTCCCTTATCACTATATATATATAGTTTATATATATAAACTATATATAAACCTTACAGTGGCTACCACTACCCTGCCAGCAATGCCACACAAAAGGCAGAGCCACCCCCACCCATGGCTCAGTTTTCCCAGAGTGCCTGGGTCAGAAGCAATGACCCAGCTTGTTTCTCCTGGTGTGCCCAGGCCACTCTCAGGACACAAAGAGGAAACACTTGTTATGTTACCCAAACACATGTATTACAGGGGCACCCAGCTCTTTCACAGACTCTGGGAACAACGTGGCTCCCCACCCCTCTCCTATGTGTCAGCGTATAGGCACGGGATTATGTGGCCTGGTGTCCTACAATAGGCCCCTTTGAAGAATGTGGAAAAAAGTAAAAGTTAATAAATCTCTCTCCATACCCTCCTGAAAAGGCAGAAAGTTTTCCATCAACTGTTAAAGAAGTGTTTGTTCTGTTAACTAGCACTTGTGCTAACCGCATATATGTATTTACACAAACATTTTGTATATTTACTGTCGGTTTTGAGAGACATGATCCACATGTCACTGAGGTCAATAACATTTTAATTGCTAAAGAATTTTTTTCAAAGCCACCTGGGAATGGTAAAACAGGATACGGGTCTTTTATTCCCGCTCGCCTTCACGAAACAAGCTCTTTTCTCTGCAGCGCACACGATAGTTGCTATGCATACAGATAGGGCCTTAACAATGCTATTCTGACATTTAAGCATTTCAGCCTCTGTGCAGTACAGCCTGTTTGTATTTTTAAGCTTGGTTTTTGGGCCAAATGCAAAGAAACCACTGCGTGACTCGGAGCTTATTGTCTGTGCTCCCATCTCAAAAGGTAACGCTCGGGTGTGTCGGGTATCACCTGGGGATTTAAGCAAGAGACTTTCTGCAGTTAACCCAATCCCATGACCTGCTCTGAATTACCTTTGATTTGAAGGCAGTTTAGTTAACCACCAAAGCTGCCCCTTCCATTAATTGGAATCCAATTCTCCTGAAACGGGGGCGTACAGTAATTCCTATTTTGCCTCCTAATGGCTTTGTACATACTCTGTTACACCTTGGAGCAAATCTACCCGTGAGACACAGGTGAAGAAGGTTGTTTTCTTGTGCCTACCTTCCCAAATCTGGTTTTCTCTCCTAAACATTTTCAAAGTGTCAGTGTCTAGTTACCTCTGTCTCATTTCTCCTCATCAATGAATGCAAAGCTGGGATCCAGCCTGTGTGCACAGAGCGATAGCCCTGGCTGCGAGACATTTTGTGTGTTTGCAGGCTCAACTACAGAATGGTTGAGGTTGGAAGGGACCTCTGGAGGTAATGTGGTCCAGCCCCCTGCTCAAGCAGGGCCACGCGGAGCAGGCTGCTCAAGACCATGTCCAGGCAGCTTCAGAAGATCCCCATCAGGGAGATTCCACCACCTCTCTGGGCAGCCTGTGCTCAGTCAACTGCACAGTAACGCGTTTCCTGATGTACAAGAAAGAGCCTGTTGTGTTCCAGTTTGTGCCCACTGCCTCCTGTTCTGGCACTGAGGAGAACCTGGCTCTGTCTTTTAATAAAACCTAATAAAAATCTCATAATATGCAGTAAGGGGACGGGGGGATGCTTTAAGAAGTTATGTTTTAGAAAAGAGGGAAATTCGATGCAACATCAGTGCCAGTCACTTTCAATAATTTACCAAATTGTAACTGTTTCAGAAATCCTTGCTTAATGCAAGAGTAGAAGGGAGGACCAACCAGAATTGTGCCCAGATAGCTGGTATGTTGTTTGATCCTCTGTTCTTCACAGTCCCTGCAGGTTTGTTCACTTCTAGAGTTAGACTATCTGAGACATGTGGCATGTATCCCACTCATCCCATTCCGCTGGCTTACTCTGTGCAAAAGCAGATGCTTTACAGCAGAATCACGGATGTTGACCTCGGGGACACACAGACATGCTCATACACAGCAGTTGTTATCATTTTGCCACCCTAATCATTCCTTGAAGACAAGTGTATTTTGTTTACAGCCTCGTAGGTTTTTAGAAGAAGCAAGATTACAGGCTACGTGTAAGATATACATTAAATATAACTTTTGGTAAATGAACACCACCTCTTAAAAATCCGGCCAGGAATTGTCCCCAGGGTATTTCCTCTGGGAGGACGTAATACAATTTGGGTGATTTAAAGGTTCTGTCTAGTTCTTTTAAATATTCTTTTGACGTTGTATTGCTCTGCTTGTAATAGATTGTTATTGCCCTATATTGAGTTTGCAGAGTGAAGGTAAATCTTTTGTGATGTGATTGTGGTACCCTAAACTCAATATTGTTCACAGGTCCTTTATAACTCCCTGGTTTCACTGCAACAAGCGGGACAAATTTTCATTTTTACTCTTTTAGATTTTTATTCTGTGTTCTGAAACTCAAAGGGACTGCATTTACAGGCAACGTCTAGTGCACTTTTCATGATCTGAGAACTCAAGTGCCATGTTGGGACCACTGCTATTCCCTCTCCCCAAGCACTGATTTGCAATATATATGTACCAAAAGAAAGAAGGAAAGGAGCAAGAGAGCTTGTGTCTTCCACAGGCATCCTGAACTATTTTTGTGATGGCAAAACAGCTGTAGAAAAAATAAGCTTCCAGTTCCAGTACCAAATACATCACGGCAATTCTTGCTTCAGAAGTATGTAACACACATTTTCATATAATATTACTGGCCTAACTTCTTATATTGGTACTATAGGCACAGTAACTACCTACTGCAAAAGATGACGTGTTGACATAGGTATGTCCTAATGTCTTTTTTGATCCCTCTTCCTAGTTGGATGAGTGGACTTCTCCAAGTATGGTGTCAGTTAAAAACACACAATGCTGACACCTACAGGACAGCAAACCTTTCCCTTTTGGTGTTACGGGTCCCAAGCCTCCAAAAAGTATAGATAGCTGCTGGGTGCACAGGACTCTAGCTCTCACTTCTGCTATGTCCTGAGTTCCTTCCTAGCTTGCCTGCACAGAGCCACCAAGGGCACTTTTTGGGTTCCCCAGCTCTCCTCCAAGACTGCCAACGACCCACCAGCTCCAGGCAGTTAACCCTAATAACCTTTTTGAAGCAGGATTTGCAGTTGCATTTCAACAAGTGTATATGGCAACCCCACCTTAATGACACCGTCCTTGTGCTTGTTCTTGTTCACCATGCACCTTTTGTCTGAGAGACTCTCCTGCTGCCCAACTTCCTAATGCAGGCTTATGTAATAAAAACAAGCAAAACTTTGGAGCAGATCCCACTCCTCAGCTGAAGTAATCCACAGACTAAATTTCCCCTCCCCACTCTTTAGAACATTTGGTAACGACAGAAAACATAGGATGTGGTTTTAATATTCTGTCAGGGAATTAGTGCATTTCAATATGAGGATATTTTCATTTCGCGTGCTGCCAAAGAGCTTAATAGGCAGCAAATAAAGAAAACTCAGCTTAGTGAGAGATCTCTTTAAGCATCAACTGTCCTCAAGGCCTTTGTGCTTCCCTAAATGCTTTCACTCCTTTTAATGATCAGGTTTAATTTTGAAAGCCACACCGAGCACAGAGTCAATGTTTCTTCTTTTTTTTTTTCCTGATCTTTGTATTAGCCAAAAATATCTGTACTGCCTAGGGCTGTTTAGGAAAAAGGCTTGACATTTACGGAGGTTAATAAAGCAAAGAAAGAAAATAGTTTGTCACTATTGTGCAGCTCTTCTTGTTTCATTTCGTTTTTCAGTTGGGGTCTCTTTATTTTTTTTGTGCCGGCACATACTTCTGGAGAGGTAGAATTTCATTAGAAATGCTAAAGAAAACCAACCTTAATTAGTCTGAAACACATCAGTAAACTCAAGCTTGCTGGCGCAGACTCATGTAGTGTGAAAGGCCGATACACTGGGGTCAGTCATGGTGAGTTAGTGGTTTAGTAAGACTCCCTTGAGTCTACCTCTCAAAACTACAAGCGGTCAGCAAGACAAAATAGCCTTGATCCGCATTCAAAGTCATGCCTCCTTGGACAGGATGGTTAGTTACAGCTTTCTGCCTGCTAATGTTCCAATTATTCCTGGTGCCCTTTGTGTCCCAGGTCTCTCATTCTGAAATGTTTGGCTCGGGCCCTTTTCCCAGGTGAGCGTGCTTTGGCTTTGTGTAAGTCAGAGGTCCTTTGTGAGATGTGGCTTTGACCTGAGAACACGAGCTGCGAACGTTTTATAAGGCACTTTGGGCTAAAAGCCACTCTGATATGGCATTCGGGCAAACACCCTGTAGTACAGGTGACGTTGGCCAGACCAACAGCTGTCCCTGCAGTCTGCCCTTTGGGGAACTGATCAAAATTTTTACTGAGACTCTCTAAAAACTTAAAACACAACAAAAACCTTTGTTGGGCACACTCACAGATTGATGCTCACCGGAAAACAAAGTAGCCAATGTGCAGGGAAGGCCCAGTTTGGATGCAGTGAGGACATTTGTTTGGTGGCGTGCCATAGACATTTCAAAAAGGAAAAACATCTTCACCCAGTCCAGTGACTTGGCAGATTCAGTCCATTTCAAATACCAGGACCTCACGTCAACAAGATCAAAGGATTTGAAATTAAAATGAAAGTAGTATTTTAAGGGCACAATTTCTTATTTGGTATCTTTTGTGTGATCACAAAGCTGAAGGCAATCTTGGGAGGGAAGATGAGAAGGTCTAGAGCAGACACTGCTGAGCATTCACATGAATTTTGGAGCAGGGGGTTGACAAAAATGACAAAAAAAAGAGGAAAAGCTTCAATGCTACTCTAAATAGCGTTCTGTAATAATGCGAATTGACAGAAATGCCTGGAATTGAACTGAAAAGTATCAACACTGTAAAACTACTCCCGTGGCACGGAGCAGCACTACAAAGCATTGGCAGTCAGAACTTAAACAGGCCCAATTAAGATAAGCATCCATAAAAAATAAAATGTGGCCCAACACTACTACTTATTTCCTGAACATAAAGCAATGGACTCATCCAAACAAAAAACAAAAACTCACTTGTATCCTCAAGAGCTTCCGCTTCCCCTAAGGCAAAGGAAGTAAAGACATATCCCAATGTTCCTGGAGCTGGAGAAACTACAGAAGCAACTCTGGAGCAGCTTCAGTAGGACTTTTATCAGATTTTAAGAAGCTGCCCAGACTACTGTGATGAACATAGCAAAAGTGCAAGGCACCCTTGGAGACAACCATCAGCACAGCACAGCACAGGCAGGCTCATGGAGAGGGAGAGAGAAAAGGGGTCCCCAAAACCATTTTTGTCTATTTTGTTGGTGGTATTTTTTAAAATTCCAAATCTACGTGGAGATCTCTCTAGCTGATGTTTAGCTTTCTTCCAAGTGATGTTATCACTGCTACATAACACGTCCCGAGACCCGAACAAAAGAACAAAGCTGCTGGGACAACCCAGCTGATCCCTGGGCTGATAGGCTGAGCTGCCATCATCTGGCTTCCCCCTGAAAGGGAGCTGGAAACCAGAGGCGAGGAGCCAGTGCCCAGAGACACTGCGGGGACTGCGCGAGGAAGATCACCTAACGGCATTTTGCTTTCTTATTGTTCACCCTGCCTGATCCTGGAGTACAGGTGCTGGTAGATGAGTTTTTGGAGGGTCACTCCCCCTCTTCACACTCTGCATTAACTCCCTCGCTGCCCAGTAGCAGCAACTATCATGTGCCTGACTGGCAGCTTTCCGAGTAATTATGGGGAAAAATTGACCAAAATATTTACAAAAGTCATCCAGTTGTGAAGGATTTGGGATGATGGAAGTACACCGAAAGCAAGCAGTATTTTACTGTCAGTCTTCCTGGAGCTTGCCTCCTCTGGATCACATATTCACAATTAGGAGTAATGGTTCCGTTCCTTAAAAAGAATTGTAGCTTAATTTACAGAAAATGAAATTTCTGATCTGAGTGATTCTTTCTTCAGTGGGTAGCAGAATTAAATATAAAACAGAATGAAATATAATCAAGCATAATCTTTCCCTCCTTCACATCACCTTTCCTTTGCTTCCTCAGCCTCTGTGGGATCTGTTTTTTCAAAAAATAGTTAAACTGGGTGGTTCTCAGGGACTTACAACAGGCACAACTATTACTGAAAAACAATCTGATACATTCAACTTCGCAAGGCCCTGCTCTTTCCCTCTAATCTTTCAGCAGGACCCAAGGGAGGCTGAAGCTGAGCTCAGCCTATTCTCTCCTCCAACTTTGATTCGCTATTAAATTCCGTCTAATGACGATGACTTTGCCATCTCACGTTCATCAGCAGGCTACGCGCAGAACAATGCGGGTCCGGCCTTGGATAGAGGGACATTGTTCCTTCCTCCTGGTTGCTCTGTTAGAGCAGCATCACGTGAAAGCTCCCGAATACGGGAGGCATGCAAAACCCACAAGCAGTATTAATCTCCAGGGTGCGAGGGTAACTCAAGTCCTACCTCGTGCGTAGGTGTTTGTATTTGTGTCGTTCCCCGTCGAATTTAGAAAAACAACAACAAAACCCACAGAAGGATATTGCATAAGGAAATACCCGAAAATGCAGTAGAAAACAAAAAGCAATGCTGCGACTGAGGAGTCTCGTGCATGCCACTGCCCAAGTGGCTTAATGATCTGCTTTAAAATACTCTACCTCTGTTTGTGTGTCTATGCATGGCAGAAAACAACTCTCACAGTCTTTTAAATCCATGATTTCTTACTTGCTTATAAATAGCACAGCCTTTAACAAGCCAGTGCAGTCCCTTTCACTGACCACTACCTGGGGACCCTGTCCCAGTGCCCGAGCACCCTCTGGGTGCAGACCCTTTCCCTAACCCCCAGCCTGACCCTCCCCTGTCCCAGCTCCATGCCGTCCCCTCGGGTCCTGTCGCTGTCCCCAGAGAGCAGAGCTCAGCGCCTGCCCCTCCGCTCCCCTCGTGAGGGAGCTGCAGGCCGCCATGAGGCCTCCCCTCAGCCTGCTCTGCTCTGGGATGAACAAACCAAGGGACCTCAGCTGCTCATCATACACCTTCCCCTCTAGACCCTTCATCATCTTACATTTCTGTTCTGCACTTCCAGAACTACAGGTGGACCATCTGGGTGCACGATGCAATCAGCAAGAACACACTCTTCCATATTGCTTTAGTAGATACAAGGCAAATAAAAATTAAAAACAAATAAAATACAGCAAAAGCCTTACATTTCCGAGAATGAGTTCCCTCTTCACCCACGTTTAACTCTTCCACTGCCTTGTGCCAATAGATTCCACATACTCAATACACAAGCATTGTAAACTGTCTGGGGAAGAACAAAGCAAAATTGAGCAAGCTGTAGTCCAGGCATGAAGCATATTAGATGCTAGCAATATGTTGAGAGCTACAGGGTTATGCTTTCTACTATTCACTCAACTCTGTCTCAAAAAAAAATCAAAAAAAAAAAAATAATCAAGAAATTCAATTTCATTATTTCAAATATTTTCCTAAACCTTTCTCAACTCAAATAAATAGTCTGGTTTTCTACCTAGTAAGGTTCACCCAGCTGCTCAAGCTAGGTGATTTTCTGAGCTGAAGCCTAAATATGTTGATTCATCTTTTACCAATCCAGCTCAAAACAGTATCCACTGTGAACAGGACTTGTATGCACTTTATTTCCCTTTCTGCTTTTCCACAGAAGCAAGACATCTCTAATGATTTCATATAAGATATAAACCTGAAGGAGCAGTTGCACCCAGGCACACACAGAGTCAGCAGCAAAACAAAGCAGAAGAAAAGTAAAATATAAAATGTAATGCAATATATTGAAAAGTATTAGAAGTTTTGAAGCTGCTCTGCATGTACACACATCTGTTTGACTCACGAACACAACACCTAAAACCATACTAGCATCAATATTGCTTAGGGAACAAAAAAATCCATTCCCCAAGTGCAAAGCTTAATCTTATTTTTCTCTCAAAGGCTATTATGAGGTTTTCACCTGAATCACTAGAACAAACTGATGCAGACATCAGAACAAGTACTAGACCCAAATTTACTGAAAATCAAATTTTAACATGCTTGCAGAAGTATAATATACAATATTTTTTTCTGATCAGTTATTCTGGTGGTAACAGAACTTTATCCACAGGAATATCAACACCACTTAAGTAGCCAAGCTTGAAGCTACCTACTATTTATAAAAGGACCTGGCCAATCTTCTAGTCAAGGCTACACATTCAGTCAAGGCCCTAAAATCTGTGTACATACTTGCGTCCTAAAACACTGTGACAATATTACCCTCACACGGGAAGAGAAACTGAACTTCGGGAGCTGGCTTTTTTATTATTGGCTAAAAGGTCTCTTAGACCTTTTTCTGATTATAGCAACAAAAGAACAAAGAAAGATCTAAGCACTGGCAAAGCGTGTTTTAACCCATGTTCCAGTCAAAGGGAAACAAATTACTCTGCCCTTATCTCTGAAAGGAGATCCAGCCTCAGGGTAACTCAGCCTCGCTGAGGATGTGTCCCATGCCGAAAAGGAGAGCTCCACAGTGAAAAAGAAACCATTTGTCTGCGTGATGCTTTTTATTACCTCTCGCACAGTTTTTCATATCAGACCCCCAGATGTTAGCATTCATGTACCTACGTGGTCAATATGCGTCTCCCCCTTTAACACAGTGACCAATGCGCTTTGGCTCACTCCGCAGGCATCCCTCAGCCATTTTGAAATGCACAGCCCTCACGAGGGATTATCACACTGCTCGATAACCTGAGTGATAAACCTAACACCAGGAGAGAGGGTGCATGAGCTGGGGAGGCTGAAGAACAGCGCTGAGAGCAGCGTCCTACATAACCTGCTTTCAGAAGGAAAGTGCAGAGCCCCTGTGAGACATCCTTGCTTCTCAGGTTGCCTTTTCGGTCTTTTGTCTGGTATTTTGTCAGGTTTCTATGCTGCTTTTTCTGTATTTCAGAAAGTGACTGCAATATGCTAAGCAACACATCAGGCTTGAGGCCCTCTGATTACAGCTTTTTAACTTGGACACCAGACCAGCCTGCTAAAGCAGGGGACCAGCAAACCTCCTGTAGACGAGTCCCTGCTTGTGATGTGGGCAGTCCCCTCACTGTCTCAGGGACAAGCCAGGTCCTCCCTTGGTCAAAACCACCCTGGGTTCAAGCAAACAGACCTCACTCCCAGCAGCTTTATCGATGGCTGGGATGCCTTTCACACTGAAACATAAAATCCAGTTTATGAGGTATCAGAATAGCACCTCTGTTACCATTTCTGCTCGGCTCAAACCATCCAGTAGTACTATACCATGGTAACACTTGGATTTGCAATTGCAACAAGGGCAGGAATTGTCATTTGTTTATGGCATACAATTGTATAGGCAATATATATATATTTAGGGTAACTACAAAGATGAGTGAGTCTTCAACACCTGAAGCCAACCTGCACTGCCAGTTATGCTCATGCAGTAGGACTGAAGCCAGGACAGGTAACAAATGTGAAACTATACTGCCTGCCTTTAGGAAACAACATACCTTTTAAATATAGGTCACTTCAAAAAATGGTCTTTGAACAAAATATTCCTGTTTTGATCAGGAAGTGTTTAAACTATTTTTTTTCCCCTTTTTCTCCATTTTTGGGGGGAGCAGAAGTGTTTGTAATCAATAATAATTTCATAAAGCAAATGTAATTTCAGATACGAGGCAACTTTCAAATCTCCAGCTGGCCTATTAATCATAAAAATCTCAAAATCTGAAACTTTGGGTCAATTGTTCGCTGTGCCGAAGAAGTAAAAAGATTGCTGCGATATCATGTTTTCTTCCACCTCTCACTCATCTTTCAAAACTCGGATGTGAATGGATTTTGCTCCTCTCAAAGCCTCTCCCCTTTAAACACTTGTTGTCTCTACTGCTGATCATGTTTCTGAGAAATTACTTTATGCAAAAGATTGAGCAAGATAAGGTTGCCACATTTCGTTTTATCTTTTTGGCTGAGTTATTAGGACTTAAAGTTGTGGTGACAAGACTGCTACCTTCTAATAGGCCTTGTTGCCATGGGAGCGGGAGTTTTGAAAAGAACAAGGCCCACGGCCACCAGGACCTTTTTGCTATTATTTCCACCCCTCAGCCAGCACAGGAATCCTTAGTCACAGACGGGGAAATGTGGTGTAGTATACATGGTAACACTCGCTGACAGTGAAAAACAAAAGGAGTGGAAACTAATACTGCAGAGAGCTGGGCTGCATCACAGCCTACAAGCAAGAGCATTTCTCTTCTCTAAAAGAAATGCTTTGTGAGCCCAAACAATCCCCTGCTCTGGTCTCCTAGAGATAAAAAGGACAGAGGGCTGTCATCACACGAAGGCAGCATTTTGGAAGGGGCAGGAATCTGGGGGATCCTGGGACAGGATCCTCCATGCCAGGAGTTAATGGAGAGAGATTTCTGTTTGCATAAGCAGAAGCCTGTGTCTGCCCATACTCATAGATGCCTTTGGTCAAATAAAGACTCAGTCCAGAGTCTTTTTTTGGCTGGCGAACTCAATCCAGAACCACCCATGGGATTACAAATATCCCAGGACAGGTAGGGAAAAGACATTCGGTATTATTTTCCACTCAGTGATTTAAAATAAAATAAAATAAATTGCTCTATTAATGCGCAAGTATTCCTCTTTTTGAGGATGTTGTTAGTGTACCCATAGTCTAAGACAGAGAGGGTACGTCAGAAAGCCAGAAAGGGAGATCTCCATGGATCACACTGAACACAGTTATCTACACATTTGATCCAGCTTTTATAAATCCAACAAAGATCATAAAGGTTATGCTTGTCAGGAATTACCCATATCAAAAATAGGCTTAATCTAAAACCACAAGAATATTTTTGGAAGACTGGATCCTTAGTAAATTTCAACACACAAACGCACATAAACAAATGCTTTCCTCATGTGACTCTCCAAGAAACTCTTTCCAGACAAAGGTTGAGAACGGAAATATATATTAGTCAAATTAATATGAAGGAGTTGGATAAATAGTGAAATGCATCTCATATGGCAATGACAGGTTGCTCTCCAATTATATTCTGCTTGGCTTATCCAGTCAAATGTTGTGTTCACTATTCCTGTGCAGTCTAAGTACAGCTCTGAATGATACATGAATTTGAAAATAGGTATTGTCACAAGAAAAGACCTCATTTTCATTCCTTAGAACTACAAGCTAAAATATATTTCCTAAAGAAACATGGTTTGAAACAACTGGCATTTCATTTTTTTTAATTCAAAATCCACCACTGCAATGAACACTCCTCCGATAGTTCTGCAGAACATCTCCTGCAAGTAGCAGGATACACAGAAAATTATTCCAGCTCTCTGGGTGAATCTACCCAATCACCTACATCTTAGCAACTGAATGAGCTCAGGTAAAGCCAGGTTTATCAAACAGAGAAAGCTTAATTAATATAAAAGAAACTGGATATCCAATGTATGCTACCTGTTATTCAGTCTGCCCATACTCATCACTTCTTAATTATAGCGTCACTTTGCCTGTGTCTAAAGAGATGGAGAGGTAGTGTTTAAGAAAATATTTTACTTTCATCTATTTTGTGTATGTTTTATTTATTTATTTTAATCACAGACATAAAGTAAAGCCATGGATTTTTTTTATGAAATTCATTTGCTCCTGGCGATGATATTTAGTCTGCTCCCACCAAACCACCATTCTCTCTGACTGTAACTTTGAGATATCCCAGGTAAAGGGACACCAGAATATGACAGACACCAGATAAGAAGCAACAGAAGTCTTTAAAGGATCAGTGAAAGTTTTGCTTAAATACAAGTGTAAAACCCCAAGTCTGCCAAAGGAAATATATCTATAAAGACACGCTATGTTCCAGTCCTCTGCCTTCAACAGAGGACTCACAAAAGCTAAAACCCTGTCCCACAAAGTTTTTGCAGAACCAAGTGTTTTCCAGGTACAGTATGCTAGCAATATTTCCTTGAAACTTAAATGCTTATTTTGATTACATTACCCTGTATTATTTTGAGAAAATAATAAAAAAAAAATAAATCACACACAGAATCACAGAATTTCTAGGTTGGAAGAGACCTCAAGATCATCGAGTCCAACCTCTGACCTAACGCTAACAGTCCCCACTAAACCATATCCCTAAGCTCTACAAATAAAAAGTACTTATCTAGTTTCCACAACAGTAGACCAGCATATGCTCCTTATATCAGAGTAAGGAATAAGCCTTCTACTGTGCTTCCCTCTGAAACATAACAACAAGAGCAGGACTTTACAAGTCCCTGCAGTATGAAGGGAGGAGTGTTACATTCTGAATTCTCCTTTCCCAAGACGTCAAGTCTCACACAGTCACCTGTCTTCCAGCTTATTTCTTATTGCTCCTTCTTCCTTCCTCCCTTTTGAATCCATTGGTCAATTTCATCAAAAAGTGTCTGATCCCTGAGGGTTCAAAAGCATGAAGATCCCACAGGTTCCATGAAAACAGGTGGCCAGGAGAAGGCAACCACATTGACACTCATTTAAGAGAGGGTTGAGGTTCAAGTTCTCATTACACATCTGACAGCTTGTAAGGAAAGTTTCAGTGGAGGCTGCACCAGTTCTGCTGCTCCCAAATTGATTGTTAAGCACCTGCAGGGCATGCAATTGGAGGCCATCACTCCTCCATGTGTAACTACAGCAGCTGATCCAGGTGGCTTACAAATCCTCCAAGGAACCTAACAGCTGTTAACATGTTTTAGAAGGCAACAGAGTTTGTGCTGTACTTACTTTGCAAATGCAATTCACCACATTTGCAATGCACCTCACCGCTCAAGGAGTTTCTTCACACTATACTGTCATGGGAAAAGAAAAAGATTCATAACACAAACTACGTTGACTTTCAGGCTACTACAATAGGGTGATTATTTACCCTCTCACATTTGACATGGGGAGGAAAAAAAAAAAGAACCACAACAACACAACAAAAGAGTTCCTTAAGTGGAGAGCAATCTTAAAAGAAAGATATCCTCAAGGCCTTTGCATGAAATAGTTGATGTGCAGAGTTGCTCCTTAATGTGCTTTTCCCATTTTTGCCAATTGTCAATGATAGTGCTTGTCAACAGGATGTTGTTTTTTTCTTCCCATGTCAGAAAATTTGCTACTAATTCCTCTGAAATTAAACCATATGCAACGATACTACACATTTCACACAAGAAGAAATTGTTCGGGATATCAAAGGGTTTAGTCGTGGAGAAGATTTTCACCAGGCAGAACTACTGCTTACTGGTAGTGTTTCTATTTATTTATTTTTATTTTTTAACAGGGACCGCAAGAATATGTAAATCGGTAGAGACATGAAGTTGTTCCCTTGACACATCTGTAGATCTGTACTACTTTATTTGTATAAAGCCTCTAGCTAAAACACCTTTTATTTCCTATGAGTGGGCAAACTGTTGGTTCCATTGAAGTAAGAGAAGCAAGCAGCTGATGCTACAGGTCAAGCTGAATAGATCAGGGCATCTCAGCAGCTCTAGAGAACACGACAGAGCAAGTCAGCCAGAGCAGAGGCAGGAGGTTGATGTGGAATTCCAGGGAAGGACCCCCAGGATATGTAGACAAGGAATTTTCTTCTTTCTAGTCCCATCTTCCACTCCTAATCTGCTCTACTCCAGCAGTGTCCTTTTCCTCCTCTTAGGTATGGGACAGAATCACAGAATTTTCTAGGTTGGAAGAGACCTCAAGATCATCGAGTCCAACCTCTAACCTAACACTAACAGTCCCCACTAAACCATATCCCTAAGCTCTACAACACATACCTTCAATCTATATCTTTTACTCAGAGGTGTCTGTGTTTGCATTTATACCCCTATAAAATGCCTTCTTGATTCTTAGTCTCTAGTGCATCTCCCAGTCTTCCCAGTTTCGAGGAAAAGGGTTATAAAGGGAATTGGTGCTGGGAGAAAAGGGTCAGGATATACTGTTAGAAGAGGGACCAGAACCATAGGACTTCCTGCTGCTGCATCCCATGGGAAAGGGCAAATGATAGTTGTTGATACTTGGGAAAAAATGTGAAGTACTAGTATTACTGTCAGCTATACATGTGACTATTTCGTCCTTCTTTTGTGAATATGTTGTTCACGGTGAAACAGTAAGCTACCTCTGAATGCTTGCTTTACTGTTACATGGGTGCAATATTTACTCAAAAAGTCCAAACAGGAAGACTGGCTGTCACAAGGTGAAATCGTTCTGAGGGTTGTACTAATCTAGTTCCAGAATATATTAAAAAAAAAAAAAAAAAAATCAAGCAGAATAAAGTCTCTAAACACCACTAAAGCAAAGCACGCAAGAAAGAAAGAGGCCTATGACACATAAGTCACTCAAAATATACTGAAGAAGGATGCATATTTTAAGAATGAAAGGTTTGTATAGAGAGTTGAGGGCTGGAAAATACTGGTAAGTTAGTCACTAGTTAAAGAACATGGTTCTCTACTCAGTTTTCCTCCAACTACAAAGAAAAACATATTCCTTTCTTGCAATGTCTATGTGTACAATATTGCTCCTCGTATGCACAATGCTCTTATTCCCACTAACAACCTACTCCATATTAGAAATACTTGCTAATGTTAACAAAACACCAGCAGTTTCCTTGAGAGGCACTGGGAGGTGCCTCTAATACTCTAATCCTAAATTACATAGACATCACTTCAATTTAATTTATGTAGGAGAAATGTCAAGTGTGCATGAGAGTGGACCTCCTGGGAAGCATTCAGCAATGTAGATGTAAGGCCCATGCCTGTTCCTATTTAATCACAGACATCCTTAGAAGCAGGGATGTGAAACTGAGTACGGGTATTCTCTTGATCTTTACCTTTTTCCAGGCATTTCATTTGGAGCTGCCTTCATTTTTAGCGCTCATCTTACACGTAGTACTGGTCTTCTAGTGTAGTCTCATGTGGCCCTGAACACAGCATTTCGCAAAGAAAATTATCAGGCGGCTGTCACTATAAAGATCACAGTGGGTCCCACTGATATTCCCAACTACTGAGAGTGCAGATGGCTGAACATTTGCACCGGACTCTTCATCGTGGACCCTGAGCGCCTCCTGTGCAAGCAAACAGCTAAATATATCTACATTTCCACCCCACCTCCTGCCTCCACACCCCTACAAGCACGTGTTTTTACACTGACTTTCTTCTTTTCTGTGAGGGGACGGTGTACCGTGGGGAAGCACAAATGAAAAGCCATGGTCTTTAAGCGTGATGTGGAGGTGGCGAGTTTTGTGGTGGTTTTGATCTCCTCCAGGCATTCCATAATCGTGGGCCAAGTTGCCTAGAGATCTTTGTCTCCCACCCTTCCAAGTCTCTCTGTTGCGGCTGACAGATCCATTGTCTTGGAAGCATGTAGCTGTCATGGGAGGTCATGATCTCCGAGGCGTGAGGCAGTCCCTTCCCCACTTTGGGATGGGCTTTGAAGATAAAAATGGTAAATTTGAACTTGGGCACCAGCACGTTTGATGTACAGCCTTCCCTTCTGCTCCCCAAGAGCTGGTGCCAACAGCCAGTTGGCAGTGCGGCAGCGTGCCGCAGATTATGATGATGATTATTAACATTATGTTTTAATAGCTGGGTCAGGGCCCACAGTGCCAGGGATAGTGCAAACATAGAGTAAGTGACATTCGCTTAGCCAAAGCGTTTACACTGGACTTTTATATTCCTTCCGTTGCTTGCCATCAAAAACACAACAGCAGCATAATGTCAACGCGGCACTTCCTGAGAAATCAAATTGGAGGATGAAAACTGGGAGGTCGTGAAAGCAAATCCTTTGCAAACCAGTTAGAAATATAGATGTGAAGCTTACACCTGATGCTGTATGATAAAATTGACAACAAAACAACACATTTCCCCCCCAGACACACATATATTACACTGCTGGCGTGGATTCTGCCTCCCTACACTACAACATACAGAATTTCAGTACACCCCTCCACAAAGGGGACACAACACTCATATAAGCACGGGCAACAACATTTCCTTCCACTAAACGAAGGGGCACGTGCTCTGCTGGTCCTGACAGAGCCCTCCCTTATGGTTTTCTCAGGAGCCAGCCCTGCCACTCGCCGTGCAGCTTCAGCTATTTTGTTGTCCCCGCGCTCATGCCCTGCCATCCCTGGGTACCAGCAGCGTGGATTAGAGCTGCCTGTCAGCTCTCTGCCGGTGCAAGCTGACGGCGTGCTGGCCCCACTCCTGCTCCTGTTGGCAGGAGAAGCAGCCCTGGTTCCCGGCAGGGCATCCCCCTGGCACATGGCAGATGCGGGGCTGCCCTCAGCCTGGTGCAAATGGGCAGCCAGACAATAGCCCCGGCCGGGTGCTCACCCCGCTTTTTCAGCTTTTGTACTGAAATACGAAGAAAGCACTTTTACAGCAGCACACATGCGAAGGACTGAACTGGTGCAACCATGCTGGAGGAAAGCAGAGTGAAATAAGTACAAACAATAAGCTCTAAAAGGCTTTGCAAGACACTTTTAAATGCAATGAACTTACTTCAGCACTAAATCTGGTTAATGCTGCCTGCACCCAGCATCCTGCAGCTGCCTACCACCCAGCCCGTATCAGCAGCTCCGGGTTCACCCCGGGATCACCCTCCATCAGATAACCAGAGAGCTGGGATGGAATAAAAGCAATCTGCAAAGGGAAGTGCTTGCACTCAGCCTGCTCTGAGCCACCCGGGGCAAGGTGCAGAGCAATGCCTGCACTGGCTGTATCACACACGGAAGCTGCTGTATCCCCATTATCAAAAAATCCTCCTTCCAATATGTGAAAGAGACAGCATTTCTGCTCTGGGCATCCTCCTGCATCAAGAGCCACAGATACAAACATTAATCAACCACACTACCCCAAATGTAGGCTACTGCTGGAAAGGCGACCTGTTGATGCCTTCTTATCCCAATGGGCAAACCCCATCATTTTAGGGAGAGCACGTGTGCTGCGTGCCTCTATTGCACCAGGGGCAACTTTGGGAGAGGGTGATCCTAAAAACCTTCAGCATTCTCAACTGCACCCTGCATGGCAGCATACAGAGGTCAAAGCCTGCCTCAGCCAGGTGGGACTGCTGCATCACAAAGCCTTGTTATCTGCTCTCACACCAGGCAAATGAGACCATGTCGTTCCAGTAGGTAAGCGCCGTCATCTCAGGGGCCAGTGTGGGTGAACTGGGAGGAAAGGAACTTTATTGGCATTGCTCATCCCTTGCTCACCTGCAGAAAGTTGTATTTAGATAAGCTGCCAGTCACTTATTGACATGGCTTGCAAAGGCAGAGATATGCTAGCATTTAGCAATGGAAGGACTCTTAATCACATTAAAACCAGAACAACAAGGCGCTCTATCACTTGCCCTCACCAAGACAATGCACTTGGCAGACTGAAGTGGTTCAAAATGCTGAGGGAAACCTTACCGAGTCAACTAAAGCCTCCAGGGATGAGCACTTGTGCCCTCCTTGTGTTTCAAGATGCATACTGCTTCGTTATAAGGTGTTGGGTTTTGTAGTGTTTCTCCTTCCTTAAGTGCATTTCTACACATAGAAAGCTACTGTCACCAAAGTCCAGAGCATCGTTTTTCCCTAGCTGGGCAGTGGTTGAAGGTCAGCCTGAGATGAGAAATCCACATCACAAGAATTTGCAGCAGTAGCCCAAACTGAAATAACCTAGTAATTATGGTGGATCAGAGTGTTTTGGCTGGGGACAAATACTGTGGCTTTGAATTTTACTTTAATTTGCAAAAACGTTAAAACTTACCATGG
Organism: Anas platyrhynchos; assembly: GCF_047663525.1. Lineage (NCBI taxonomy): Eukaryota > Metazoa > Chordata > Aves > Anseriformes > Anatidae > Anas > Anas platyrhynchos. The sequence continues at coordinate 12,874,331 of NC_092590.1, forward strand.
AAAATGTTAATGAAAACATAATGCCTATAAAAAAAAATTGTTTTTTCTTGCCAGAAGAAGGGGAATAATACAAATTCAGCTCAGCTTTGCTTGCATCAGTATCTATCAGACATGAAGGTCCCAACTTTTCTGCTCGTGCAGAACAGGAATGTTACTACTTGCAAGTGAAATTAAAAACAAAGAAATGTCATAAAAAATTCATAGCTTACAAAGCTGAATTACTTAGAGTAAAGATCTGTCATTCCCGGTAGTAATGTTATCACCTTTTATTTCAACCAGATTAGGTGAACTTTTCAGGTTAAAAATAATAATTAGTACTGAATTTCAGCTTTCAGGAATTAAAATATAACCAGTGTTCAAGTAATTAATAACTTGATGAGTAACACTCCTCAGAAGCCACTTCCTTGTATTATTGTTGTTTCTATTCTGTAACTGTGCCTTGAGGAGGCTTCTCTTGCTTTTTTATGGTCCGTGAGGTTAAAATGAGGTGTCTTTGGGCAGCCTGGGCTCAAGGGTTTCCCAGAGATGGGAGAAGACAGGAATGGTGACCCAGCATGGAGAGGGACCCTGGCACCAGGAGAGACCCCGTGCATTAGCGGTTGAAGGGAACAGGATAACTATGTTGGAGAAGTGGAGAAAGAAACCTGACACGCAGGAGATGATGCCTTTTGTGATATCCTCATGTGTGAACAAAGGGACACGGGCAGCAGGGAGAGCTCCCACCTACAGCTCTCGCTGACCCACTTGTGCTGGCAGGGCCTGAATTTGTTGACCTTCGGTGTCTAATTCAAATGTTAACTAAACGCTTGGGCTGTGTTAGAGGAAGATGCTTGGAGAGCTTTGTCCTTTGAATTTCTATTTCACGAGCTTAGTTGGTTCAGTCCCTTTGGGTTTATAACACAGGCACTTGTGAAGATCAAAACTGCCAGACTGTAGTGCTAAAAGAGAGCATTAAAATGACTTCTTCCAATAAGAGACTAGGAAAAGGGATTATCAAGTGTTACGGAACAGGAAAATTAAGGAAAAAATAGCTCAGATCACGACACAATTCTGTTATAGCAATAAGTAACTTAGTCTGCTTTAGCCTAATGTACATTAATAAATGCCAAAGTAATTTTCACAGGCAAAGTGAAGAGCTATCAATTGTTTGAGAAGTAGGCTGGGACTAGAGGGAATGAGCTCATCTGTCAAAGTACAGCAGAGAGATTCGAGAAGGAAATGAAAGAGAAAGGAAGAAAACAGGCAGAAAGATGAGGAGAGGTTTGCCAGAAGGACTGATATTCTCAACTTTTTGGTTTTTCAGTTGTTGGCATCTTTTATGCACCTTCCACTTTTTTTTTTTTTAAAAACTAACTCTTTTACAGCCAAAAGTACTTAGGGAGTTCTTCATCCCTAAAACTCACAGGAGACTAAATGCTTTCTCCCTTTTAAATGGAGAGGAAAAGGGAAGCACAGGTGCAGTCGTTTGTTCAGGGTCCCCCAAGCAAGTCCCTGACAAAGTCAATTAACGTCTCATCCACTCACCCATGGTGCCATGCAGAGAAGGCACCTCTACGTGACATGAGTCAAATTCAGTGCACAAGAAACCATACCCAGAGATACTCCAAGACTACACTACAAGGAGAAGATAAAGCACAAGTAACTTTATTTCCAAGTATTTTAATTCTTCATCCTAGCTCAGAGCTTCAACTTGTGTCAGGGCTGCACCACCGTATGTTACATTTATGTAGATGTATCTTTCCGTAAAATATACTGATGATGCAATATTTCCATTGTTAAGCTGTCAGGGAAATGTTGACCTTTGCTCCTTCTAAAACAAACTTTCCTGTCAATCAAAATCTTGTTATACATGGATACGATGTTAGACCTACGAACAACAATCTTGTTGACGGACAGCTCATCTGGCAATGACTCTTTCTAAATTGCCTGGACTTTAAAGCCTTCAGCAGCCCACTAACCACACCGCACTATTACCTGAACACTATATTTGAAAAACTACAATTAATAGTCCTACGTACTGTAAGCTTCCCAGAGCAAATAAGTAAGCTGAAGAGTTGTAAGCATCTGGGGCAACACCTGAAAGGTAGGGAAAGCAGAGAAAACGTGCAAGAAAGCAGCTGAAGGTTTGGCAGAGCTTTCTCCTCCACAAAGGCGCTGAGGTTAAAAACAGCAAGTTTTCAGCACATAACTATTAGTGACTGATAGTTTAGGAAAAACGAAAGGTGAAACAAATAGCAAAAGTCAGAGCCCCCCCCCAAAAAAAAAGATTTATAAACCAAGAGAACCAGTGACATAAATTCGAGTTGTCCGGGGGCTATTTCTACTTCCACAAGCTTGTAGCAGTCACTCTCTAGGAGACCTCACACCTTCTCCTGTCACAAAATAAGTAGTAAAGAGCTAGCACCACTGGTTAAAGTGTATTTACCACTCAGCAGCTCAGTGCCTGGCTACAGGCTCCTTGTCTTCAGGTTGCAGTGCAATCCTGGCTGGAAGGGATAGCAGGAGGCCTTGAGTCCAACCTCCTGCTCACATCAGGGTCAGCTATGAGATCAGACCACATTGCTTTGGGTTTTATCCAGGCTGGTCTTGAGAACTTACTCATTTTGCTTAAAAATTGTCTCATTGCTATAGTAATTACCTGGGAGCATGACTTCCAAAGAACTCTCTCTCTCTCTCCGCATAAATTATCATTTCAGAGAAGAGGGGAAAAAGGTATTCAAATATTAGAGTAAAGTAGAAAGGATACATTTGTCTGAGCTGATAATTTTAGCTTCCAGATAGATAGCTGTGTTTGGTACAATTTTGCTCTTTCTACAGTCAGAAGGGCATCAAAAAGTCTTACCCGTTTCTCACTCCATCATTCATATACTCATAACTTTCTTTTAGTTTATGAGGCTTCAGCTAACTTGCCAACAATCATCCAGGCTTAGTGTTTTACTGGGCTGCACCAACAGAGGGGTGCTTAAAGGAGGCTTATAAAAAGGTGGAGAGCAACTTTTTTAGTCAGGCAGATAATGACAGCACAAGGGGAGAATGGCTTTAAACTAAAAAAGGGGAGATTTAGATTAGATGTTAGTAGGAAATTCTTCACTCAGAGGGTGGTGAGGCACTGGCACAGGCTGCCCCGAGAAGCTGTGGATGCCCCATCCTTGGAGGTGTTCAAGGTCATCCTGGATGGGGCCTTGGCCAACCTGATCTAGTGGGTGGCATCCCTGCCTATGGCAGGGGGTTGGAACTAGATGGTCTTTAAGGTCCCTTCTAACCTGAGCCGTTCTGTGATTCTATGACTTCATGAGTTCATCGTGTACATTCCTCTTTGTCTACCACATTTACTCTCCTAGCTCCAACTCTAGTCCATACTTCAGAGCTGTGGAAAGGCCGCTTTAAAGAACCTTAAAAATACAGAACACGGCTTCCCAATTTGTTTTTCTCCCTCCTCTGCATAGTGCTAACGAGGCTTCTCCATCAGATGTAACAGAAGACAACACTTCTTAGCTTTACATTGGAATAATCAATGTCCTTGGCCTCCCCAGAGAGGATTTGTTTCTTGGGGAAGACTGCAATGCTAAACTATCTCCTTGCACTGGAGGAGCACGGCCATTGCTGAGTTAGTGGTAACCAGGATGTTACCACTATCGGTTAAAATCTGGAGCAAAACAGCCAAGGACTCAACAGCCAAGTTACTCAAATCTTACCTCAGTGTGCACTTCACAATGACTTCATGGAACTGCTGAGAAACTGGATTTGGGGGCAGTCATTATTATATTAGCATGGTTTTTGTTGTAATAAAATACTAAAGGTTGAAAATTGCTGAGCGCTCTTTGATATTATCGAATCTAGTCCTGCTTTTGTGCAAATCAACAAAAAATGTGCTCCATCACCTACACCAGGAGCAGAATTGGGTATAGCCAGGAGGCTTGCAAGATGGATTTTTCCCAAACCTACTCCAAATGCTTTGCCACAGGTCTCCTCCTTACACACCTTACTGCAAACACCTTTCCTCCATAAAAATCATGTCTTGTATCTTACAGAAAATAAAGATCACATTTTTCATCAGGGCCACACCACAGGTCTGTATGATCTATAGCTCCTGTAATTCAGGAAAAAGCAAGAGAGGAGGAATGGAAATGGGGAGTATTATGGTATTATACATTCAGATACCATGATGTTGTTAAATCATTATTGTAAGCAGCAGTATTTTGATGTAAAGAGATTCATTTTCACTTAAAAATAAGTTTTTTATTAATGGAAATTTCTGATAATAATTAATGCACAATGGACTGAAAATGAGAAAAAATTGAACCCACAGAATGCAGTACCTGAAATATTAGAGTAAAAGTGTTGTTGTTTTTATAGGTGTCGCTTTCAGATTTGGGAAATTACAGGCAGTGCGATAAATATTTCAGGCAGTTGATTACAATGAAAAGTAATTAACCCAGCTACAACAACAGGTGTTGTATGGGGAAATGCTGGCTTTTATCGTGAAGTTGTGGGTGCATGTGCTAAGTGCGTTCGTCATTTTCTCCTTTCTTTTATTCAGAGAATGCCCTGGGGAAAGTATTCCAGTGCCAGCATTTATAGGATATAATGAAACCCCATTAAATATGTATCTGACTGCTAACAACAGTGTAGAGAAAGAATAACTATGGCTATGTAAAGCTGTCCCTTCAGCCTGCTTTGATAGCACACGTCCCATCTGATCTCCCTCACCCTGTACTTAACTTCTGCCTTTGAGCTGAGAAGAGCAGTTAATTTTGTGCCAATTTATTCAATTTTCTAATTAGCACGTGCACACAAGAAGATTCAAGGCTCCTGTTGCTTTAACAGAAACAATAGTCCAAACGACAAAAAAATACCCGTAAGTCCCAATATGATTGTCTATTAATAATTAGGGGAAAGCATTAAAAGGGCACAAAGCAGCTGTCCAGATATGCTGAGAGCTAACACATAGCAGGTTTTAATCCTTTTGCCCTTGTTCTCTCTGAGCCTGCTCCTGCTCAGCTAAGGCTCAAGCACTTGCAGGAGGAGGGTGCTAGAGGCTCTGTCCGAGTCAGACCCACGTTTTCAGTGCTGTTTCTGCAGAAATGACCCTTGCTTAGAAATCGCCAGTGGATACATTGCAACCTTATTTCCCCCCACCCAGTAACGGGAAGTACTTGCAGAACCTTCGCTCTGCCCCTTGGATAGTAAGACCCCTGCTCTTTCCCTTTCTCTCAAGATGTCTTGGGCCACCCTGGCTGCCGTGTGATGGGAAATGAGTCAGGCTCAGCAGCATAGTGCAGGATGTCCCCTGTGTGTGTACGGAGGGAGAAACCTGCCTAACTCAGCACTATCGGATGTGATAGTGCAAGTGCCTAGAGGACGACACTGGGAAGGGACCGAGAAAGGCTCTGCTGTGCGTTGCTCAACAGGAACAGGATTTCTCCCTCCCAGTTTCCCTATATTTTTGGTGGGAGAAAGGCACTGCTTTACTTCACTGAGCATTCGGAGCAGCTTAGACAGCACACTATTGATGAATAAACTCTCTGCAAACTCGCTGAACTGATAATTAGAGTTTTCTTCCCCCTTCATGGGTTGTTTCTCATTAGGAATGTGTGGCAGCATGGAAAAGAAAAACCTTAGTATAGATTACTATGGACTTCCTCACAAGCAATATACTTAGAAGAAGCGTATTTCTTGTGAGCTAAGGAAAAAAAAAAAAAGCAGAGAAAATGCATTTATGACAGCACTTGCTATTTTTCTCCAGTAGGGATGGATGCAGGGGATGTGTTCGCAAGGCGGGTTTGTTTGTCTAGGGACGAGAAGAACTTTCCCTCCCGAGCCAGTTCCCTGATTTACGAGGGAAGACTTTTCAGCCTCTAAACAGCCTTAACAGCCCCTAAACATGCCCATAAAGTGTAATGTTCCTCCCATCGGAGGCTGCGTGAGTTCAAAAGTCATCTCCCGCTTGCGCAGAGATCACCACTGCCTCATAAACCATGAATTTACGGGGAGCAGGTTACATCCACTGACCCCCAGAGACAAAAGCTGAACCTGACATTGGTTATTTAATATCTTACTGACAAACGCAGGTCAGAACAAAAAAAAAAAATTCAACTCCAAGCATTTGTAAATCTGAGCTTTTAGTTTTGTGAGGTTTTTTTATTATTATTATTGTGGTGTCTGCTGCATTGCTTCCCACAACCAAGTACTGTCATAAGCCTCTTAATAGAGGATAAAAAAAAAAAAGTGAAAAGAATAAAGGTGTTTTCCCTATCACATGCTGAAAGCAGTTCAAAAGAGCAACCAGCCACATTAGACAAATATTAAGATGTCTTGAGGTCTAATACAGAGCATGCTTAAGCAGGCTGAAAAGGGAAGAGCAGTCAAGGTGCATCAGGTAGAGAAGACATTGAGGGTAAAAAGCCAGACCTAAAGCCCAGTGCCACTAGCAGATTTGGGTTTCAATGCTTAACATCCATCCTAACCTCCCTGAACAGCAAAAAGCAACTTGCAAACACGCTTATCTTTTAGAACAGGCTTCTCAGGAAGATCATACCTTGCAGTAGCAAGATTGACAGATCATTTTAATAAAGCCTGTTATCTAGAGGATAACAGCTCAAGGAAACTGAAAGAGCAGGGAGGAAGGCACTGGGGACAGCAATGTGATGAGAGAGGAGAAGCAGGTTGAGCACAGGAGGAGTCAGGCTGCTGCAAGAGTGACTGGTGGGCGCATGAGGTCCTGGGAGACAGCTTCAAACCCACAAACCCCAATGCTTCCCCAAGGACAGCAAGGACTTTCGAAGAATCAGCGCAAAATGGGCTTTTAATGTCAGTAATATTAGTTTCCTTCAAGTGTGAGAGCTAATAATCATAACCTGTAACCCACTAGCTGAGTCGCAGAAGTCTATCTTTATCTTGTCCTGGCCAACTTAAGCATTAGCATGAAGACATGTAACTGAAATCCTAGTCTTTCCATTCATTTTCACTGTCAACTTAGAAAAATTAAAACAGGAATCACAATAAAGACACTTGAAGCTGCAACATCACAGCATGGAAATTCAGGAAATAAAAAAGTTGAAGTTGCTGTTAAAAATGCACTGCAATACACCCCTTAATTCTGTCAGCACTGTGCTGTTTGTTTTTTTTTCCCCATAGGATGACTGCTTCACTTAATGCTTGCAGGGATTGAATCAGGGCTCTGCAGGAAAAACAAATAAGTAAATAAATAAGAAAAGAAAAGCTGCTGCCTGTCTCAAGGGCTGCAGAAATTGCAAGTGGTCTAGCGAGCAGTCAGGGGGTGGCAGAGTGGCCTTACGCTTCAGGGCAAGCACCGCAGAGAGCTGCATCCTCTGCTACAAAGGAGCTTAATCCTGGTTGGCAAGGGACCTAAGCAAGTTATTCACAGGTGGGATGCAGTTTCTGTCCCTCTTGGAAAACTTTGCTTCAGATGGGCAGAAAAGATGAGCAGCAGCAGCTAAAGCTGGAACAGGCAGAGCTGGGGGGCTTTCTATCCGAAAACATCTTAGACTGACCACCCCAAATTAGTCTGGAGTTCAGGCATAGGTCTCCTTATTTCCCCTTCCCCCTGCAAACAAACAACCAACCCACACCACCCTACTGTCTTATCCCAAAGAAGAGTCCTGGAACTGACGCGGTGCCTGGGAAGCACACAAAATACTGCAGAAAAAAATAGAGAAAAGCCTCATTCAGAGATTAGCTAGTTTGTGTACAGAGTAAGATGCAGACTGTGTGCCACAAGTATGGGGCCAGCTGAATCACATATTCAGCAGTCAGTACATACAGAACAGCAAATTAACTGATGCTATTGTGTAAATGCAAAGAAACAATAATAATAGAAAGATACCACAGATGTTGCGTGTGAAGACCCTGAAAACTACTTTTGGAGTGAATTTTCACAGCAAAAAAAAAATCTGGCATTATGCAATTGTGGAAATCTTTGTCTTTCTGAATTTTATGTTGCTTATAAAATACTTCAGCAGTTACTTTTGTGTGTAACAGAGCGTGTACAGAGCCTTTCGGAGCGATGCATCAGCCCAGCTCCCATGCACAGGCAGTGGCACTGCTGCTGGGAAGCAACAGCTAGAAGGCTGCCAAGTGCACACGGTTTTGTTTTGCAGAGGGTTTTAAGCATCAGTTTATTTCCTAGGAAGCTACATTTGGGTTGCTTTTAATTAATTAAATGGAAATCAGATCAATTCCTTTGGCCCAGGGTTTTTGTTGGTGTTATTTAAAAAATATGTATTTAAATAACTAGGCTGAGAAGTTGTTCTTTTGTTTAATTCAAGCCTTACTTTAGCCAGGCAGTGGCACACGCATCTAGACAAACAAGAGGCACAGAGTTTGTGCTACAGCATCTCTTGACAGTTTGAAAATGCGTGCTTGGAAAAAAAAAAAAAAAGAAAAAAGTCTGAGGGAGTCTATCTGTAGTATTATTTACAGACAGGACAGCTGCGCCGGTGACTCAAGTAAAACACCCTGACTAAATATAATCTGAAGCCAGAGATAAGTAAGTGTTTCAAAGATATGTCCCTACAACAGGCACATGTTTTGCTTTTCATGCATCACAATGGATGTCCCACATGAACTTTTTTCTTCTTCAGGTTTCCTCCAGCCCCCGACTGTCCCTGTCACCCGGTGCCAGATGGGAAGTGAGAGCTAAGCCGATCCACCTCTTTGTGGTGGAAACCCCCCGAGCTTCGGCTACAGGTTACTGAAGCCTTCATGAAAAATTCAGAGCTGGTATAACAAGCTTGCTGAAAGTAAAATGCGTGTCACATTATCCACCCTCCCTTTTTGCTAGTGCTAAGCTGCCATTGCCAAGAGGTAGAAAATACTGCTGAAGCAAAGTTTTATATAGTTATAGAGGGGAAAAAAAAACAAAAAACACACTCATTCCTGTTTTCGCTTTATTTTAGTAAAAAGAATACAGTTTAAAAAATAAGAAGCAATAAAAGAAAATAGAAAATGAATTTAGAGAGACACATGGGGAAAGGGGACACTGGAAATTGCAAAGTTTTTGTAATTATTACAACATGGATTTATTTAATGTCTTTCTCAGCAGCCAAGCCTTTACTGCTGTTACATATTGCATGCTATTTATGAGTACTATATCACTTAAATAACTGAAACAAATTCAGATGTTAAATGGTGGGATTTGCTCTAAAAAGAGTAGACCAAGTGAAACAGCAGAAAGGAAAACAGCCCAAGTAAAAACTGGCTTTGCAATTATAAGCTCAAACTTTCTGTTTGTGCAAGTGTGAGGGGACGTGAGCTTACTGCAGGCTTCTCATCTCCATGCTCTGCATTGGATTGTTTTTAGGGAAAAACTTAAGTAAGTGACACAGATGAGCTAGAGAGGCTGTACTGGCCTCCTGGTGGGATAAGCAAAGGATGTGCAAGACATTGGTTCTTTCCTCACCAAGATTGCAGCTTCAAGGAAATACTTAGCCCCACATCCCTGTCACCCAACTGATGACTTTAATCCTCACTTAAAATGGAGCCAAGCACATCTCTAGCTGTCCCTTTGCAGCGAAGAAAGCCAAATGCAGTGTGTGCCCCCAGCTGCAGAAAGGCTCTGCATCCCTCTTGCCTTGGGGAAAGCAGCAGGGCCCAAACTCTGGTCCTCTGAAGAAAACAACTCCTCAAAGAGGCAGTGTGTCCTTCACATGTCAAAATCTCATACAGAGGAAGCACAGGCAGAGATCTCCATGGGCTTCTCACCACCTGCCCAGAAGCACTGCTTCTTCCATCCCACGCTACGGGGCACAGCTCAGTATGCTTACTGCAGCAGCTCTGGGCCGTAACAGAGCCATTGGAGGGATGACAAATTCAGCTGTTTCACAAGTATTAAGTTCCTGATGTCACAGGGTAAGCAAGGATCTAACAGCAGCTACTCAGTTTGAGAACTGGTTCTCAAAACAAAGCATTACCAACAACTGATGATACTAACAGAAATCACATTATTACAGCAGAGAACTCTCAGCTGCACTTTAAACATTTAACAAACATTAAATTCCTAAACATTTAGCAAATATGAGAAGTTTTCCCTATCCAGAGAAATAAGTTCAGGGATTCAGGATAAATGCTAGGTTGATGGCTGAACTTGATGATCTTGAAGACCTTTTCCAACCCTGACAAATTCATGATTGCTTTCATGCAAGAACTTTAATGGATCTTGGAGGATCTATTGATGGAATAAACTGGGGAAAAACATAAATCTGTGCTGAGATAATTTCATTTGCCACAGAAGGACATCTGTCTTTGAGGTGAAACAGCCAGGGCTGCACTGCAGCCTTACATAGCAGTCTGGGTCACGACTTGCAGATGTTGTACTGATTTGAAATGGCAAGAGTAATCAAATGTGTTAGGAAGAAAAAACAAAAAAGGAAACATAGCTGCAATACGGCAAGACCTTAAAGTTGTTAAAAATACCACAAGACCGTTAAACATTTGTGACAACCTGAACACCGAGTGTAAATGTCCCCTGAAAAACAGGTCCCATGGTGGGGTCAGCTGGGGACTGCAGATCCAGGGTGAAGTCCAGAAGCACATCTCAACTCTAAGCCCTCTCCTCACTGAAGCATTATTTAAGTGATCATTCCTTGTGCCCCCCTCTACTACGATGCTTTATGTTTTGCTGCTCATCAGTTAAAAATCTGATTACATAATATTACTGGATAATTATGCTATTTCTACCCTTGTGTTTCTTGCTCCGTCAATACATCTTTTCTGAGAAAACTTCAATACAATAATTTATGTGTGAATACTGATAGAAAGCCACAACATATTGATGTGTATGCAGACAACTGAGGTCAGTACAAGTGGTCTCAGACGCATGGAGAGCAAAATCACAAAGGCTAGAAAACTCATGTGACCACATCTTTCTTTCTACTCAGTACTTTATTGTCTTGCCAAACTCTGTGAACTTAAATAAAATAAAAATAAACTCAGATTTTACATTGTTTTACTCAAACGTGAGGTCAGAAATGCTTGCAGCTGTTGCCCCAGATTAGGCCTCCTGTATTGATGTTTTGTAAAACTCTGGCTTTATGAGTCATATTCAACTCTGTCATCAAATGCTGGTGAAATTACCTTAATTAAAGGTATTAATAATTCACTGGTGTTTTCTTTTATGGTATAAGAAGGCTTGTGACAGTTATGAATAACATTCAGTTTTATTTGCCAAGGATTTTTTTCTTTATTTGCCCTTATCTCTATTATCTTACAACCTAATCTTCTGCCTACCTGTCCTGGCTACTTCTGCACTCCCTCATTGTTTACCAAATGAATAATTAATGGCTGATAACCCGCAGCCAAATCCCTCCCCGCCCATTTATCCTGCCTTGTCTATGCCATTTTCTTGTTTATTCCAGCAGCTTGGTTTACAGGCCTCGATATCACTTACATGTTTGAAAGAAAGAAATGGGAGCAAATAAAAGTGTAGCGAGGTGAAAGTTCATGTTAACATGAGCTATAATACTTATCTATTTGCAGGTCATTTTTGTAGCATTTGTTACATAGCAAAATTAAATGTCTAGCCTTATCTTCATAACGTAATACAAAAATCCCCAAAGAACATCAACAGCAGCAAGAAAATCACTGCAAATGCCTTTAGAAGTTTACAGAAACATTGGGCGTCTCCCAGCACCAGGGCGACCTGTACTGCCACCCTCCCGCACAAGCCCCACTCAATTCTGCATCTCCCATGGCTCAGCAAAACGTTCCTGTCCCTCTACCACTTGTATTACCAGATTTTGTCAGTCAATGCACAAACAACAAAAAGAGCTCCATGCGGGGATGAGCTTCCTCTTTCAGGCACAGCAACAAAAGCTGGGACTGAGGATGCTCATTTTGACTTTCCTGCAATAGACCCTGACTTCTGAAGACTCGTTTTCAATTTAGTTTTCAAGCTCAGCATCTGAACTAAGACCCAACCTTCTTCTTGCTTCCATTGTTTTCCACTCACAGCACTTTTGTTCAAGTTGCAGGTGGGAGTCAGAGCCCAGACCAACGACAGACTGCAGTACAACTTCTCCCAGGTGTGTTCCCCTCCACCTGCACAAGCCAGCTGAAGTTGCCCAAGCTGCAACAAATGATAAGCAAAGTACATGTGGTCTGGACTAAGGAGGCAATGAAATTCAAATACTAGGCACCCAGTTTGCTTTGCCAAATCACTGTTTGGCATCAAAGAGGCATCAGAACTCTGGCTGCAGCTGTAATCAGGAGTGCTCAGGTATTGTATTAGGGATGAATGCACATCAGCCTCATTTAAAGATACTGAAGTGGGCTTTCACATACAGATTCCTGTTGATGAACTTCATATTGTTCACTTTCAGTTGGAATTTTATGAACCTAAGCCAGAAAACTATGTGCTCTTGGTTTTGTTGATGGTTGGAGAAGTTAACAAGAAACACCCTTGCAGTCCTCCCACTGATTGATATCATGTAATTATAATTATGAATCTTGTTCTGGTTGTTAAGTATATATATAAATTTCCTGCATTACATAACATAATCTTACTGACAATTAACATGATAAAAGATACAAGTAAAATATAAAAAGTGAAGCTAGCAATAAGTTCTGTCATCTAAATTAAAAAAAAAAAAAAAGCTGGCCAGAAGATCAATATTTTGAAACTTTATTTGGTTCCAGTGACCATTCACTGGAAATTCACAAAGAGATGTGGCTTCAGACAAGCCACCTTGGAGTTTCTGCAATTAAACCTGCTTTGCGTTTTGCCTGTGCAAGGACAGAAATGGCAGCAGCTGCCAGGCTCAGGGCAGATTGTAATAGGTCCAGAGATCGCCACCTCTCCACGTCACCTCAGGCAAATCCAGAGCCTCCAAACCATCCCTGGTGGGATTTCAGGGACTTTCAGTGCATTAATGATGGACCTGACGCTGGGGGCTTCTCCTAGAGCCACCCGCTTTGGAAGGCCTTCATAACTGCTAGCAGCTGAAGGGCAGAGGCCTTCACGGCCCACCACCTCCAGCCACAGCTGAGATTTCCTGCAGAATTGTTTGCAAAACACACTACAAAGCAACTTTTTTTCCACCACAAAGTTGAATTAAGAAATCCTGACAAGTTTAAAGTTTGGAATTAAACAGTGGAGCACATGAGAGGTTTGCCAGAACAAGGAGGATGAACACATAAGTGGTCAGTGGGTTGTGAACACTTGGCACTGGGTTCTGGCAACAACAAATCACATCTAAAATACCATTTCTGGTGTTCATTAGGAGGCAACATCTAACTTCTGATAACTTCTACTTCAGGAGACCAGGCTGCAGTGGTTGAATGTTCAACTATGAGCCACGAATTGTAGGCCCATTCCTGGCAGTACCACAGAGCTTGGACAAGCAGCTCTGAGGCAGGCCCTCCGTAGCTAACAAGGAAATGTTAAGGCCAAAACTAGTTTAGTGGGACCCATAGGCTTATTTCATCCAAGTGCACATCAATATTTGTAGTTTTTGTACAGCAGGTGCTATGAAATACTAAAAATATATGTAGTTAAGGAAGATAGAGGGGGGGGGGCTTTGATGATAAGAAAGGAGCGGGAAGAAGGCAGAAAGCCTCCTGCAGCCACAGATGAAGGAAACAGGTTGATGAAAGGTGGCAAAAGCATATGGCAGATAAAAAGTTGACCTTGCATACATTTCTTTTAGGTAAGATACTGGGAAGCATGTGAAAATTTCAAGTGTAAGGCAAGGACACAGTTGGTATGTGGTAACCACAAAACTACAGCATGAAACAGGAGCAAGAGGAGAAGCTTCTAGAGGGACTTCAGAATATACAACATGAATATCTGGGGTTTGGACTAGCCCAAAGGAAAACAAGAAAGAGGTCCTGAGAAAAGAGAAAGGAATAATGATAGCTTCATGACCATATAACAATCCAAAAGAGGCATTTTCCCTACCCCGGCAAGCAATCAGAGCATTTTTGCAGGGAAGTCTTGTATTTAAAAAAATACAGTTGCTTAATTTCCCAGGTAAATCCAGCAACTAAACATTTATATTCCCTGCATAAAAAATAAAAGTAATGATGAAACAGCATCTGAGAAATTTAATACTCTAATTCTCTCAAGAGGCCTTTCTAAAAAGATTTTTAAAGACTGTAGTTAAACAATTTTCACTAATAGACCAGAAACATACAAAGACATTTTGAAAAATTATATGCACCTGTGTTATACTCAGTGCTTGTTTCACTATTCATGCTGTTGCCAAAGTATATGAGAAATAAAAAGTAAAATATAAGAAACTCGCTTATTTTTTTCCTTTTCTTTCTGTTATAGAAGTTTACATAAAGCTTCAAAAGGAAACTTTCTTTGTGTTTTATTCCAGCCATAAAATACGTGATTCTGTACCAATGAAATGCTACAAGACGCATTTATGAAGTGCTCCTATGTCCTTATGTTACAAGGACAAGGCACGCTGGTGAGGCAGCCAAGCACACACCCTGTCGTGTGTGCTCAGTTTTTATTGCCCATTCAAAAAACATCATCCTGAAAAGAAAGCAAACTAATGCCAAGAGAACCCCAACCTGGATCAAACTCACGTCAGCTAAACTTATATCCAAAATGCAAGTAAAGCTGAACTCTGACTCTGTGCTGGAAAAATATGTAGCTGATTAGCTTTTCCATTTGGACACTTTGCTTCCCTCTGTTGCTACTGAGAGTAAAACTTTGATGCAGTTATCCAATTTATTTATAGGCATGAGTTGCCACTTCTTCTGGATGAAAAATAGCACGCACACACGTGCAGATACATGAATTTTCATAAAGACACAGCCATGGACTCAGCTCAGTACTGTACACAGGGCTCTGCCTACCCTCCCGAATCCCCATCTGCTGACTGAATAGGTATTCATTCGTGTAGGGGGCTTTTGAAACACCCCTTATGGCTGCATAGCAAAGGGCAGGCACCCACTACAAGCACCATTGTCTGGGAGCCCTCTGGTAGAAGATTCACACAGAGCTGCAGGAGCAGCCCTTTCAATGGGTAGTTCACGTGCCAGGAGAAATTGCTGTGCTGGCAAATTAACAGTTATGCCTGCTACAAAAATGGGAAGGAAGTAAACTTGTAAGTAAACAAGATGAACTGTCCTTTTTTGCCTTGTATATATTATACACACACATATATATAGATCCTTACTCAAAATAAATAGACACATCTCATATGATTCAACAAACAGAAACACCCCTGCAAATAAATGTGCTTTGATTCATACATGTATTTTAAGTATCTAGCAAGAGATCAATTTTATTTATTTATTTTTTTTATTTATGTTTGTAGAGGGATACATGTCTTATGACTTAGAGGATCACCCACTTTTCAGAAACCTACATGGCTAAGATGAACTTCTGCAAGTTTCTCTCAACACACACGGTGAGCTGGCGTTTCATGCAGTGCGAGGAAGCTCCTCAAGGCCCTGATTCAGTCACCTCCTATAATTTGATTCAGGTATATTCTTACATTAAGTGCGTAAATTGTCACAGGACATTCAAAGCCAGCATTTGCCACCCGTATCTGAGCAATCACCTGAGAGTCACAAATGAGGCACCCCCGTTTGTTTGTGTGAGCAGGGCTCTGCAGGCCCCATAACGCACATGTAAAAGTCACCAAACCTAGAAACACAAAGCCGAACTTCAAGGTCCAACACCAATGTAAAACACACAATGATTGTTTTAAAACTGTTTTATAACATCATCAGCGAGGGCTCTTACTTCTTGCAGTGGATCTTTGTTTTAGATATGCTGGATAGCTTGTTTTAATTCAGTTTATGGGCACATCCTGTGCACTCCTGCACAGTTGAGTAATCCCATTCAATTCCGAAGGCTTATTTATGAGCACAAAGATGACTTACAGTAATAAAAAAGCTACACCCTTGTCGTTCCAGCGCTCACCTGCTTACTGGGAATGTTATCATAATACAAACAATGAAAAAAATAACAAACTCTGTGTTCAACCATGTCTGAGCAAAGCACAGCTATGCGGAGAAGTACAAACACGGATCCTATCACAGCTTCCAATTCCTGCACCAGCTCAAGCTGTGAAGGAAGTTTTACCTGCAGTTCTCAGGAAGATGAAGAGTTCTTGTTTCAGAGACAGCAGTGTCTGCCATTGTTTCTTTTATAGGAAAAAAGCACATGCTTTTTAAAATGTTATCAGCATTGCTTTCTTTCTGATTTTGTATCAGAACAGAATGCATATGCAAACAACTTTTGCAATTATATTACAAAGAAGTATGCCAGATAAATTTTAACAGATTACAGATCTGCAAGCTATTTTTTTTATTAAGTCCTCGCTTTTTTATCTTTTATTTTCTCTCTTGTACTCGTTGATGCCAATATTATTATTACCACCAGTGTTATGCCTCTATGTCTCTGTCTTTCTTACTCTTCATGAAACATTGCCCTCTCTTACCCACCTTTTCATCCCATTTGCTTCTTGTATCTCCCTGCCGAAGACAGTGCTCCAGCTAGGCACAGGTTAATATCCTGGGGTAGGGACACCTCACAGGGAAGTGGATACCAACCCATCCTGAGCTATCGAGATTGCATCTATCTATACAGAGGCAGTTGAGGCAGAGGCTTTTGCCAGCATAAATCCACTGGGGCTGTATAAACAGCAAAGGACCAGGGACAACGAGGTCCGGAGAAGTTGCTTCCTTGTGATTAGCTGAGCTAGTGAGGCCCAAACTTCAAAGAAGGATCAGATTATGCAAAATTTGTAGGGAATATTTCAGACAGAGTTGTTACTTGGCGTCTACCAACTGCATCCTCTATTCAGGCTTCAAAGATGTCTGAAAAAGAAAGCAAGCTATGGCTTCGCCCATAACTCCACAGCTTACCCCATCAGTGTACTGTGCTACACCAGCATGCCAGTGCCAGGCAGGGAGACAGCAATGAAGTCCTTCCCCTGATTTGTGTCACCTGCTAACACCTCCTAGCTGATGTTAGCTCACAGCAGAGAGCTGCTGCTTCATATCAGCTGGCAGAGTAGGGAACTGAGAGCAAGGAGAGACTGTGATTTCAAACATCTGTGCTTTATTTATTTATCTGTTTGTTAGATTTTTATCTTGGGCCTATCAGCTCTGTACTCTGAAAATACGATCCATGTCACACACTTGCATATCTCCGGTACTTCTTGTCAAAAGCCATCCTCTCACCAGCCTGTAGGACTTTGGCTTGGTGCTTTTTTGATGAGCAACATAGTTAAATTGCATCAGCAAACCATAGATCTCTTGATGGATAGCATTCCTAAAAATTCAACTAAGATAGATAACCCTGAACAGTTGTTATAAAAACTTTGCAACTTCAAAGAAAAATAAATACTCAGAATATTTTGTTTCCTGTGAAAGCTCATAATTAAAATGCATACATATCAGAGTAATATAGTCTCCAGCTATATCACAAAGAAAAGTTTCCTGCACAGTTTATAAAAAGACAATCAGTAGAGCTGAGAAGAAATGACTAGTAAGTGGCCTGTTGGGTGCATAATGAGTCAAGCTTCTATCCTGATTTTGGCTGTGATAGAGTTAATTTTCCTCCTAGTAACTGGTATGGTGCTGGCTTTTGGATTTCGGATGAGAACAATGCTGACTGCATGCGGATGTTTCCTTTGTTGCAGAGCAGTGCTTACACCAAGCCAAGGACTTCTCAGCTCCTCGCTCTGTCCTGCCAGCAAGCAGGGGATGCATGAGGAGCTGGGAAGGGACAGACCCAGGACCACTGACCCAAAAAGGGATGTCCTATTCCATATGGTGTCATGTTGGACAATGGAACTGGGGGCAATTGGCTGGGGAGGCTGGCTGCTTGTGAGCAACTGCATTGTGCATCACTTGTTTTGGATGCCTCTTCCCCCTCTGCCCCCCCATTAAACTGTTCTTATTTCAACCCAGGAGTTTTACTTTTTTCTTTTGGATTCTTTCCTCTGTGTGGTGAGTGAGCAAACAGCTGCATGGTGCTTAGCTGCCTGCCGGGTTAAGCTACAACAACTTTGCATAGTACTCAGGTCTTATGGCTATAGATGCTGCATGGAATAAAAACACTAAGAGTTGAACAGGGGCAAAAAAATGGTTTTCACCATCTATTTTTGTAGGAGTCTGTGTTGGCAGGAAGGGGAGAAACAGGAGTCAACGACCAGGGGTAAATAAAACTGAATAATCTTTTAAAAAAGCAAACAAACGAGTGGGCACACGCCGACCTCCCCCCAAATCCTCTCCCAGGCAGCGCAAGGTGGCCGAGCGCGCGGGCGGCGGTACCATGGACAGCGCTCCCACTGCTGCCGGGAATCAGGCACGGGAAAGCCATAAAATAATAATTCTGACGGCAAAAAAATAATAATATATATATATATATATATAAAATAATAAAATAAATTGAGGTGCCAGCCAGCAATTCGCCAGGAGCTGCGGGATCAGCCTGCTCGCTCGGCACGCACGCGAGCGGCGCGTGCGGGACCTTTGTGCAGCCACGTTATCAACTACTCCTTTGTGCCAAGGTTTCCGCCGCTGGAAGCCGGGATCACAGCTAGCACAAGGAGAGCGAGCCAGGAGGGTTTGTTAGCCCTGCTCCGGGCTTTTTTTTTATGGCCATTGCTGAATGGGTTTAGACTTCACTCTGTTGATTCACCTGCCTCAGCAGTTACCGTGTTATTATTAGGTAGGCGCAAAAGCTGCAAAATTCAGTTGCGATAAAACATAAATAAAAGTTTATTGCAGGGTGTGTAAACCTAAAATTTTGAATTAATCAAGAGAGCAGCTTACAGGCAACTTCAAAGGCCATCTTACGTTGTTATGCTTAACTGTGTGCTATCAGGTACAGTAAAAAAAAGTTAAACACATTTTCTTTTGGCCAAACTATTAGTCCTGCAGGTTGATGCTGCAGCAGGGGACACTGTGACTCCTCCCAGGTTTTCATTTCGGGCATACAGGGATTTCCTATTAGAAATTTTGTATCCTATTGCTTCTGAAGGAAGGGATGCCATTAAAACTTATTTTTCCCTAGATAACGTGATGCTATAGCAAACTTGAAACAGCTGTAGAGAAGCTGATGTGGATCTGCTGACAGCGAAGTTCACTAGTTTTTCCAAAAAGCTCCAAAAAGACTTGAAACAGCTCGCTACATGCCAGATGCTAATGCTCTTATTCAAGCCAATTTGGTATCGCAAAAATCAGAAACTGAATTCAGAGATACAATTGGAAAACATACAGAGCCAACCAACAAAGCCATCTGATGCTTCCCATTAGTAAAACAAAACATTTCTTGCTCAAATGAAAGATTTTTCCGAGAGTATCAAGCATTAAGGTTTGTAACATTTGCAGGAAACACAAATTGAGGCTGAGAGCAAGGGCTCCACAATTTTTGGTGGGTTATGGCAGTACTCAGAACTGTCTGTGATGTTTCTTTTCACTCAGACAGACACACACCTCAGCTTGATACTGTTCATTTACAATCCATAAGTTTTATTTTGAAATATCATCAAAATTGACACTTTCATGAAAAAAATCAATATTATATATGTATATATATACACACACACATATATATTAATTAAAATGCATAGCTCTGTCAAGGGATGACAAGGTATTTGTTTCCAACATTTGCCTCAGGCTTGTCCTGGTTTCAGTTTTATTCAGCCTACCCACCCAATCCTGCATGCAGACTCTGGTCCTGCACCACCAGGAATCTCAGGGCCACGTCCCCACACTATCACCAAGGTGTACACAGAGAATGATAACTGTAACTGCAGAACACACCCATCGCTATCCCTCCAATATTTCTGGAAATAAGAAAGAGGCTGACTTCCCTCTGAGTGCCAAGCAGCAAGCTGCCACAAAAATAAAGGCAAACCTCTGAGCAGTCAGTGGCTTTTGAATACCAGAAGCCTGGAGTTACTCACCTTTCATTTTTCCTGCTTCCATTTTGGGGAATAACATTTCTCACTCCCAGTTCTCAGAACATTTGAGGTTATGACCACAAAATTGCCGAGGTGCCACAGGTGACAGCAGCATCTGAGTGAAGTGAGCTCACCACTTGCTGACCCCAAGGTTACAGCCAGCAATGCTCCTCAGCTTTCACCATCTTTCCCAACAGGAAACCCTAATGAAAATCCAGAGCCCTCCTATCCCAAAACCAAATTTTTTTTTTTCAAGCCTTTTTCAACAAACAGCTTCTAGGATGCTTCGCAATGCAAAAAGAAATGAGGTTAATTGGACATTTTGGTAGCTTTCCCCCAAATAATGAAAGTGTAACTGATTTCATCCAAAAGACTTGTCACAACCAGAAAAGAACCACATGAACATTTGCTCTGAGAGTATTTCTGTAACAAATTTGGGTAAGCAGAGCAACAGAACAGCACAAGGCTACCTGTATTTATCACGGTCTGGCTACGAGCACTACAGCAGTGGTAACTTCAGAAAACCAAGAAATATTCTTCCTACCTGAGATGTGAGTGAGGCCTGGGGGTACTTCTACATGTTCTGCACATCAGGCTGGGTCTTTCCGCCCTGTGTGCTCCAAAAAATAACCTCTGGCTGGTGAGAAAACTCCAGCACCCCATGCTGCCTGGTTTTGTCTATCTCACCTCCAGGTGCCCCTCATCAAGCCTGGGGAGGGAACAAGCCACAGGCTGGGAGAATGATTGTGCCTGCAGAAGCCTGCATCCAGTTGTCATCCTTCCCAAGGCATTTCTCACGTGTAACAGAAGTCTCTACCACTTCCACCCTCTCAATCCACCCCAAATAACAGGGTAAAAATTGGATAAGGCATCTGCTGTGCAATCTGCTTCCTAGGGCATTGGGAAAGGGGGCATGGCCTGGGGGAACCATCTCCCTGTGGGAGAAAAGCACCATCCCTTGCATGGAACAACGCCTCACTGCTGGAAATAGTTTGGAAGTGACTGGAAAAATGTACACAGTGCAAGAAGCACAAGAAGGCACACAACCCATGCTCCAAGTCACTTAATGCTGTTGGGCCTCGTGTCCCTTGTCACGGACAGGACAGCACCTCCCCAGGACATGGGGAGCAGCTGAGGGGCTGAGAACTGCACAGACAGGGACACTGAGCAAAACCTCGGGCAGGCTCCCAGCTGTGCCATCGCTGTAGGGTTAAGCGTGTAGGTGTGGGAGTTATCCAAAAATCGCCTTGCCAGCATTTTGAGGGAGCTTCGTGTATCACTGGGACTTAAATCAGCATTAGTACCGGTAGGGGAAAAAAACAGGGAAAAGTCAAAAAGAGCAGGCAGGTAAAGACAAAACACAAACCAAAGAGAAACTTTTCCCAGCAGCAGCTGAACTCCAAGGAAAGGCAGCTATACAGAAGCATTTAGCCCCCTGCCCGCTGCCTTTTTCCCGTGCCTCTTTCCCAAAGAGCCCGGTGCCCGCTCCCAACTTGCAAAAAGCAGACTTCGGAGGAGGATGGCAGCGGCAGGCGGGACACGGGGCTGCCGGAGGAGCAGCCCTGCCTCCTCCTTTCTCTGCTCCCGGCCAGAAGCGGGGCAGCCCCGGAGCCGCACGGGGATGAAAGGGGGGGGTCGGGGCCGGATCCTGCGCGCATCCCGCCCCGCAGCCGGCAGCCACCGGGCCCCGGCAAAATATTGACTGTAGATAAGCCGGGTTCTCGTTTCTGTCCGAGCGTTATTATTTCCTATTATTTATTTTTTTATTTCTTTATGGGGAGCAGGTGATGCCGCTAAAACCGTCCCGGGCTCGTTTCAAAGCGCGCACCTGAGAGGGGCGTGGAGCGGGGAAAGGCTGCAGGATGCCGCAGGAGCATCCGCCGGGGGAGCCCCCGAGGAAAGAGGCAGGAGAAGGGAAGTTCCCAAAATTTCGGGAGCAATCCCTGCCCTCCGCCGGGTCTCTGCCCCTCGTACAGCCCGGGATCCTCCAGCTGTGCCGCTGAGCATCGCGTAGGGACAACCCTACCACCAAAAAAAGAAAAAAAAAAATAACCAAGGGAACAAAAACGAACGCCAGAGATCCTAAAAAAAAAACCCACACATAAAAGCAGATATGGGTGGTTGGAGATGAAACGAGACGCGCTGACCCCGGCGGGTCCGGGGGGGCTGCTTGTCCCCAAGAGGTCCTTTAAGCCCCCTCCCCTCCTAACCTGGGGTACGGTGCCGGTGGGCTGCGGGCTGTGATTTCGGCGAGCCCCCCTGTCATTAAAGGGACACTTTGACAAGCTCGTGGCACGAAACCCAACCGCTCGGGAGGCAGCGCTTGGGGAAAGGGTTAACCCGGCGGCCGCGAGGCGTATGAAATGATGGTAAATTACCCGGCGCGTTCTCCCGGGGAAGAAATTAGACTTCAAAAGGGCTGGAGCCCTCCTGAATATATATCAAGCAGATGGGCTGATGCGCTGTCTCGCTGATGTGCAGTTGATTAACCGCCCCATAAAAGTGCAGCAGCCCCGCTCGCCCGCCGCGGGTGCGCGCCGCCGCCCGCCGCTGTCCCGGGCACCCCGGCGGGAGCGCGCTTCGCTGAGGGGCAGGGGGAGAGGGGGGCAAAAGGGGGGGAAGGAGGAGAGGAAGGGGATGGAGGGGAAATGAGGAGGGAATAAGGAGAGGGGAGAGCCGGGGGAAGAAGGAAAAAATGAAATAATAATAAAGGAAAAAGGGAAAGGGAAAGGAAAAAAAGGGAAAGGGAAAGGGAAAAGAAAGGGAAAGGGAAAAGAAAAAGAAAAAAAAGAAAGGGAAAGGAAAAGAAAAGAAAAGAAAAGAAAAGAAAAGAAAAGAAAAGAAAAGAAAAGAAAAGAAAAGAAAAGAAAAGAAAAGAAAAGAAAAGAAAAGAAAGGAAAAGAAAGGAAAAGAAAGGAAAAGAAAGGAAAAGAAAGGAAAAGAAAGGAAAAGAAAAGGGAAAAGGAATGGAAAGGGAAAAGGAATGGAAAGGGAAAAGGAAGGGAAAGGGAAAGGAAAGGAAAGGGGAAAGGGAAAGGAAGGGGGAGAGGAGAGGAGAGGAGAGGAGAGGAGAGGAGAGGAGAGGAGAGGAGAGGAGAGGAGAGGAGAGGAGAGGAGAGGAGAGGAGAGGAGAGGAGAGGAGAGGAGAGGAGAGGAGAGGGGAAAGGAAAGGAAAGGAAAGGAAAGGAAAGGAAAGGAAAGGAAAGGAAAGGAAAGGAAAGGAAAGGAAAGGAAAGGAAAGGAAAGGAAAGGAAAGGAAAGAAAGGAAAGGAAAGGAAAGGAAAGGAAAGGAAAGGAAAGGAAAGGAAAGGAAAGGAGGAAAGGAAAGGAAAGGAAAGAAAGGAAAGGAAAGGCAAGATCTCTGCTAGCAGCAGGGATTTGCCCCCCAAGCCCCAAACCTCGCACTCCCTGGCAGAGGGGACACAAACACCCCCGGTGACACCGAGCGGGGGGCAAAAACGAGCCGGGGCGCTGCAGGAGGGGCTGGGGGGAGATCAGGGGAGGCAGCCCCATCCCGTCCCGGCTGCTGCACGGGGAGGGCAGAAAGCCCGTGACACGTCCTGGCTGGGCTCCCAAAAGCATCCCTGCCTTCTGATAGCGCTTGGGGAGCCTGGAAGTGGCCAAAACCCCAGGAACCGCGCTCGTCGCAGCCGCTGCCGCACGCCCTCGGCTCCCCGGGGGTGCCTCAGCTCTGCAGGAGGACTTTTGGGGGGCTCCCCCCCACCCCAGACAAACGAGTCCCCAATGTGTGTGTAGAGGGGGCTTTCCGCCGGCAGCCCCCAGCCCCGCAGCGAGGCCAGCACGGGGGTGCCGCGATGGGGAAGGGTGGCGGGGGCTTTGCTGGCCCCGGGGGGGGCCACCAGCGGGTGACATTCCTGCGGGGGGACAGCAGCGACCCGGCGGCTTTGCAGCAGGTGCAAGACCCGAGCATCCCCGGAGGGGGATACCCACGCGTGTGTGACCCCCCCCGTCCCTTTTTTCCCCCTTTCTCCCCCCCTTTCCATCGGCTGCGGCCCCCCCCGGGTGTGCCCGGCCGTGCCCCGGCGTGCTGCTGCTGCCGGCCGCCACCGCGCTGCTGTCGGGGCGATGGGGGAGCGGGGCGGGGGGGCGTGAATGCTGGCTGTTGTTGCTCGGCCAGGGTTGGGGGGGGGTCGGCAGACGAAGGGGGGGCCCACGGCGGAGCTCCCCGCGGGTGCGCAGCCCCCTGGGGGGCCGCCTGAAAAGCCGCGGCGCTCACCAGCTGACAACGCGTGCTCCGCTCCAGACACGGCGCACCGCGGCCGGGACAGCGGCCAGCCCAAATTCCCCCCCCCCCCTCCTCCTTACAGCCCCCCCCCCAGACTTGTCCGCCCCTTCGCATTGTCCGCCCCGCTCTAATTAAGAAACGCTGCCCCCCCCCTTTCCCCTTTCCCCTCCCCGGGGGCCAGAGGTTGAGCAAACAGCAGCCGGCTCGCTGCGAAAAGGCAGCGAGGAGCTGCGGGCACCGCGCTGCGAATGGGGACCCCCCCTGCTCGTCCCCTGTCCCCAGTGTGTCCCCCCCCACCCCACCACCACCGCCGCCGTGGGAGGGGGACGGGGACACGGCCCCCGCTGCCCCCCACGCGTGTCCGGCGGGACACGGGCTCACGCACAAAGGAGACCGCCTCCCCCGGAGGATACGGAGTGTGCAGCCAAAATTTAACGCTCGGGTAGTGCGCTGTTTTCAAAGAAAAGCCCCTGAAAAAAAAAAAAAAAAGAAAAAAAAAGAAAAAAAAAAAAGCTCTAAAACCCCACAAAGCCAGGGCCAGGCGGGGCCGGTGCGCGTCCCCGCTCTTGTTCCAAACTTTGCGCTCGTCCGTGCAAAACAAACACTGTCGCGGGCTCAATAAAGCGATTTATCCATCTTCATTACTTAAAGAAATGTTGTCTCTTTGTTTGTTTGGGAGATATTAAGCATGCTTAGCTTGCAACACATAGTTGATTCCTTCGCTAGTATCTTGGATACTTGGATCCGACTTTGGAAGGTAGAAGCTAATTGCTAATAATGGAGAGAAAGGAACCAGCCAGCATAGCGGGAGTGGCCTGGCATATGGGGAATGAGCAGCCTGAAATACTCAATATTCAAGTTTCCAAAATATTAATGAGATTATAGCAACCTGCAGCTATACGTTACAGCTTGTTAACGGAGTGAGGGGTGGGGGGGTGGGGGGCTGCCAAGCGGTTGTTATGCAAACTCTATGGCTGAACCTGAAAATGGAAATGCGGCCGGGTATCTCTTTCAAAGAAGTGTTAAAAAAAAAAAAAAAAAAAAGATAAAAAAAAAGACCCTCAGACAACGAAAGCTCCGCCGTGGCCGCGAGGACCCACTGCGCTCAGCGGTCAGGGCGAAAGGGACCCGCTGCGGGCGGCGGGGGGGCCCCGTCCCGACCCCTCTGCGCTCCCCAAATTGCGCCTCCGGCTCGCTGGGAAACGAAACGAACCCGAACTAGCGCAGAACGGGCTAAAACCCCCCAAACTTTCCCGGCGGGCCGGGAGCGAAGGAAGGGACGGTTCGGGAGGGAGCTGACCCCGGAGCTGAACTTTTCACCCGGCGGGACCGGCCCCCGCCCGCCCGCCCGGCTCGGGGTTATCGCGGGGCAGGTGCGCGGCGCTGGCACCTGCGGGGACCGGCACGGCTCGGCTCGGCTCGGCTCGGCTCCCCTCTCCCCAAAATCCGGCAGCGAGCCCCGCTCCCCCGCCCCGAGCCCCCCGGTTTCCCTGCCCGCGGCTCCGGGGACCCTCCCGTGTTTTTTGGTGGGGAGGCTTGGCCGGGGAGGGGAGGTAACCCAACATCTCTTCGGTTTGTGTTTTTGTTCGTTTGTTGTTTTTTTTTTTATTATTTATTTATTTGATCTCGAAAAAATAATAATAATACATAAAACAATGGCAGCTGGCTGGGCTAAAATTCAAATAAACGATTCTCGTCGTAGAAAAGTTTTGTTAAAAAACAAAACCAAAAAAAAAAAAACAACAAAAAGGCAGAAACAGTAGCAAACACTCCGTAATAAATAAGTTTCCTAATACCACAAAAAGCAAAATAAAACGGGGCACGGGAGTTTGACACGACAGGACCGTTTTTCGTTTCTCGGCGAGCGCGCTGGGGCGCAGCGGCCGGCCGGAGCTGTCCCCTGGCAGCCGCGGGATTAAAGTGCTTGCGCCGGGATCCCCCCGACGGCGGGCAGGGGAAGCCGCCTGCCCCCGCTCAGCGCGGGACGGGCCCGCATGCGGGGTGCCGGGGGTCGCTGCGGGAGGGGCCGGCGGCGGCTTCTGGGCACGGGGAGCTCTAGGGGCGGCAGCTACACATCGGGAGGAAGGTACAAACGCGGACGGGGCGGCTGAGCCGCCCAAGAGGAGCCCTTCCCGGGGCGCCCCGAGGGGCCGCCGGCGGCCAAGTCCGTGCTGGGGCGGGCGGCAGCGCCCTAGCTGGCCTCGTCCGAGTCACTGTAGTGCGAGCGGGGCGAGAACTCCCCGTCGCTGCGGTGGGAGCGCGGCGACGCCTTGCTCCGCTCCTGCTGCTGCTGGTGCTGGTGCTGCGGGTGCTGCTGGTGGTGGCCGGGCTGCGGCACGAGGAGCGCGGGCGACGGCGCTTTGGGTCCCAGCAGGGCGCCCTCCGGGAAGGACGGGAAGCGCAGCGGGTCCAGCGGCACCGGGAAGCCCCCCGCGGCCGGCGGCGGGGGGAAGCGAGTCCTGCCGTGCCCGTGCCCGTGCCCGTGCCCGTGCCCGAGGGGGGGCGGCCCGGCCGGCGGCGGCCCCGGCAGCGCAGCCCCGTCCCCGGCGCAGGGCGGCTCGAAGGGGGCCCCGCGGGGCTCGGCTTTGCCCGGCGGCGGCTCTGCAGCAGCGGCTGTGGCCGTGGCGGCCGCGGCGGGGCCGTGCAGCAGCTCGGCCAGGGCGCTGATGTAGATCTGCGCCATCTGCAGCGTCTCGTACTTGGAGAGCTTCTTGTCGTTGTTGAAGGAGGGGATGACATTGCGCAGCTGGTCGAAGGCGTGGTTCAGCCCGTGCATCCGCCGCCGCTCCCGCGCGTTGGCCGCCAGCCGCCGCTGCTTCTGCACGCCGCTCACCTGCGGGCGGGCACCGCCACCTCCACCCCCTGCACCTCCACCTCCGCCTCCACCACCCCGCGCCCTGCCGCCGCCCGCCGCCCCCCGCGCCCCGCCGGGGCCGCTGCCCTCCAGCCCCGCTGTGGCTGCGGCTCCCCGCGGCCGCCCCGCCGCTGCCACCGCCGCCTCCTCGTCCTCCTCCTCGTCCTCCTCCTCGTCGTCGCCCCGCGGGCAGCGCGGCGAGGCGGCCAGGCGGGCGGCGCAGCACACGCCCAGCCAGCCGGGGGCGAAGCCGCAGCCGGGCGGCTCCAGCCCCGCTCCCAGCCCCAGCAGCGGCTCCACCGACACCGACACCGTGTCCCGGCCGCCTTCAGCCCACTCGGCGGCCCGCGGCAGGCTCATGGCGACGCCGCCTCAGCGAGAGCCCATGCGGGGGTGCGGGTGTGTGTGTGTGTGGTGGAGGGGGGACGACGACAGCGATCGTTGAGGGCGGCGGTTGGCAGCGCGCGTGGCGCCCTCCCTCCCGCTCGCCCGCCCGCCCGCCCGTCTCCGGTGTCGGCCGCGCGCCGCGCCCCCCTTTAAGGCGGCGGCGGCGGCACGCGCCGGGGTCCCGTCCCGCGCACGGCCCCCGCGCGCCCCGGCCCTCGCGCCCGCCCTCGCGCCGGTCGCGTGGCGGGGCGGCCAATGGCGCGGGGCGGGGAGGGGCGGGCGGGAAAGGGGGGGGCGGGAGGGAGGGGGGGGGGAGCGGCACGCGCGGCGCCTGACGGAGCCTCACGGAGCGCGGCGGGGCCGGGGCTGAGGTAAAAGTGAGCGGTGAGGGGGCGGCGGGGGCTCATTGTGTATGCGGCGCTTTTCTCTCGCTCTTTTTCCCCCTCTCTTTGTATGTTGGAGCCTACTTGAGTTTCTTTTTCTTTTTTTTCCTCTCCTTTTGTAGGAGTTGTTTCTTTTGAAGCGGGGCGAGGCACGCCCTGCCGCCACGGGGACCTGACGGGAGGCGGAAACCCAGCACACCGGCCCCAAAACGCCGGCCCCACAATAGCAGCGATGTGGGGAGCCTCCCAGAAAAACCTCCAAGCCTTCAAGGGAAAGCCAACTGCACGGATCTCCCCGTCTTCATGCAGACTTCCCTCCTCCCCCCAGGCTGGTTCAGGCAGCAACGTGGGGTCAGGCACAGAAAAACAGGTTACAAAAAGGAAGGGGGGGGAAACTTGCAAAAAAAAGCCTCCTCTATCATTACAGGCAGAGACACTTTCAAAGCACACAAAGCGCATGGGTCAGCCCTCGGCTTAATTGTACCCAACGGTCTAATTACTCATTCAATCACGTTTCAGGATCAGCGGGCTGCTCGGCAGGCACCACTACAGATTAGGAAGTATCTGGTTCCTGCCTTGCCCCACTTTCTCCTCCTTTCCCTTCAAAAAAGCCAGCAGAACCCTCTCCATGCCTCTCCCGGCAGGGCGAGCTGCTCTTTGGGCAGCGCAGTGCACAAGCAGGTAGAGAGCACGTCCTCAGGGTCACCGACCAAAGTCATGCACAGGTCTCCAGCACTGGGATGGCAAACCCCAGCCAGACCTCACAAACCTGCACCTGTGGTGAGCTGCAGCAAATATGTAAAGAGACTGTCCAGCCTGGTGGTTTTTGGCCTCACCTGCTGCATCATCGGAAAAGTCACCCAACAAAGTGTTAATTGTCACATTATTCCGAACGCGTGAGCTTAAAGCAGATCAAGGTGCAAGAAGTCCCTCTAAAAACTCCCACTATGCTCAGCACACGGTACTTTTACTTTCAGAAGTGTTTTAAATATGAATCAGAAGCGATGACTGTGAGGAATGCAAAAGCTCAGTTACTCAGCCCATCACCGCAGCCTCCAACACGCCTGAAACCTGCCCTTTTCCACTCGCTTTTCACCCATGGGTAACGAGGACCATGCTGCCACCGACACAGACATGCCCCAGGTCTGCAAAGCAATCTTCCTCAGTGGATCACTGCAAAATGTCACCCGCTTTGAGTAGGTGAGCACCCACAAAAGTAATTCCTGCTTCCCGGTGACATTTGCCCCCGTAAATATCTGGGGCAGAACCACACTCGGGGCCTAACCTGCCCCCAAGAGACGTGCAGAGCATCGTTCAGCAGTACTTGCCTACCCCCTGGGGCCACTGTACAGCACAATGAATTCAGCTTCATCATATATTTGGAAATCTTATCTGGAGAATTTATACCTATGTATGCTTCGCCCCTTCAAGATGCTCTAACTGTTGCTGAGAATTTAATTTATGCTAATATTTTTAAAATAAACTGCTTTCTATTCATGGAAGTATCACTAATGATTTTCTTTCAGTCACTGTTTTAAACACTTTGTGGCATGGAAACTGCAACCCAGAGACCCAGCAACAGGTGGAGACCATCAGGTAGCTCCTGGATTAGGGTCTGCATTACAGAGTATGCACCAGAACTAAGTGCTGGGGGAAGAAGAGTGAACAGCTTCAGAAAAAGTGTACCTTGCACAGCATTGGAAAGCTTTTGTTGCGATGAAAAAATGCTTTAATGCAATAAGAGCATGAGTATCAGGCCCAAGGGACATGTTCATGTCACAGGCTTTATACCTCTGCATAAATTGATTTAACTTTTTATAACTTCATTTCCTCACACCTGTAATAGTGATCTTATTCCAGATTTAGTTTGCTTGCCCTCTGCAGCGGGAAGAAGTTTGCTGAGCCTGCGTGTGCTGAGACACGCTACCCACAAGTCCATGTCCCAGTCACCTGAAATGAGCAACAACAAAAGAACTGTCTCCTGCATAAGACACTGCAGGTAGAAAGTGTTTTAAAAGCAACTGCTGTCTAGCATGCTGCTACTTAATACACTTTACTAAATCCCTTAACCAAGAAAATGATCACTGCCATCAAGTTTTAGTATAAGAACAACACTTCCATCTGGTTTAAAATACAAGAATTAACATCCACCCATCCATCCACCCTCCCACCCATCCACCCAACATCCACAGAGACAACACATCCCCTTCAAATTACATCTGGTCAGTTCCAGTTTCTATCAGTGATAGCAGTCCCTCTAAACGACAAAAAACAAGTGGACAGATGCACACAGGTGCTGATCAACATTTACATCACTCCCCCAGATTACAGAGTACTTCCCCACAAAAAGGAAACACTTGTCAGCCAAGAAGAACCCACCTCTCCATCCACAGGAGGTCCTCAGCCAATTCTGTTAATCCCTGACAGCAAAGAGGTGTCCCAGGAACAAGTTTCCAGGACTGTGCAGCTCCAACTCAGTGTTCAGAAGCCACTGGTGGGGGTGGCTGTGAAAACCAGCCCCTCTGAATGACGCCTTCATCTTCCTACTGTCTCTTAAATTAGCATTCCTTGAGTCTTAAGAATTTTTAAACACTTGTTAATAAAGTAGAACTAGGATATTAATTGTACTAGTTCTTTTCCACGATGTGTCCAAGCTGACAACTGACCGCCTCGGTAGAGCGTTGCTTGCAATACGTGCCCTGGATGGTCTCACCACTCGTGTTCAGAGACGGAGACGCTCGGTGACAGTCCTGGAGCTCGTGCAAAGCAGTTCTCCTGTGCCAGCAGGCTCACTAAAAGCCTCTCTGTGGCAAGACCTGTCCCTCTGGCATAGCCTGGCCTTGCAGTTCTGTTTGCCCTGAAGCTGGAGAAAGACGTGGTTCATAGGCAGTGTTATTCCCAGGGTGTTTTCAGCTTGGTACAAGGTTTAGGAGCTCCCACGGGGAGAGAACTACCCGGTGTCCCATCTGTGGGATGCAAGGCCCATATCAAGGGCAGACTGCTGGGGCCAGGCACCTGCGAGCTGTCACCAGTTGCCCCCAGTTTCCACTGGGCTAGCTGCAGAGTGCTTGCAGCCCACATAGCAAACTGTATAGAGGTCACAGAAACGTATAGTGCGAGGCTGTGTATGTATGTAGGTATATAATGTATGGCTGTGGAGGGAGGGAAGGCACAAGCACCATCCAACGCAGCACCACACAGCAGCACCACGCGCTTTGCCAAACGAAAGCCGTGCGTTGCCACACACCCCTCGATGCCCTGCCAGGGGCACGAGTGAGAACGGCAGGATTTAAGGGAAAAATCATGGAAGCGATGACACTTTTCTGGCCGGAGGGCAGCGGGGGCTCCTGCCCGGCGACGCCGCCAAGCCCCGAGCCCGTTCCCTGCCCGGCCTCGTCCCCCGCAGCCCCCCGGGCGGGTTGTGCGGCCCGGGGCCGTCCCCCTGCGCACAACAGGTTGGATATTGTAGGTGTGGGTTATTAAAGTGTCCCCGGCACAATGGCGGTCTGTGTCCCATTCGCCACGCTTGGGCTCCCCTTTGCAAAGCGCACACAAGAGGTGACACGCCGCTGGCCCCCGCCATTATCCCGCCGGCATAGCGGCGCGGGCCGCCCGGTCTCCCGGGAAATGGCGCTGCGCGGGCGCCCAGCGGCACCGGCAGGGACACCGCGGCCGCGCACGGCCCCCTCACGGCTCCCTCACGGAGCCCGGGGACGGCCCCGGCCCTCGGCAGAGCCCGGGCGGTGCCGCAGCGACACCCGCTGGGCGGCGGCGGAGCCGTGACGGGAGCCATGCTCAGCCCTGAGGCGCTCCTGAGGCGCTCCCGGGGCTGAGGCGATGTCCCTGAGGCAGCCCCGCCGAGTGGGAGTTCGGCCCCTCCAGCCTGGTGCTGCTTGTGTATGAAGGTTTCACCAAATTTCAGGCAAAACTCTCTGTGAGGGAAAAACGTCCAGCTAGGTGCTGCACGTAGCCAGCAGTCTCTTGGGGTTTGGGGCTTCCAACTACAGCAACAGAGTGCTTTAATACTGGGTTTCACCCCCCCCCCCCCCCCCTTTTTGTTTCTTTTTTAAGTGGTCACCACACACTCGAGAAGGTGAAGGGACACAAAACATACACGAAAACACTGTGCCAGTTATTTTCTTCCTCACGTGTGCTCCACGTTAACCCCAGCAAAGGGCGATATGCCACAGCATACCATGACCATGTACCACAGTAATAACAACATGCCAGCACTGGCTGCGAGTTTGAGAAGGAAAGCTGCTTGTATTTTGTGGCATAAGTATTTAGAAATACTCGTGCAAATCGGTTTTCCCCTTCTAAACCACTCTAACAGGGCTAGTGTGGATTTGAGCAGGCCTGTGTTTGTCATATAACGCAGCAAGCCTTTACTGCTGAAGACTGCATGAAGGGATTTGTTAAAAGTCAGGTTTACAGGTGTACGACCTCTCCTTGTACCCATCTTTCACCTCGGTGTAGGAAGAACAAAGCTCCCTGTGTCCCATATCAGCTGTACCTTGGGTATTGCAGCTATCCTAGCAGGATTTTTTATTTTGGATCAAGTGAAGTGTTTTTTTTTTTGGGAACTCCGTTCTTCGAGGAAAGAGGGTGGGGAAAAGTGAGAAGAGAACATCACCTGCCATCCCCCAGATCTGCAGAGATCCAAAACCAATCCAAGCAACAGCAGAAATGGCTTGGAGAGGCCTGTAAAAGCTGGAGCAAGACGAGCCACCTCCGTGTTGCCTAAGCACTGCCTCATAAAGCAGCACATTTTCCTACTACATCAGTTTCTTGCTGTGGGTACCATCACGCTGCAGAGACTTTTCCTTAAAATTGTGTCACAGTGTGGGAATAGCAAGCAGACTCACTCATTACGAGCATTGATCACAGCATTTGCTTACTCTCTCCCATTGCTGTGCGTAAGCAAAAGGATTAATTAGTAACAACACAGGTCAACGGTGATTGCTCCTACTGTGCTCTGCAGCAAAGAGCCTTACACAGGGAATGATCAAAACCAAACCAGACCACCCCACGGTGCATTTGCAGGGCTGTGATCCGCTCACACAGCTGCCTATTCCCCCTTTTTTGTTTTATTTCCAGCAGGCACATTACATTTACTGCCTCCACACCAGGCTACCAGGCCAAACGCTTGCAGCAGCGCCTTCTGCCTGCCGCTGGGGGGGGGGTCCCTCTGCAATGGGCACAAGCAACACCTCTGAGCCTTTGCCCCACCTGAATCTACCTTTTGCTGCCATTCAATTCCCTGCTCGTAGAAGGAGCAAGCAAGCAGCTGAAACACAGCTTGCCCAGCCACAGAGCACTTACTTGGAAGGCTGTAATGCCAAGAGGGTAGAGAGCTGCAAAAGCAAACCTGCCTGTTCCTTATCTGCATGGGCCGTTATTTTGCTGCCACACTGGCTGCATTATTGGCCAGAAGAATCAGGAAAGCACCTGCAGCGCTGTGATTGCTTGGGAGCTCAGTGACTGCCTAATGAAGGCAGGCATGTGCCCCCCACCCTTTCTTTATTAATTAACGAGTTTGTCTTAAACTCCCTTTCTTACTTTATTTGTATCTTGAGGGAGGTGGTGGTCAGACTTGTGATGACTGATAGCTGGAGTATTCCCTGCTCCAAAGTGGTGATAAAGAATAAGGGATTGCTGTGGAATGTCAAAAAAAAAAAAAAAAAAAAAGAACAGCTTTATTCACAACACTATCAAATCCAGCTGCCAGCCATCGTCACAATGCAAATAAAGCTGCTTTAAATATATATATATATATATATATATATATATATATATATATATATATATATATATATATATATATATAATTATTATTATTAGCAGGCCACAGCACTCTTGTACTAACCTGGAGACCGGCTTGATTGGCTTTCAGAGGTCTCATACCTTGTTCTTGTCCCCCCTCCTCTGTCCCCATTGCCCTCGCCACCTTGGTGCTGATCAGGAAGGTACTGCAAGTCACATTGTAGTCATTAATGCCATCGTAGGCAGCTCTTTCTGTGAATGAACCCTCGGTTTCTCAGTCTGGCATAGCCAAAGCCTGTCCAAATTCTTTATTTTATTTTTATTTATTTTGTCCGTCCCCCCCCCTTTTTTTTAAGAGGCCAGAATTGATCTGAAAAATGGTGTCTCTGTCCTGTGAATGGGACAAACATTGCCTCTTCTCACTTCCAGCCCACGTGGGTGGTGCAAAACCTGCCTGTTCCTTGGTTCCCTGCTTTCCTCTCTTTTCTCTTCCTTCCCTGAGCAATCAAGGAGGAAGGATTTATTTTTCCCCTGTTTTACCTGGAGCCCAGTAGTTAATTACTTTAGAATTCAGTTTTCTGGCTGTAATATTTTTGTTCCTTCTAATGAATGTTACAGAAATAAATTCTGTAGCACATGCAAAGTGTCATACCGCTGTGATGAATGGGAGAGGGGGGCAGATTTTGAAAATCTTGACAGATAGAAAATTTATTTTTATAACTCTGCCTTTTGAAAGGTAATTCTTCATGAAATTCATGTCTCCTGTAGTTTTTTAGGGTATCTGTGAGAGTTTTTATGGTTAGGAATTCATTAGGCCATGAATCACTTTACCTGCACTCATCTTCCTTGGGAGGCTTTGACTTTTGGCTTCATGCACAGTATCACAGAATCACAGAATCACAGAATTTCTAGGTTGGAAGAGGCCTCAAGATCATTGAGTCCAACCTCTGACCTAACGCTAACAGTCCCCACTAAACCATACCCCTAAGCTCTACATCTAAACGTCTTTTAAAGACCTCCAGGGATCGTGACTCCACCACCTCCCTGGGCAGCCTGTTCCAGTGCCTCACAACCCTTTCGGTAAAGAAGTTCTTCCTAATATCTAACCTAAAACTCCCCTGGCGCAACTTAAGCCCATTCCCCCTCGTCCTGTCACCAGGCACGTGGGAGAACAGGCCAACCCCCACCTCGCTACAGCCTCCTTTAAGGTATCTGTAGAGAGCGATAAGGTCGCCCCTGAGCCTCCTCTTCTCCAGGCTGAACAAGCCCAGCTCCCTCAGCCGCTCCTCGTAGGACTTGTTCTCCAGGCCCCTCACCAGCTTCGTCGCCCTTCTCTGGACCCGCTCAAGCACCTCCATGTCCTTCTTGTAGCGAGGGGCCCCAAACTGAACACAGTACTCGAGGTGCGGCCTCACCAGAGCCGAGTACAGGGGGACGATCACCTCCCTAGCCCTGCTGGTCACACTGTTTCTGATACAAGCCAGGATGCCGTTGGCCTTCTTGGCCACCTGAGCACACTGCTGGCTCATATTCAGCCGACTGTTCACCATCACTCCCAGGTCCTTCTCTGCCTGGCAGCTCTCCAACCACTCATCTCCCAGCCTGTAGCTCTGCTTGGGGTTATTGCGCCCCAGGTGCAGGACCCGGCACTTGGCCTTGTTGAACTTCATGCAGTTGACCTCAGCCCATCGGTGCAGCCTATCCAGATCCTCCTGCAGAGCCTTCCTACCCTCGAGCAGATCGACACACACACCTAGCTTGGTGTCATCTGAGAACTTACTGAGGGTGCACTCAATGCCCTCGTCCAGATCATCGATGAAGATATTAAAGAGGACCGGCCCCAGCACCGAGCCCTGGGGAACGCCACTAGTGACCGGCCTCCAACTGGACTTGACTCCATTCACCATGACTCTTTGGGCCCGGCTATCCAGCCAGTTTCTAACTAATAATAGTCAGAGGGGCATACCAGGTTGGGAAGCTTCCTGGCAACGTCCCTGACCCTGGCCCCAGGGAGGCAGCAGACTTCCCTACGGGTAGGGTCAGGCGGACAAATAGGGCCCTCTGCTCCCCTAAGAAGAGAGTCTCCCACAACGATCACCCTTCTGTTTTTCTTGGTGGAGGCAGTCCTGAGGCGTGGAGTCGACCTCCTCGCCCTAGGCATCCTCCTGGGAACACTTGCTACCTCTTCCTCACCCACCGGTCTGTCGAGCTCCAGGGCCTCAAACCTGTTTTGTAAGGGCACCTGGGAAGGTGGGGCCGGAAGGGGAGGGCATCGCCTGCCATGTCGAGCAGGGACCTGTCTCCATTCCTCCTCAACTCCCAGATCCCCTCCCTCTGCCCGATGGCGACAGGGCAGGGGTTCCGCCCCCATTTGGGGTGTCTCACCTCGATACCTCTCCTTGAGCCAGCTGCCATTTCCCACACTGTACATTTCTTTCAAATCTGTAGAGCCCAGTTCCCAACTTCACTCCCTCTGCTAGGCTGAGTGCCCTGAAGTTCCCTGCACTGTACACACGATGTTTTCCTCAGCTTAATTGTGGCTGGCGTGCTGCGAATCGATGTGTGGGCTGTTAGCCGCGGACACTTGTACTGAGATATTTAAGAAAATAAGCCTGTCAGCCTTAGCAAGGTTTGGATAAACACAGAAGTGTGCTGAACTGCCTTCCCAGAAACGCGTGGACTGGATTCACTCGCTTGTAGATTGTGGCCCAGGAGAAGTCATGAGAAGAGGCAAAGCTCCCTGGAAATCAGGAGCATCTCAGACCTGGAGTGAAGCCTGGGCGCTGGGGTCCTCGCTACTGCCCAAAGTGCTACAGTGACTGCACTGCACGATGATGGGTTCTTTGTATTACAATCAGGGAGCTATGAAACATGTCAAAGGGAAGAGTTGGTGTGTCTGCAGGACGGCTACTCTGAAAAAGGATCCTACTCAGGGTGCAGGAGCGGAGGCAGAGGGCAGTCCTGGTGCCCAAGGGGCAGCCTGTCTCTCTGGCAAGCAAAATGGCCCAGAAAAGGGGCCCCCAGCCCCCTGGCCCTCCTCCTTCCACCCCAGGGCCTCTTTCAGGCCTTTTTCAGAAGCCCCCTCCCAACACGGCCATGTCGGGCCTGGGGCGTGGCGCCATCACTGCGGCCATCACAGAGGCCTCCTGATGTCACAGTGGCATCTGCCCCCCGGCGTTGTCCTGGGGCCTATAAAAGCCCCTGCGCCTGGCCCCCCCCTCGCTGATCCCCCAGGATCTCTAGAGAATGCCAGGCATGGCTGCGATTAAGAGAACCTGGGCCGACAGCTGCCCACCCCTGCGTGGGTCAAAGGCGAGTTGGGCTGTTGAGCCTGCGAAGAAGTGGAGGCGGAGGAGCGCCAGTGGAGACGGAGCGGCCGCGGCGGATGGTGTGGAGCCCATGGAGGTGGATCCACCCGTGGAGGAGGAAGAGCCGATGGAGGTGGATCCACCTCCATCCCATCTGGTGTGGCACAACACCATCGTGCCAGGGCTCCCACCAGCGAGACAGCGTCATCGTCATCGCAGAACCGCCCGGACCGCTCCGTACTCCCAGCACTGCCTCCGCCGCCACGTGTAGGGGGGAGAGGCCATCCCGTTACCATCATGCCGGATTGCCTGCAGATGGCCTCTCCCCCCTTCCCTCCCCCTCCTTTCCTTCCCCCTTCCGCTTCCCCTTCCCCTTCCCCACCTTTCCTGCAGAAGTGTCATCTCTTCTGCACGGAGCCCCAAGCACTGGGCAAGAGCGCACTCGGCTTCCTCTGGGCTGCTGCAGCGGGCGACAGGAGAAGCCCTGCGAAGGCCACGCTGGGCGTGGGGTGTCTCCAGAAGGCTGCCAAGAGGTGCTTGAAGACGAAGCCTGGCCCTGCATGGCGGTGCACAGAGAGCAGCAGCAGAGCCCTGGAAACGGGCACGCAGACAGCTGTTCCTCTGCAGAAGCAGAAGTCTTCAGGCCTGCCAGGAAGAAGCGCGGGAGTGCAGCGTGAAGTCCCTTCAAGGTGCTTGGGTGCCAGCTCTTCCCAGGGTGGGGCAACAGACTGATAGAATAATCATAATAAATAAACAAATGCATTGCAACAACAACAATAAACAACAACCAGTAAGCATCCACTTTCCTCTCTGATTTGGTGTCATTTTTGTGGCTCTGCCTGAACTCCGGGATCCCCTTCTGGTCTCCCCCAGACAGGAAAGATCCTGATGGGTGTGGAGTGGGCACAGCCCAGGGCACACGAGGGAGTGAGGGGCCGAGGCAGACGGCATACAAGGGCAGGCTGAGGGATCTCCTTGGGTCAGTACAAAGGAGAGAAGGCTCAG
The DNA here is from genome assembly GCF_047663525.1 of Anas platyrhynchos. NCBI lineage: Eukaryota > Metazoa > Chordata > Aves > Anseriformes > Anatidae > Anas > Anas platyrhynchos. The sequence goes on from NC_092590.1 coordinate 12,912,175, forward strand.
GGGTGGACCTGACAGCTGCCTGCAGGGAGAGAGTAGAGAAGATGAAGCCTGCGTCTTCTCTGAGGGGCTCTGTGGCAGAAAAGTGAGCAGCACCAGGCCCATGCTTGCAGGTGGAGACAGCCCAGGCAGGAAAAAAGGGAAAGTTTGTGCCCACAAGGGTGTTCAGACAGAACCGGTGTCCAGAAAGACTGCAAAGTCTCTGTCTCTGATAGCTGACCTTGTGTGTTTAAGGTTGGGTGTTAAAATCCTGGAATCGCCAGATGTTGGAAGGCACTTAAAGACCATCCTGTTCCAGCCCCCCTGCCGTGGGCAGGCACAGCTTCCACCAGACTGTGGTGCCCAAAGACCCATCGAATCTGGCCTTCAACCACTTCCAGGGATGGGGCATCCACAGCTTCTCTGGGCAATTTGTTCCACTGCCTCACCACCCTCAGAGCAAAGGATTTCTTTCTAATACCTAACCAAGTAGTTCTGTTTTGTGCTTACTGGGTGGAAAAACAGGGGATTTTTGAATGAGCTAGGTTAAAATTATATAGAAATGTAATTTGCACAACTGATTGTCTTTACTTGGAAGAGAGGTGGAATAGCATTTTGGGAAGGTGGAGAAGGTGAGTAGTATGGGCTTTGTGATGAAAAGTTGGTAGAAGAACTGATGAATTAACTTAAATTCAAAGGCTCCTGCTTGATGGTATAAACCAACTTGTAGATCCGAATTTAATATTTTTTCACCATACTTGGAGGTAACCATAACTTGGAGGTACTGGGTAATTGGTGGAACTGGTGGAAGGGGACGGGGAGCAGGATGTGGCCCTCACCATCCACGAAGAACTGGTTGGTGACCTGCTACGGCACTTGGATGTCCACAAATCGATGGGGCTGGATGGGATCCACCCAAGGGTACTGAGAGAACTGGCAGAGGAGCTGGCCAAGCCCCTATCCATCATTTATCAGCAGTCCTGGCTATCGGGGGAGGTCCCAGCTGACTGGCGACTAGCAAATGTGACGCCCATCTACAAGAAGGGCCGGAGGGCAGACCCGGGGAACTACAGGCCAGTCAGTTTGACCTCAGTACCAGGGAAGCTCATGGAGCAGATCCTCTTGGGAGTCATCATGCGGCACTTGAAGGGCAAGCAGGCGATCAGGCCCAGCCAGCATGGGTTTATGGAAGGCAGGTCCTGCTTGACGAACCTGATCTCCTTCTACGACAAAGTGACGCGCTGGGTGGACGAGGGAAAGGCTGTGGATGTGGTCTACCTTGACTTCAGCAAGGCTTTTGACACCGTCTCCCACAGCATTCTCCTCAAGAAACTGGCTGCTCTTGGCTTGGACTGGCGCACGCTTCGTTGGGCTAGAAACTGGCTGGATAGCCGGGCCCAAAGAGTTGTGGTGAATGGAGCCAAGTCCAGTTGGAGGCCAGTCACTAGTGGCGTCCCCCAGGGCTCGGTGCTGGGGCCGGTCCTCTTTAACATCTTCATCAATGATCTGGATGATGGCATTGAGTGCACCCTCAGTAAGTTTGCAGATGACACCAAGCTAGGTGCGTGTGTCGATGTGCTCGAGGGTAGGAAGGCTCTGCAGGAGGATCTGGATAGGCTGCACCGATGGGCTGAGGTCAACTGTATGAAGTTCAACAAGGCCAAGTGCCGGGTCCTGCACCTGGGGCGCAATAACCCCAAGCAGAACTACAGGCTGGGAGAGGAATGGTTGGAGAGCTGCCAGGCAGAGAAGGACCTGGGAGTGATGGTGGACAGTCGGCTGAATATGAGCCAGCAGTGTGCTCAGGTGGCCAAGAAGGCCAACGGCATCCTGGCTTGTATCAGAAACACTGTGACCAGCAGGGCTAGGGAGGTGATCGTCCCCCTGTACTCGGCTCTGGTGAGGCCGCACCTCGAGTACTGTGTTCAGTTTTGGGCCCCTCGCTACAAGAAGGACATCGAGGTGCTTGAGCGGGTCCAAAGAAGGGCGACGAAGCTGGTGAGGGGCCTGGAGAACAAGTCCTACGAGGAGCGGCTGAGGGAGCTGGGCTTGTTCAGCCTAGAGAAGAGGAGGCTCAGGGGTGACCTTATTGCTCTGTATAAGTACATTAAAGGAGGCTGTAGAGAGGTGGGGGTTGGCCTGTTCTCCCATGTGCCTGGTGACAGGACGAGGGGGAATGGGCTAAAGTTACGCCAGGGGAGCTTTAGGTTAGATGTTAGGAAGAATTTCTTTACTGAAAGGGTTGTGAGGCACTGGAACGGGTTGCCCAGGGAGGTGGTGGAGTCACCATCCCTGGAAGTCTTCAAAAGATGTTTAGATGTAGAGCTTAGGGATATGGTTTAGTGGGGACTGTTAGTGTTAGGTTAGAGGTTGGACTCGATGATCTTGAGGTCTCTTCCAACCTAGAAATTCTGTGATTCTGTGATTCTGTAATTGCCTGCTTTGGAATTTCACGATTTGTCTCTGAAGCATCATCAGGTACAGAGCTAGTCCACTAATCCAATTCCCCACGACAAGTACTAAAGCAGGTATGCATTTAAAAATGATGAAAACTGACTACCATAGTTGATGTGATGTGAACATACGTTAGCATTAAAATGGTCTTCCTACTCTGCAAATTAATAATTACACAACTTTGCTTGTAAATAGAGCAATAAATAGTCTCATTGATGAAGCTTGTTGTTGAAGTCACTGAAGTCCTACAGCTGTAGAGACTCTTTACGTTGACACAATGTCATTGCTAAGGATGACATTTTGTAATGGAAATCACTATGGAAAAGAAGAATACTTCTGTTTAGGTTGTTCATTTAATCAAGGGAGATAACCCAGCAAACACTTCCATACTTCCTGGCAAGAAGTTGTTAATTATTGTGTTGTAGTCATCTTGACAGAGATGTCGTTCTCATGTGAGTAGACAGCTCAGAGAATACATGCAGAAAGTGCTGTACGAAAGGGCTGCCTCTGGAAAGCCTCTTTCTTCACAAAGAGACTCGACAGGCATTGACATCAGAGCATCAGTTGTGGAGCACACTGGTTACAGTGGTGGAGAGACTTGTTTGGTGTCAATGAAGTGTCAGCAGGCAAATCCATTAAGTATCATGGCATGAAAAGCAGACCTTGTCTTTGGTGAATAGTTGTGGGTGCTCTGATTCTCCTTTAGTACTCGTTGAGGTAATAGGGCTTTGTTCCTACACTGCTTGTGTGCAGACAGGAAGTAGTAGAACTGTTCTTGATGTGCAGTAGCATAACTAAGAGTCACAATTAGCGATATTTTGGATAATTGACTTCTGAGATGCTAGAGAATTCTGTGATTGCGTTTGGAAAAGTGCTAGCTACTACAACCCTTTGAAATCAAATGCTGGGTGCATAAACATTTTGTAGTCCCTCGGGGAAATAATCATGAGAGTGTTTTAAAGGGGTTTTTATTATAACATGTTTTAGTTTAGATATTTTTGTTCCCCATCTGAGTGATACATCCACTTGTCTGTCATCAAATAATTTGGGTTTAATTACTGAAACACATTTGGGGATCATAATTTAGTTAGTGGACTGTGTATTTTCTCAAAGTTATGACTGTACATAAAATAAATGCAGGAACAGTACCTAATGTGAGTTCTTCAATGCAGAGCCATATGTTATTTGTCTATATAGTTTTCTATAGTAAAGATCTGATCACTTATTCCTGTGTTTGCATGAGTATGTGTAAAGGAATCACAATTATATATTTATATATATATGTTCCCATATGTAGATAAGTGTTTTTTAAAAATCTGTCCTCCACAGTTTCAAGTACCTTAATAACTTTATGAATCTGGGTACAGAAAGCCTCTGACTGTATCAACACCTCTTGAGTCCAAAAGGCCACCTTAATAGTTGGATGGCTATTTCTCCAACTGTTAGTTGCAATAATCTTAGCTCTGTAACTCTTATTTGAAGAGTTTATTTCATAAGCAACATTAAACAGATCAGATTATTTTATTATTTCCAAACTTGAGCATACATAAATGCAGAATCCAATAAATCTTGAAAAACTGCTTCATGATTTTTTATATAGAACTTTTTTTATATAGAATTTATTGCTTTTCTTCCTCCCTAAAATACTTGCTTTAAGGCCTTTTTCTTGAAATATTTTTTTTTTGCAATTATGTGCAGGGAATTTAGGTATAACATATAATAATGAGGTGTGAGAATCTTTCTTAGTACAATTAGTGAACACAGGATGAATTCAGAGTCATGAATTTCACATCCCTAACCCCAGACCATCCAGTGGGATGTTTCAGTACCAGTGCCTTAAGCAGGCTACACCAAACTGAAGAGTAGTGGAAAAAGATCTGACGCGTGCATCACAGAGCAGGCAAGTTTCCATGTTCACAAATGGTAGGTAGAGCATTATCATTCAGACACTGGCTGAAAAACATGTTTAGCAAGATGCCGGCTAGTGAGTCTGGGCAGTTGGTATTTTACAGGCCAAGAGACGAGCCCCCAGCTACAGGCCGTGTTCCTTACAGGAGTGCTCTTCAAGCAGCCTTTGACTACACATGGCAGCAATGTTCACTCCTCTCACAGCCCCACTCCAGTTACAGTGCTGCGCTCACTCTGACCTCTGAAGCCTGATCATTTCCCTAAACCTAGCCAGGTATCCCCTCCATCTAAATACTTAATATTCTTCAAAGAATACCAACTTTCTGCAGCCCCTGAAAGTTTAACCATGGTTAAGGGGTGTAGGAAGCAGAAAGGAGAGGCTCCCAGATACGACGTGGCTTGCTCAAAGACAGGAAGGAAGTCTGAGGCAGAAGAAATTATTAAAGGTTGAGCCTTGGGGTCCCACGCATGGATTCCCTTTTCTTTCTCAAGGTCCTGTTACCTGCTGGGTGCATAGCTACCTGTCTCATTGTAGATTCCACTAAGCTATTAAAAACTGAAGCTAAATGGTTATGAGATAACGATAAAACTCAGATGAGGCTTTTGGTTTTTCTTTTGTTTCACTTGGATGTGAATGAATCCTCAGTTTTGTATGCCGTCATATGTCTTTTAGTCTCTTTTTAACCTTTTGTTAGGTGAGAGTTCTCTGCAGAGTATACAGTATTTCCAACAATCATGTCCCTTACACGTCCATGCCAATGAATTCTAAAATCATTCTCTAAAATGCTATGTTTCTGAATTCCAATTTTAAGTGTAATTAACACAGATCTTGGCGATATTCATGAGCTCACTACACAGAAAATAATGAGAAGAATGAATGGCGATGGTGGTGTAACTTGCTGTAAAAGCTGTTTGTAGTTGATGTGGGTGTATTTTTTTTTTCTTTCTTTTCTTTTTTAATATTTATTTATTTATTTTTCCAGCCAGTGAATTGTGCAGCAATTTCTGGTATGGTAAAAACATCAACGGGCAGACACCTGCCACAGATGGAAAATCTCACAGTACTCAGCATTTAAGCAGGAGGAAACGCAAGTTTAGAAAACAATTTTATTAGACAAATTATTTAGACAAATTATACACAGAAAGCTCTGCCACTTGTAACTGAGGCCTCCAAAAAGTGTTTTGTGTATCTGTATAATAGGCAACACATCAAAATAGGCCTATTTTAAATATCGTACATGGTTAACTTTTTTTTTTTATAGCTAAAATCACTGCAACATCTGGTATGTCCCTACGTAGCTTGTTGGAAAGAAATTTTCTTTTTTAAATTTTGCTCAGAGGTGTGGATGAGTTCATGAATGTTACAAGGGGGAAGCAAGTTGTGCATGCTTTTAGACACTTGCTACCCTGGAAACAAAATGGCCTTTTGCACAATAAGAATTTGTTCTGCCTTACACAGTAGACAATATTTGAAGATTTAGTACAAAAAACAGTGACAGTACAAGATGCTCCCCCAGAACAGAATTAGCGTCAAAATAGAATAGATTTGAAGAATATACCTTTTAATTTATCCTAAAGCAAATCACATAGGCTGATTCCTATTAATCCTAGCCAAAGAATGAGTTAGGTTAAAATAAGTGTATGTGCATTAAAAACCAAACCAAACCAAAAAAAATAAATAAATAAAACAAAACAAAGAAAAATGAAACCTCACAGGATAAACTGCTTGCTTTCTACTTAACTGCATCTTTAATTTTAAGGATTACAAATTTAAAGCTCTTCCTACATTTCTAACAGGTAACAGTGTTACTTTAAAAAGCTGGTGCCAAAACAGGCACTGGTTCTGCTCTCACTGCTGTTCTTTCTCTTGTTCTATACAGTTGGCACTAATGTAAAAAGTATGTAGCTCCTCTAAATCTAACTTAACACACAAAGGGTTAAAATGAGCGCCTGTTCATATATATTTTTCCCCTTCAAACAATATGTAATTATAATTAAGGCCACATCAGTATTTCTCAAGGGCTTTTTCTCCACTAACACCATTATCATATCGATCAACTGCACTGACTTGGAAAATAATTTATTAACCTTTGATCTATGTTTAAACTTCTTCAGAGCTATATTAGTTGCTCACGAGTGTGGTATACCTAAGAGAGTGTTCCATTTTAATTAATGAAAAGTAAAATTATCAAGGTTAGCCTTATAGAATGCTCAATAGCCAATGCAAAACCTAATCGAACGAGTTACATCTAGGTACAAACATTAAATTGCCCCGGATGTTCTAATAAAAAAGTATAAAATATGCTCTGTTGGCAAACAACGCAAGTCAGAATAACATTAAAGCAACCTGTCTTTTCTAAATGAAAAGACCCCCTGCACTGTACATCTCTCCTGTATACAACACATTTTTACTAAAGCTTTATTAAATGAATTGCAATAGCAACGGCTGCCATTTTATAGCTATATATACATGTATATATATATACATACCTGTGTGTATATATGTATATATATATATGTATGAGATACTAATTTATTTAACACAACAGAGGCTTCTGCCATATGATACAGTTTACTGTACATAAGAAAAACTTTTAACACTGTACAATCACATAAAGGTCATATGCACTGTTGCAGTGCAAAAGTAGATTTAACTGTAGTCTTTACTGGCATAGTAATGGCTTTTTGTAATCCTACAAAATTGCATTCTTGTATTATGGGGCCTGAATGGTCTTTTAACTTCCTTTTTTTTATTATTTTTTATTTTTTTGCCTTTTTTTAATACTTTTTTTTTTCTTTTAAATCGCAGGGTTTGCCTTTGGTCCACAGTTAAAAGGACACACAGCAGTGGAGCACTGACCAGATGCAGCAGAATACATGTAAAGGACTTAAGTTATTGCAATTATAGTAAAAAAAAGGCGGTGCAGGAGGAGGAGCGAATGCCCTTCTTTAAAGTAATGCTCAGGGTTTTTTATGCATTAATCAAATTACTACATGTTTCCTATACTTAAGTATATGAAAAGCCTCAAGTAACCGAAACCTAATGTGGTGATAAACCAAAGAATAAGTGACTCAAGTAATAAAGATAATAAAGGGAGAAAGAGGAGGAGACCAGGCTGAGAAAGCAGAGAAGAGGAAGAGTTGTTACAAATAATCCTGATTCTTTTCTTAAATAAAATAAAGGAAAAAAAAAAAGAAAAAGAAAACAAAGGAAACAAACAAATTAAAAAACCCTCAAAAGCAAAACCAAAAACAAACAAAAAAAAAAAAAAGGAAAGAAAAAAAGGTTACATCCATGTTAGTCCCACAATATTACAGCTGCTCCTTGCAAAGGGAGTCCTAAAAAAGAAAGAGTGAAGAAACTTGGTCTGATGCTCATATGGAGGTGCCTCGGTCTGGATCACTACCGAGATTCAGCCCCAGAGTAGGAGTTGGTTGGTAAGGGATGGATGACATTGTTTTGATGGGGCTTCTGAAAAAGCCGCCGTTAGGTGCCCTGTGCCTGAAGGGGCCAGTTCGGTGCTCAGGTACGTTGCCGAAGGAGAAGCCAGAAGCGGCTTTAGCAGACAGTGTGCGGCTCAGCGTCTGGATCTGCTCCGGTATGAAGGTGGTGGTTGTGATGTGAGTGTTTCTGAAGTCACTGATTTGCTCCAGTGCTTGACGGGTGGGCAAAGTGTCAATGTCCAGCGGGGTCAAGTCAATCGACGACGTGGAGAACTGTTTATGGGGACTGTCGTCATCTGTGCAGAGGCTGTTCACGCGCCTGTGGAGGTGCTCCAGATCGATTTCCTTGTCATCCTGGGGAAGGAGAAGAACAAGATGTACCACTCACTACTGCCATCTCTTTTGCAGGATTGAAGCTTCACAGTGCAATCAGAACCGCTCGGTAAACACAATACACACTTAACTAAAGCTTCATCTTAGCTGTGGACAGCTCTAACACCACCAGCAAACACCCCCACCTCCCGAAGCTGGATGGGCTAAAACAAACCCAGGCAGACCCTTCTTCCACAGCTACCTTCAAGCCCTGAATATGAATGACAAAACTCCAAGTGCTACCAGCAGCTTTCTTCATACAGTGAAAACAGAGCATCATCTTGGACGTCTGGGTTAATGCCAGCTCTGAATCGCTGCAGTGATGGCTACATTTCAGTGTCAAAAATGGGAGGCTCTCAGGGACCAGACTGCCATCTTCATCAGCGTTCATTCTCTCAGGGCTTAAGGAAGGGCTAAAAACTTCTCAGATTGATTTTTGCTTTTAAATTACAAATTGTGGAGCAGAAAAGCTGAACTTCCAGACCCAAATCCGAGCACTGGTGACTCATTGACATCACGCAGGAAGAAGTACACCAGATAATTTTAAATTGTGATGCCAAAGAAGGGATTAATTCTCTCCTTACCTACAATGAAGCAATGCCATCAATTCAGATGGAATTATGCTGCTGTGGGTGAGAAGGCGGCCTGGTGTATTCATTATAATACAGCATCACTCCTCTCTTACCTCTCTCCTTTTTCCTTCTTAAATCTCTCCCCCAAGAGAACTCAAGTGAAGAGGTTTGTTCGTTATAATTGAGAATTTAAATGCATGAGAATTAAAAAAAGAGGAGAACGTCCTGGGTGACCCAGTAAATCACCTGCGTTGTACATATGTATTTCTACTGAACTGCAAAGCTTAATTCAAAGTGGCATTACGTGTACACACAAGGGATATTCCCTCAGTCTAGGTAGCCCAGCTCATTCAGAACAAAAATCAGTTCCAACTAACCTGAACATTTACCTTAATCTCTGTGAAATCTACTGGCTCTTCCAGGCCACTAGAAATATCTCACACTCTAGGACCTCACAGAGGACAATAGGGCGGCCGATAGATGTGCACTGATGACTTCCAGACTCGATTACTGCAATTCAATGACTGGCTTGATCCAGAGCTCATTGAATCGATCGCAAAACTCCTAGTATACAGAATGGGCTTTAGGTCCCTCCTTTGTCTAGGGATGAAGTCAAGCACTCTGAAAAAGTCCACCTAGAACAAACTGCAGGAGTTCATCTGCTTAGCAAAACGGATCACCAAATATTTGCACCGGTACCACACCGAATACAAAGCCCGACTCAAGGGAGAGTGAGGGACCAGCTCCCCTCTGGGATCTTACCCTCCAAGGGCAGGGACAGGGAGACAAACTGGGGGGGGGAAAGGGGTGGGGAACGGGGCATCAGGGCTCTCCCAGGGTCTGGATGGTGGCTTTGGAAACAAACCTGACCACAGAGGCTTTGAGCTCATCATGGGAGGGAAAAAATGCAGTGCTCATTTCTTGGGCTTAGCTTTCTGTCTATAGTTTATTCACATGTGGACATAGACATGGATGCACATAACAACCACACAGGTGACACCAAAACCAAACGCATTCACCAAAAGCTCTCTCCTAAAATCTTTGGAGCTACATATGGATGCAGAAGAACTGGGGCCACGTGGGCATCGAAAGAAATATACAGAGGCTCCGGCAGCACATGCAAGTCATGACTATGTCTCTAAGGGACAGTCCTTATTTTTATTTTTATTATTATTATCATTTGAAAAGCATATGAACACCATAATTTCAAATGCCAATTTGAATTTAATTACTTCTGAGCCTCTGTAAGTTATTCAGAATATTCCTCATTCTTCTCTTTCCGAGATGCATTTGGGGCTAGGGTCAGACCAGTGAAAATATATAAGCGGTGATAATCTCCCATGCTTAGCCCACAACCCGATCTCCACCCAATCGATACACCAAAATGAGACCCACTCACAGTAAGATTGTGCACATCTCCATAATATGATCTTTCCTCTTCTCTCTTGTGTGATCAGTAGTGAAATATTCAGCAGTTTTCACATTTAAATTATCATCAGGCTTCAGAGTCAACATCCCATTGAGATTACTGGGGCAGTTCATACTTCTCTCAGAGCTACCGTTTAAGGCTGTCTGCAGACTCAGGCAGACATCATTGAATGGATTACTTCTGGTACGCAACTGAAATGTTATCTTCGCAACCATAAGACAATTTTTTTTCAGTATAAATGCTTGCATTCTGGAGCACAAGATGGCAGCCACCAGGAAAAAGGGTTGGCTTGCTGACCACAAACTGGCCCAATCTGACCCCCGATTCGGGACTAGTGGCCTGGAAGAGCCAATGGATTTCATGGAAGCTAAAATGAATTTTAAGAAAGTTAGTTAAGATGTATTTCTTTGCTGAATGACCCCCACATCCAGGGTAGCAGGGGCATTCAGCACATATGTCCATGTTAAATTAATTTTTTTGAGCCAAGCTTTTCAGCGGAGCTTTGAGATGCAATTTTAAAAGCTAAGCTGATGAATACATGGCAAAGATCAAGGAGGCCAAATTACACCATTCGAGGGAACTATACGTTCAAAATTCTATGTTTGAAAATTTAAACGGGACATTTTATAATTATATAAAATATCAGGGCTGTTTTTTTTTTTCCTTTCTCTTTGATATTAATCATATCAGATTTGATATTATGTTTTGCACCAAATAAATACGAAGTATGACATTCCGAAAGTCTGGGCAAACAGCAATATTATAAATTTTAGTTTTTTGATAATTTACCAGTTGAAACTAGATGGTTCCCATTCCTGAGAAAGCCAATTAAAGGACTAGAGATTCTTTTTGGTTTTAATAATGGTCCGGTCCAGATCTTTAACAGAAAAAGCTTGGGAATTAAAACAGGCAAGAAAGGATTAAAAGTATTCTAACATCAGTGCCAATGCTGTCTAATTAGGTAGCATAATTAGTCCTGCCTGATTACACAGCATTAGATTAGCAGGAATAAACACAATGGAGAAACTGCAGAGAAGGTGAGACCACTGCACACAAATTAACAGCAATACCCCACAACAAGCATCTAAGCTACATAAAATAGCTATAATTGATAGCACTATATTATAGCTCATATTTAGGTTCACCTTTGGGCATCTCTGCCAAGTATACTTTAATAACTTTTTTTTTTTTTTTTTGCTAGTGGAAATGGCTGGTAAAGCAACAAGTGGGTTGCCATGGGAAGGAGTGCATTACACATGCAGGTGTGAAACCAAACTAATCTCTGGTGTGAAATGACACACGTCCCCCACTCACTGTCCAAGATTTTTTAAACCAAGTCTCTAATAGATTTCAGAAACAAGTCTGGCCTGAATCTGAAAAATCTAAAGAACTCTTGCTTCCCTGGACTTCGGGTTAAATAATGAGAACTGAAGTTTGTGGAAGTCCCAAGAGGTTAACAGTTCTAAAAATCAGGACAAGCTTATTTAAGAAGCTAACTGCTGATTAAAGGGCTAAGCTCTGAAGGTCTATTTTGAAAGACTCAGCCATCGAGCTTAGGGGATATATTTTGCCAGAAAAAGACAAGAAGCCTCTGAACTTACTGGTGAGGATTAACTCTCACCAATGGGAATGATGCACCAAATGTTGATGTACTAATAATGTATTATTCTGCAAGTAAAGGTTGTGTTTTACTCAGAATATTTATACATCACCAATATATATTTTTTTTTTCTTTCAATTTTCTCTAAAAGGAATACCTAAGGAGATTTTGAGGAACGTTTACCTTAAACAGTAGGAAGTTAAGGACTATTTTCCCCCACCCTCTCTAAAGGCAATAACCAAATTCAAGGCAATCATCTTTAGGGTGTATGAAAATTTCCCATGAGAAATGGAGGGTCTAATACCTCTTTTGACGGAACCCGAGAGCCTTTCCTTTTATTCCACCATGTTTCCAACATTGCAATGAAACAGGATAGGACAATCCCAGCTGCGAGGATGCAGAAAACACCTGCAAAACTTTTTATGTCCAGGGCGCCTCCTTTCTGTTTGGTATCCACAGATGAGTAAAGATCACATTGACCGTTCTTTGGCCACCACTTATGCTTCAGTATGTCCATGTCACCATTCTGCTGCAGCTCCAAAATCCTAGAAGAGAAAGCACAGAGTCAGGGGTTACACTGGGGTGGCATCTAGTGCAAAGGCATGAGGCTGTAACCCAACTACTTGCAACCCTCTTGTGCGTCTGGAAGGCCAAGCTGCGGAGGAATCCAGACAGACTGAGTTAGCAGAAAAAGCTTGAATATGAGGTTGCATGCAAGTCTGAGCATATGGACATCCACGCTCCCCTCTAGATGCACAAAAGCACCTACAAGTCTCTCATTCTTTTCAGAACCTTAGTGAAAATGCTTTAGTTAGTACATTTCATTTTCTTAACTGGCTTTTACTACAGACCGTAGCAATCTTTTGTTGCGTGTGAGATATTTGAAAATATGTATTTTGCATTTTAATAGTTGGAGAAGAGATATTTCATAGAATCATAGAATATCCAAGTTGGAAGAGACCCACAAGGATCATCAAGTCCAACTCCTGGGTCCCCAAACGACCACTCAAAAATATATGAACAAATCAGACCATGTGTCTGCGAGCATTGTCCAAACACTTCATGAATTCTGGCAGGCTCAGTGCCATGACCACTTCCCTGGGGAGCCTGTCCCAGTGCCCGACCACCCTCTCGGTGAAGAACCATTTCCTGATACCCAGCCTGAACTGCCCCTGTCGCAGCTTCAAGCCATTCCCTTAGGGAAAATATGGTTCAGATATACTGCAGGATACGCTATCTTATTGTAAACTGATCGTTATCTGTTTACCTACCTTTGGGAAGAGTATAGAGCAGTATCACATTAGCTGCACTCAGCAAAGACCTAAACTAATCTTGCTCAACTGGAGTATGCAATCTGTTGGCAAGCAATTTCCATGGGAAGGCTCTTAGCTGTGGAACTCACTCATCCTTGCACCCACACACCCAGCCTGCTGCTGAATATTTGCTGGGCAGATTGCAAGGCCTACATATTTTGCTAGACTTCCTTGGGGGTGAGTGGTTTGAGAAACGAAAACTGTGCTTGGAAGATTTTCATATTTGGTTAATTTGTTCATCTCAATACATTCTTAAGGAGAGATCTCTAAAAACATCCACAAGTGCCTAGAGTAGCATCTGGATGCTTCTGGTTACTCAAAACTAAAACTAAAACTAAAATCAATTATTACATTTAAAAAGAATAGAACAAAATGAATATTTTTCTTCATATAATAAATTTGTTTTTCATTTCAGTGTTGGAAAGCAAACAATCACTTGTGCAATCATTTGACACAGCATGCACAAAATCCAAGTGCACACAAAGCAGCAGAGGTCTGGGATGCTCCTACCAGAAGCTGTACCACATCAGAGGAGAGCAGTCCCACTGACTGGTGGCTACCATAACCGACCAGTGCAGTGGTCTTCCTCAATCTCAGAAAAATACAGTATTGCAAAAGGGAATTGAAATGCACCTCGGAAGTAAAAAAAAACAGATGCTCTGTACAGACATCATTCAATCTCTCATTCCATTTGAACACGTGGGCATGTTAATAAAGACTTTAAATTTGTTGTGGCACATCCAAATGTCTGAATGCTTACACTGTGGTCCTACCAGGAGTGGGAGACTTCACGCAGCTGTGTTGAAACCCCATCACAGCTCTGGAGTGAGTTTTTTCACCCTGCCTAGGAGTATGTCCCATGACTGAGAGCCCAGCCAGTTCAGGGCGAGCTGCCTGTCCTCCTCTGTGCCAAAAGCACCTTGTTCAAGTAACTGTGTTTATAAGAAGCAGGACAAGTTGTGCGCAGTGCCTGCTGGCAGTACAGTGCTGAAGGCCCAAGCCCTGGAGACTGGAGAACAAGGTGAGAGTTGTATGGGCTTTTGACCAGCCCAGAAACCCAAAGCCAACCCGGAGAAGTCCCATCCTGCAGCTACCAAAGGAGGCAGGGATCAGCCAAGGACTGGAAGACTCTCCGTTCTGCTTCAAGGGACACATTAGATGCTGTATGACACCCATGTAACAGAAGTTTCGGAGCGACAGGGCCCAAACACATGCTCATTCTTGCTGCCTGCAGCTACCTACGGGCAGTGTAGGGAAGCTGCAGCCAGATCCTTCTCAGAGGTGAGCAGTGACAAGGGGAGAGGCAACAGGGGCATGCCTGAGCACAAGCAGTTCCAACTAGATTTAAAAAAAAAAAAAAAATTCTTACAAAAAGAGAGGTCAAACACTGGAACAGTTTTGATCATATTATCCCTGGTCATATTCGAAGGTCCACGGGGCAAGGAAGCCTGAGCAACCTGACCTAACTGGACCTGCTTCAAACAGAGGTCTGGGCTAGAGACCTCTGGAGGTCCCTTGTTACCAAAACTACCCCTCTGTGATGGTAAACATGAGCCACATGCTGGTCTCCATTATGGCATGCAGTGCCTATAGACAAAACTCACTGCAATGCCAGTTCTCACTCCCCTTGCATTAGGATTGATGGGAATATTTCAGCCCAGGTATTTAAGTTAGCAGAGGAAGCAGACAGTCATCATTTCTGACAAACAGAACCCTTTCTATAAGTTCCTACCAAGTAACAGAAGATGAATTTGACATATATATATATATATATATATATATATATATATGTATGTATGTATTTAGGAATTACTATACTATCTACATAAGGCAATAACACAACAACATTCTGTATTTTTTTCCCCCTTTCTTTCAGCAGCAGCTCTAATCCCTGAGCAGGACTATTTTCTCTCTTTTATTCAGTCAGTAATAGAATGAACCATCCAAATGATTGCTCTATTCTCATTAATTAAATGATTCTTCACTTGTCAGTATAATTTCTGATTACACAAGACATCTTTTCAACAATAGGCATTTGCATAAAAAACTGAACTTTAGCTTGTTCCTTAACAGAGATTTATTCCTAATTGTACTCCTGGTAATTATCGTCGATTTTCTTTATGGATGTAACATATAAGTTCAATTATTTAAAGGAAAACATAAAAAAAAAGAAGCAGAATCAAGGGACAGTAATTAAACAATTACATGGAAAAGCTTAAGAAATTCAAAGTTTATAATGAAGCCTTGTAAAACCGCAACTGAAAACAGATGTTGAGATATAAACTACATAGCAGGAGAAATGATGAGAGCATGAATGAACTATATCAACTTCATGCAGAGGAGGAAAAAAAAAAAAAAAAAAGAGACCCTGGTTCTATCAGACTTAAGAAATAATTTGTTTGTGAATTCAATTGTTAGTGGAACCAAGACAATAGTTAACACTGGGAAGATTTAGCACTACCCAAGTTTTCCCCCTTAGGGGAATCACTCTTTTTGTAGCACGTTTTCAGAAACGAAAAGTGTACTTTTATTGAAATTCCATGAGGAATGACATTAGGAAGGAAAGTTTCTTGGAAGCGTGCAGCAGGCAGGCACCGTTACACTTGCACGCTGCAAGAGCTTCCCACACGATGGCAGTCTTGCCATAAAAATACACGCCTTGGCTGCTGCTCCTGCTGGGTGCCCTCACCCAATCTAATCAGATACCTGTTGAGCAGCAGACGCTATAATCAGTTTGGTATTTGATTTTCAGATTTAATAACTGACTAAAATAATAATGCATTAACTAAATGCTATGAATGATAACGATATGCTAAATGCTATGATGACGTTCAGCAGGTCCTCTCTTCACAAGACCAAATGTCTCACGACTGAACTTTTCCTTGACAGTTTTGGCTGCTCTGAACCTGCAGCACGGCCGGGCATTGCAGCGTGTGAGTCAGTAGTAAGAGGGGTGGAAAGAAGTAGGGTGCGTGACTTCCTGCTGTTTCAAAATACCATAAGCTTGAGGTTATGCAAGGAGCCCATACATTGAAATAACCCCATTTGTCTGTAGAAAAACATGACCTTTAAAACTTGCTTATGGATAGAGTGTGGGCTATAAGATATATTTCTCTAGCAGGCGAATTGTTACAGTAACATTTTTCAAGGCAATGAGGTAAAGTTATTAAACTGCAAAATAATAATAATAATAATAAAAGAGAACGTCTACATATACTTTCATTCAAACCAAAAACCAAACCATGAACCCAAACCACGCTGTGATTCTATGAATTCGTAGTGCTGATTGATATCTAGTGGATATAAGCACACAAAACTAAACTGCATGTGGTTTCCAAATCTGACACTGATACGAACAAATCCCTTCCTACTGAAACAATGAGACTAGAGCTGAATTCAGCTCAGTAACCACATACCTTGCTGCTGGCAGTTAGATGCGATTACTCCTCCAAAACACCCACAGAAATGAAACTTATTATGAGAGCAATGTATCACAAATGCTTCACAAGTGCTACAAAATGTAGACATCTGTGACAATGCTGTTTTTTGAGTTTGCTGGTTTATTCTGAGTTAGAAGTAGGAAGCAGAAGACATGGAAGGCCATTTACAGCCTGAAATGCTAGGGCATGGTCTGAGATGGGAAGGGTTACTAAATATCAGCTTCCTGCACCAGGAGGTATTAGGCTCCAGTAACTTCTTCAGCAGCTAGCAGGGAGTCAAACTCCTTGGGCAAAAGCCTCATCCCGTAGCTCTTCTAAAGAACATCTGGTGCTAAGTCTTTGCAGAATTAAGTTCCCCTCTTGTCTTGCTGAGATAAGATGAAATTTCATTATTCTGGCCTCATCACTGTGGCCTTGCAAGGGATGCACATTGAGGCACGAAGCATTAACTTCAGTGCTATCCTAAGAACCAACAAATATTGTCATTCCCCTGCTGCCCAAGCTGCTGAGGAGAGTAAAGGATTTATTTGTATTTATATGCAGTAGGTGAATATTTGTGCGTGATTTTTGTCTTGCCCAAATGCACAGAATAAAGGGATAAGAAAACAAAAAAACAGTTCCTAACTTTTTAGTTCATCCTAAAATAGTTACTTGCCCAGCCCCAGTTGCACTACCCAGTTAACCACCTCCAGACCTAAGCCCAGAATTAAAAGGGGTACCTGATCACTGAAAAACAGAGATGGAGCAAGTGTAGGAAGATGTAGTGCAGAAATTGATGTCCTGGGGTGAAACAAAGAGCAGAGCAGTGCCCATGCCCACTCCTGAGCAGGCTGAGGTGATGCTAGGAGAGCATGCAAGATGAATGAAACACCTTGAGAGACAGAGATCACTGCTATTCCAGTCCTTCTGTTGACTACAGGTCTTGATAACTGTAAACAAGAAATGCTCCTTTTCAAGAAACAGTTCTTGTTTTTCCAATTTTATTTTATTTTTAAGCCAGCATTTTAACGAGCCACCATTCACAGGCTGCAGGAGAGGTAGTTTTTCACACTAGCCAAATGCAGCTCGGGCTGCCAGACTAGACGAATCCACACTCCCTCTCCACCAGCTCCTACCACTTGACCCAGCAAAAGAGTGCCCTTGGGCCCAGCTGGGAAGCCTGTTTTCTGGCAGGGACTGCAAGCAGATCAAAACCCAAATAACTCGTGCCCCATGAAGGAGGACAGGCAACCACCTTCACACCTGCCCTTCAGCAGCCCTCAGCATCCCACTGCTGTCACTGAGAAGTCAGCTGGCAGAAAGCAGCATAAACCTCTCACTTTCTGTATACAATGGAAACAGCTGTGGTAAAACAGACCTGGTGTTCGGCATTAAGGATTTGCATATCGAGCAATTGTAGGAGAGAGAACAGCTGACCTTCTGGTTTTGCTCAGCAATTGACCATTAGCTTCCGAATAGGCAGCACTTGTGAGTCGGATCCCATCAATTAGTATCACTTTGTTCAAATTAGTGAACATGTTTTTACTTAAATCTGTTAAACTTGCACAAACACTCTCCCAAATACAAAATGCTAAACTGAATTGAAATAGCACCTGCACTAATAAGAAATGAGATACTGACTATACTTATCACACAACTGTGGTAGAACTTTGTAAGAACTGTTCTACAATAGTTTTATTCAGGCCATGTGGCTATATTAAATGCCAACAATTCAGAAACTGATAAAGAAAGTCTCCGATCCTTCAAGATCATTTGCTTACTTTTATTATTAAAAAAAAAAAAAGGTGTGTTTTACTGGCCTTTCACCATACAGACCTTTCCATGTGTTGCCTGTTTGGGAGAAAGCAGTGATAAAAGAATTAATACCTGTTTATAAATCCTAAATGACAACCGAACACCTACAGATAGATACACAAATATCATTAGCTTAATGCTATTATGGTAAACACCAAAATAATTAATTACGGCAATGGTATGCCACCATAGAACCATAGAATATCCCGAGTTGGAAGGGACCCATAAGGATCATCAAATCCAACTCCTGGCACTGCACAGGTCTACCCAAAAGTTTAGACTGTGACTTAAGTGCACAGTCCAAACACTTCTTAAATTCAGACAGGCTTGGTGCAGTGACTACTTCACTGGGGAGCCTGTTCCAGTGTGCAACCACCCTCTCAGTGAAGAACCTCTTCCTAATGTCCAGCCTAAACCTCCCCTGTCTCAACACCGTTTCTGTGGGTCCTATCACTGGAGAAGGGTAGGGGGTGCTGCTGGCACTGCCTGAGCCTCCTCAGCCTCCCTCGTGAGGGCTACCAGGCCCTGGTGGCTCCCTCGAGTGGCCTTGATGCTGGAGAAAAAGCCCTGCCCGCCTCGATCCCCCAATCCGCTGCAGAACACATCTGCCCCAGAGCCGATCGCCTCGGCGAGTGGCTGCGAAATGGCGGCGGCACCTGACCAACCTTATTAAAACAAAAAAATGTACCTTTCAAGGTATACTTGTGCACTACATGTATCTCAGTCCTGTCCTAGATAATTTGCTAAATTACTTGAAAAATGATAGTGAGCTTTATGGAAATGCAGTACTTTATAGGCCACGTGAATGCCTGGGACTTAAATTTTCCTCTTGCTTTTGCTACCATGAACCAGCAGCAAACCCATCCAAGTGAGTGCAGGGATGGACAGGGCAGGTCATGGCTTCTGCAGAAGACTGAAGCAGACATCAGCAGGCTCTCTGTGATAGCTCCGTATCTTTCCTCAATTTACACCAATAAATGTTATCTTGCTTACTGCTTGCAAAATTATCTTGAAGATCTAAAGGTTAGCTGCTATCTTGCACAACTGCCACAGCATGGAGATCATGCTCCATCCTAAAATTACAATTTCTCTAAGCTCTCCCCTATCATAATGCTTGTGCAACACCGAGGGCTGTCATAAATGACATTTTGAATATATGAGGAGAGAGTATGATTACATATATACAACTTGAGGGCTTGACTCACAGGTCTCCAGCTGGATGTAAGCAGATCAGTAGCTTTTTTCAGAAGTGGCACAATTGACGCTTTCACTTCAAATCAGGAGCCCTCAATGTCTGAAGGCAGTGGGAGTTTCACCATTAACTTGCAAACAGCAGAGACCAACATGGAGCACACTTGGGAACTCAACCCTTCTGGTTAGTTTGACATGAAAGTGACATTTTCCTGCATACAAATCAGTTCAGGATACCTGGCTTAGCCAAAAACAGAAAGCTTGGAAAAAAGCATCCTGTCAGACACTAGTTACTTCATTTAGAAAACATCAAAATATTAAAATGGTTGTCTTTTAAAGATTTTTTTTTTAATTGGATCATAAGGAATAACTCTTAACTCATCTGTGTGGACCATCTGCCGATGTCCTATGAGAAGGAGAAACAGAAGAGGAGCTCACTGAACCTGACCTACTGGTAAATGAATATGCAAGCCTCATCTTCAGCTGAGATGCAATTACATGAGAACTCAAATTACTAACATGATTAATCTTAAGAGCTGTGGTGACTAGTGAAGTTTAATTTCTATTGTATGTGTTTATGCCACCTTTAAAAGGCAAGCAGTCATTACTGCTATGACAATATGATTTTTCCTAATATCAAAGTTGGGCTCCAGCAAATTGATAACAGGCAGAATGAAAGCAAGCCAAGAAGATGGAGGAGAGCTCAAAGACACTAAGTCCCAAAAAGATCTGGGGCATATCTGCCGTTGGAAAGGGAACACCATGGGTGGTCTTCGTCGATGTCAGCATCATCCTTTAGCACACTGTGATATCTGAGTTACTGGGTGCCAGTAAAAATGTTTCATTTCAGTGTAAGAATCTGGAACTGATCATCATTGCTTGGAGTCATGCTTCAGGCAGAGGAAAGCCTCAGTCTTATACAAACTGCCACATTTTTTAGAAACAGAATGCGTATCAGTCACATCAAGTCCTGGTAACCGTCTAGAACAGCCCATTTTAAAAGATATCCAGGTATCATTTGAATATTAGACATTCATTTTCTATTTACATAGGCAAACATGTGAAATACATAGCTGATGATTCTCTCAGTTTTTGAAGCTACTTGTTTGTCCTCAGCTTTTTCAGCCTTTAAAATGAAGAGACAAAATTTTGAAATTTTCTTTTAGAGGGTCTATAAGTGAATTATTTACATGGCTTGATTTAAATATCAAAATCTGGATTATAAAGAACCCAGATCAAGAGTTTAAATCTATCTCCAAGGTAAACAGTCATTGATAGAATAGGACAAGCTAGACAGATGAATACAGAGTCTGAAAATCAAATCAAGGTAATACATTTTGTGTCTGAAACTTGACATTTCAAAATATCTCAAAGGCTTTTAACTCCTAGCTGCTTGGTTATAGCAGTGAAAGCTTCTGAGATCCATTCCCTCTCATGGTTTTAACATTTGGGTTTGAAATCAGTACTTCTGTACACTCATCAACCTCTAAGTTCAGTTAATGTTATACTGAGGAGAACCCATGCCAAACAATCCCTTGGACAATGAAAACAAAGAAGTTTAAGGAATTCCATGTGATACATTAGTGCTCTAAAATCTAGCTCATTAATCTGATTTGTCCTCTCCAAGTGTTCACAGAAGATTATTTTCCAGAGACAACCCCGACATACACTCTAAAATGTTCCTCAGGTCTTACTAAAGAATGTTCTTCAAATCTAGACATGGCAGCATAGGGGCTATCTGCTGAAACCTCAGGTATTTCCCCAATTCTGCCTAGGCATCATGAATTTCTCTACCACCAGCCTTGATGAGCATCCAGATCTTTTAACATGCCCTGGGTGTAGAAAGAAAGGGTGAAAGATAAAGTAGCACAACTTTGCAAGCAAAGAAATGCCTGCCTGCTATGGCACAGCAAATCTGTGCGTTGGTTGACCTTGGTGCATTACTGGTGCCTTTTGTAACTGCGCTCCCCATGTGTACAGGGAGATATACCAGGAATTAGTCTATCTCCTCTTCTACAGGAGACTTAGTGATTATCTTTGATAACACATCATCTTGCTGCAGCGTGCCACACCGCTCACCCATATGCGTAGGATTTCTGCCACCAGGAGAGGTTACTGATAGACATACAAGGAGGTAAGACTGGGACAGAAACCTTGCTAACTACTGGTGGTCACAGAACATCAAAATCTGATGTTTTACTGCCCACCTTCACACTGCAGTGTGTGTCCAGAGGGGCTACAGGCTGCTCTGCATGTTGTGAATAAGGGCTGGAAGCAGCGCAGTGGTTACTCACTGGGTAGCACTAGGGGAGATTTGCATATTACCGAGAAGTGCCTAGATAAAAACCGAATGCTATTCAATCTGGCTAACAACCTGCAGGAGGACCAAGTATTTATTCTGTTGATAAAGGCATCCCCCCAGTAACACTACAACTTTTTAAGAGCCACAGCCAGCCAGCTTGCCTGTATTCTTGTCTCCCTGACTTTGCATAATCAGGTCCTCTGGTCCCTTCTGCCT
This sequence comes from Anas platyrhynchos, assembly GCF_047663525.1. Taxonomy (NCBI): domain Eukaryota; kingdom Metazoa; phylum Chordata; class Aves; order Anseriformes; family Anatidae; genus Anas; species Anas platyrhynchos. Next base: position 12,934,186 of record NC_092590.1, read on the forward strand.
TGCAATAAGCAAGTCCTGAACCCACTGATGTGCATAATGATGGTTTTTGGCATCTTGTTTTCTGTGCATGGGAACAAGGCAGAGCACTCCACACCTACCATGACCTTCACTGCTGGAGGAAACTGGGCAGAAAGGATTAGCAGGATCTGAAGCTTCGCATTTACCTCATACCTCTTTTTTTTTCCTTCAGATCTAGGCTGACAGTATTTACACAAGCTCGATGGATGTCTGCTCTGTGCAAAAAGGAGTTCATAGGCAAAATATATATACACAGCAAAGCCACTAGCACAGCTAAGTTGCCTGTCAGAAATTCCAGCCCAGACAGAAGCACCAGGAAATAATTGCTTCTCTGTGCAACTAATTCATCTGGATCAGACCCGAGACTTTTCCTGGGAGTAAGGTGAGGAAAGGTACTAATATTCAAAGCGCATCTGTCACACAGATGGGCAGAAACCTTCCCATGCCAGAGCCTTCAGTCAGAGGCATTTCACAGATCAGCAAAGCCTTAGACAATCTAAAAATCATCAGCTCCAAGGAAGAGTATGGTATGACAAAAATTCACATATTTTCCCCAAACGTGCCCAAATAATACATTTCACGTGGGGCCTAATCAATCACATATCCCCACAATACCCCCACAAACAACAACAACAAAGTCTCTCTTATGTACTCTGAAGATGAAAGCTGCATATTTACCAGAATGGATCTACAAAGAACCTATGTTTTGGTCACATGCAGGGACACTCCCCTCTTATGCCCCATATTTCTGTTATTCCAGAGTGACATTCAGCAGCAAACATGCATCAGCCTGTTAAAAATCACATAAGAAGGAAAAGTTTCAAGGAAAAACCTCAACTTCAATCTTTAAATTTAATGTTTAAAAAAATTCAGGTTCCTAACAGAGCAATAGTACAGGCTGATATATACTTTTAAACGCCTGTGTGATTTGAAAGCATTTGACATTTTGTGACAAAATTCAGTGATTTCCATGAGGAAGTCTGCCTTCTATTTCCTTGCTTATCTTTGGCATGATTACCAAAGTCCACATGGTTAAATTGAATAATTTTCTTAAGTTCTGTTGTAGTTCTGCAGTCTTGGAGCCTCTAATTTTTTCTCAGTGTTTGGGAGTTTTCTATATTTTTATAGTGTCCTCATCCCCCCCCTCCCATATTGCTAAGTGACCTGATACCTGTGCTCTGTTCAGCTCAGGGCAACAAGATGTACAAAACATAAGCTTGAGTAGCAATGACAGCACACATCGCTTATATCCTCAAAGTGTTTTACAGCTTGACCAACCAACTCTGCAATTCCAGGAGAAGCAAATATCTTTCATAGTCAACCAGGCTGGATAATGGCCACAGTTACCCTCTGTTATTGTAGCTACCGCCCCTTCCTTCATGAAATGATTAATTCCACTTGCAGCCGTGCAATTTCCACTATCCAAATCTTGGAGGAGGACCCTTGCCTTCCTTCTCGGCAGGCACAGCCCCTTGAGCCTCTTCCTGCAGAGGTTTCTGGGCTGTGTTTTATCGCGCAGCCTGGCCTAGCTCGCGGCTACTGATGAAATGCACTGCCAGAGTTTGCTGCATAACTCCACAAAATGGATCTCGGTGCTTTCCTGTGTTTCGCGCCAGATCATCTGTGGCTAAAACGAATAACCACAGAAATAAAGTGCATTGCATTCCCAGGTGCTATTCTATCAGCCTTCCTCTGAAGTGGGCCGATTGCAGGGAATTTAACAATTTTATAGTGCAGGTCAAAAATAAGTGACTTGGCACTGAGATTCAATTTTGATAAGCCAGTGAGCCTGTTCAGACGATTTATGCATATCTTTTTCAAGATCAAGGGCGTGAGGTCAATTCTGCAGCTTCTTTGATAGCACGGAGAAGCCGGCTTTCCTTCTGCCAGCAGAAGCTGATCCGAGAGCCTCTGATGAGCTGGCTGCTGCTGCACTGCTGCATGCTGCTGAGCAGAGAGGGCAGGGAAGGCTTGGGGACAACCAGGTCCCTTTGGAGAGGGAAAGATCCTGGAAAGATCCACTGCAGCCAGAAGCAGAGTTTTGGAGGAAAGGCTTGTAAGGCAGCCTCACAAGTTTAGAGGGAGAATGAGGACTACTCCTATTTCTCCCGAGAAGCTGTACTGCAGGAGAGATGGGAGGGTGAATTGAGTGATTTTCCCAACCCTAATTTCCCAGTTCCAGAAAATAAAAGGTTATTTGCTGGAGGGCAAAGGAGGACATTAGCAGGTTCCTACTTGTACCCAGCCGGTTCACCTTTCTCTAACTCCGTCAGACTGCAGAAGACGATTGCACTGAACAGTCCCATCGCAAACTCACAGATGCAGAAGATGACACGCAGTAAATCACTGTCCTCTCACTGAGCGCTGCCATAAATAATGCCACAGGAGCTCTCCCCTGCAACCAGCAGCTGCCTGCGACTGCTGGGAGCAGAGATGTAACAGAGCCCCAAGGTAGGGAAAGGAGACAGCGTAAATCAGAACAGCCTGAAAAATAAGATCCTGGCATTTATCATCACATTAACTTGAGAGCCTTTCAAAATATTTGTCTCTTCTCTCTCACAGGAGAATTTCTATAAGCAAATTGTCATAACTTCTGACAAATTTGGGGAACTTGCTATGTTAATTTTCTGAATGTACCTAATCTCAGAAGCATTTTCATTAACAGTGAGTATCATCACTCTGCTTTTAGAGAAAGCAGGGGCAGAGAACGTGCAGCAGGTGCTGCAAGATCGTGCCTCAGGTAAGCAGTGTGAGCAGAGCTGAGCCCAGCCTTCTCTCTCCCTGTTCCCTTTCGCAGCAGGGATATTTGTTTCCCTAAGAGATGGGGAAAAAGAGAAGGCAGGGAAAAAGAGCAGTTTGGCAGGTTATGACAGGTGGAAAAGGCCAAAGCCGTGAGAGCGCATTCTCTGTGACTTCCCGAGCAAGCAGCGGGCTGACTCTATTGCTCAGTGTCTCCATCGATGACAGCGTTTGATGGCTTTTGCTGCAGCCCAGCCTTTCCCTGGCTGGCAGAAGGTGCTTCCTGGCCACGGGCACAACCCCAGGGTTACCAGCTGGGCCGAGCTCTGTGCAGCCCCAACCCGTCATCTTCAGCTGGCATTTATTATTGGGGCAGAGCTCCCTGGAGACAAGCTCCAGGGGATACTTCACTCCCCAGGAGAGAGGGAGACGGAAGATATTTATTGCAGTGCATCTCACGGACACCGGCTGCAGGTCTACAACTAAAAACCTCAAGTAACCTCAGATTCATTCTTCACATGGTTGGCAGAAACCAGGAGCAGGTTAGAAAAGCAGGAACTTTCTACAGTGCACTCATGCTGCTCTAAGACTCATATAGTTATGATCAACTATATAAAGCAGCTTTAATTAGGCTTTTGCTAATCACCAAGCATCTGGCTAAAATCTCCCTTTAATAGTTTTTCTAGACAGCATGGAAGGAAAGCAGATTTGCCTGAGTTCTGTAAATAAAGACTGTTTTCTTATAAAGATGTATCCAACCTCTGAGAATTGATTTAAAAAAGACTACTTATTTTATTTTTTTTATGAGTCCAGAAATATTCAGACATGTCTGTGATTGGCTTTGTGGAGATAGTTATGCTAGAGAGAGATTTCCATAGAAGTTGCTGTAGAGACATAGTTAGGCCTGAGATGATTCCAGTGAGCTTTGTGTTTAGGCTAGTTTCTAATTCTGATTTAAATTATAAACCAATTTAATAATTTGTTTTCCTCTTTACTTTTTATTTTTCCAATCCTCCCTTTTTGGTTGGACTTCAGCTCAAATTGGATACTCAGGCCAAATTTCTCAGAGAGAAAGACAAACACGCCACAGTGTGGGCAAACTCAGCTCCTATCCTGTTTACCCAATTCAAAGCAGGGACTGGAAGCCAGATCTCCTCTATAACAGGAATTATCAGGTGGAGGAAAGAACTCATGCCGGAGACAGTGATAAGAGCATCCTGTCCCTGCAAGTAAATCGGGTGTTTAGGAAGCTACCGCAGGGTTCATGAAAATCAGATAGAGTAGCCTGCCTGCGCTGTAAAGCCTCTGGACAAAACCAGATACCAAAGCTTAGGTTTCTTCTTATTTTTTCCCTCTGAAACAGAATTCTTGCTTTCCAGCCAGTTCTTCCAGAAACTGGAATTAAATACCCAGCACAGAATTTCTCTGCTGGAGAGGACCACCTTCAGCTGTACTGCGCTTGGAGCAGAGCCTGCACTAGCCACTCATCACCCTGTCTGGCACAGGAAGCACATGGATGCAAAAAGGCAAAGCTCACCCATGCTGCCTGCTCAAGAAAAGCCTTTTATACCAGTCAGAAAGATTACTGAGTGCGGCAACAGATGTCAGAGCAAGCCTTCTGCCCCCTGGCACCTACCTTGTCCCCACAGTGCCATGTCTCAGGCTGAGTGGAGCGCTGGGAGAGCACTGAGAATCACAGAGTAGTTTGACCTCAACTCTTTGAAGTGCCACCATCCAGCCAATTCCTTACCCACCAAGTGGTTCCTCTGTCAAATCCATGATTCTCCAATTTGGAGACAAGGATATCATGGGGGACATGTGCCTCAGCACTGTTCCCAGAAGGATCTGCTCCACGATCTCGTCAAGCACAGAGATGAGACTGACTGGCCTGGAGTTCTCTGGGTCTTCTTTTCTCCCCTTTTTAAAAATGGAAGTTATGTTACCTGTCTTCCAGTCAGTGGGAACTTCACCAGACTGCCACAGCTTCTCAAATATGATGGACAGTAGCTTGGCAACTATGTCCGCCACCTCCCAAAGGATCCATGGATGCACCTCACCAGGTCCCATGGACTTGATGTTCATCATTCTCCCAGTCCCTGCCTTTGCCTTCTGGGGCCTGGGCTATGTGGCGAGAGCCCTTGCAGTGAAGACTGAAGCAAAAGAGTCATTGAATACCTCAGCCTTATCCATATCCTGAGTGACCAGGTCTCCTGTTTCCTTCTGCACAGGCCAGCACAGAAAGCTTCTGCAGGCAAAAAGGCCTGCACAACCTAACTCTCCTCTGACTCCCATTTTGCTTTAGGGCAATAATACTGACAGAATTGTCGGTTCCTGTTCACATCTGCAAGAGAAGTCAGATTTTACTTCTTTTTCTGATGGATGAGCTCCTTAAGACTGTGCACATATCTGCAAATTGAGTTAATATTTAACGTGATACGCTATGGATTTTTTTAAACTTATTTTTACTGCAAGATTTGAGTTTAACCAGATTTCAAGTAAAACCCTTTAGAGCTAAGAATGAATTCCAAGGTTGTAACTTGCTTATTGTTTTCTTTCTTTTTTTTTTTTTTTTTTCCTTTGCTTTGTCTCGTTTCAAACCAATAAGACAGAAAATAAATCCCATTTTAAGACTCAGTAGTGTGGATGGGGGGAGAGGTCAAAAAAAAAAAAAAAGCCTTGCATTTAATTTTAAACTACTTTTGGGGGTGCACTGTATTTTCATGTTTCTCTGTTATGAATTTTGCCCAGGGTGCATGAATCCATTTGCATTGCCTGCCTTTCAAAACCTGTGCATGGCTCTTGGACTAGTAGGAGGCTTTTCTGGATAAGTTGCTACATTACAGTGGCTGCCAGGATGCTTCAGCCTTGTTTGCCTGCTCACGTTTTGAAGTCATGGGAAGGAGGGCTCCACTTGCAAGGGACAGATTCAACTCCATAGCGTTGCTTGAAGTCTTACGTCCAGAAAATGCATGAAGAAAACTCCATGCTCCGTGGACACACTGATCATCAGCACCATCTCCTACAATACATGCTGAGAAAGGCCTGGGAAAACTTCATCTTTGCATTTTGTCAGCTGTTCCTCGCTTGCAGTCTGCCTTGCTATGGGGAAGAACCATGACAATGTCACTCCAAGATTCTTAAAAACTGGGGCAAAAATTACAGATTAAATTAATTTTCTTTAAATGTATCCTTTCTGAAAAGCTGGAGGCCCTGAATCACATTCTTGGGGTGTGCAGTGCTTTAGGCCCTCACAATTTCTCTGCAGCCTGCTGCTTAAAAACAAGCTGCAAACACACTCCTATTTACCGTGCAACATTACTTGACTCTTCTGCTTTATTTATTATCACAGCTTCTCCCTGCAGCACCAAACCCAGCAAAACTCCCCCTTGCTGTGGGGCACGTCCCCAGGCTGGCAGGTCAGAGCACTAAGGAGGCACCTTGCGGGTGAAGCCAACAGCAAATCCCTCCCTAACCAGGGCCAGTAGCCTCATTTAGTGCCTAATTCTCTGTCAAGGAGATGTGACCTTTCGCGCCTTGTTGGAGCTGCTCTCTGCAGCTAAAGGCTTAGCCGAGGGGACGGGGTCATCAAGCTGATTGACCTTGTTCATCTGGAGAGGAGCTGGGGACAACGTGGGGAAGTAGACAAGGACAGCAAATTGGCTGATCTTACAGTCTGTCTGCCTTCTGACTCCAGTAAATTACGACAGTCTGATAAGGGCTTTATGACAGTTTGATAAAAAACCAGAGGTACCTGGTAGGGGCACTGGAAAGACAGGTAAAACCAGCATAAAGCTTGTTAGTCATGGGGCTTCAAAATGTAATGAATTTCATTTCTTTTCATACAGACACACAGATCATAATATCAGTGCATTATCTCCCAAGCTGAGAATTGCAGGCAGCATTTCCCAGAGCAGATAAATAACCTCAGCGTCTCTGGATTTTGCAAATTGAGAGCATAGAGCTGGGGAAGTTTACCTTTCTTGCCACGTTATAAAGTGTGGTGGCAAAGGTACATCCAGTCTACCTCTAACCACCAGGACAAACTCTTCTTATTGCTGAATTTCGATTGAATTTTCCTTTGGATGGCTGTATCTTAGACATAACTACATTCATAACTTTTATATGACTCTATCTTGTATGTCGTGGCAAGGTGTAAGTGGAGTGCCAGCAGGTTTGGGGAATGCCAGCACCTCAAAGGGGGGTGCGAATGGATTGCAAGGAGCAGATGTCGCAATGTTTTCTCACTGCAGGTGCTGTTAGAGGCAAGACGAACATTTCTCGCACTAGTGCATTTTGCCTTGGTACGATACGAGATCTCAGTGCAGGCATTGAGACAACCAGACCCACACAGAGCTGTGTTAAAGCAGGGCAGCAGGCAAATTCCATCATCTTTATGGAGCATGCAATACTGCACATGGCAGTCAAGCAGCAAAGCTATTTTTTCCTCGTGTAATTACTTAGACCAGCGCTTCTTAACCTGTGCAGTGCTCTCCCCACCCCAGCAAAGTGCTACCAACAGTGAATGAGGTGTGAAGCAACCACCTCACCTCGAGAGCCATCAAACATGAGAAGGTCTGAAGAGCTCTTAATTGCACTACCACGGTTTAGAGGAGCGATTGACAGGGAGGCAGGCGTGAAGCCTTCGAGGGGCACTGAGGAAGGTCCCTGCCTCACAGTGGTCATACAGCGTGAGCTTCAGATCATTACAGACCCTGTCAGAAAACACAAGATGGCTCCCCACAGCTCCCTCCTGGTTACAGGGGGCAGGAGGGAAGAGGAGGCGTATGAGACTTGGAATAACAGTCTCAGTATTTTTCCCTCCACCACACAGTACCCACTGTGCAGAGATAAAAGTGATGCAGCGATAGCTGTGTTGCTTACCTTGATGCCTTTATGTTTTGTGTCTGATAAGATGCTGGTTCAGAAAAGGTCTCAGGAACAGCCACTTCATTAGGAAAGGAGACCACATCCTTTCAAATGAGGGGTCTTTCTTATTCACTAGATTATTATCAGTTCCCACTGGGCTAAGTTAAGCAAAAACACCTCTCATCTGATGCATCTTTGGCAGCCAGCAGTTTAGTTTTTCTTATTAGCACTTTGTAAGAGATTTCCCAATACATTTAATTTCAAAACCTTAATAGCAAAAAAACTAGAAAAATAAGATGAAAGACAACTGTAGAAAAAATCATTATCCTAATTACAGAGCAGCTTTGTCCTTTCACAGGACAGCACTGGTCAAATGGAGGAAGAATTTCAAATGGGATTTCAGCTTGCACACTGCACTGAACTTCTAACCCCTCACAACTTATATTTACCACATTTCAGAGCTGTATTGGCGTATACAACACCCATCTTTTTCAAGGATTGCAGATTCATTTTGTAGAGCTCCTCTGCCATGGAATGAATATACCATGGTATTCAACAATGTAAATCAATAGCGATGGATATTTTGTGCAGTGTGCGTGTGTATGTATATCCATATATATATATAATTGCCATGCCAAGCGTCACTCTTTCCTCTTTGCAAGCACAACAGACCAACATGTAAAGTGAAAAAAGTGAGACTGGATTTTTGACTTCTCATGTGTCTCAGTCTGACAGGTAATTCCAGGAAACAACAGATAAGCTAAAAAGGGGCTGTGTGCCCCCAGAGAAGAATTACCTGTGCTACCTCACCCTTCTGAGATTTGGTACTTCAGCTTCAAGCTGTACCCTGGAGCACCAAGCTCCCTCTTTATTTGCACTCAAAAATGGTGCCTGACAGCAGGGTCTGTATTACCTTCAAACCATGATTGCCTAGGTACACCCCCTACAGATATTGGCCACATATGAGGACACCTTCCTCTTGGAGACCACTAGAGACTATGACCCAAAACTGACGTGGCAATAAATTCCAACAGCAATGTGAGATGCAGGTTTGTAGTCACATTTAGTATTTCATGCTGCTCTATCTTTCAGACATCAAAGGAAGTTGGCTAAAGTATACCCCTTGAGTGCCATTTGAAGAACCACAGAATCATATGATCACAATCTGCAATCATCATAGAATCAGAGAATGGTTTGGGTTGGAAGGGACCTTAAAGATCATCTAATTCCAACCCCCCTGCCGCCCCTCCACTGTCCATGTCACTGACAGAGATGTTAAATAGTGCTGGTCCCACTACTCACCCCTGAGGAACACCAATCGTCACTGATCTCCACTTGGACACTGAGCCATTGACCACACTGACCACAACCCTTTGAGTGCGACCATCTAGGCAATCCAGGCAAGAAGAAAGGGATTGTTGCATTTGGTCACAAAGGTGACCAAAGTTATCACCAGAAAGGCTACCTAAAGAACAATGGGACTCGTAGAAACACACCAGTGGCTTTTAGCCTTATTAAAGATGTGTAGTCAGGTCACCTAGTTCACAAAAGCATTTCCCATGTGGCACCTGCAAGTGGTATGGCCACAGCACTGTCATGGGCAGAGAACCCCTACCAGAATTTCAAGCCACCAGTCTCTGGTAGGCCCTTAGAGATGACAGACATGGGATTTCAGCCCTCACCAGAGACAGGTGCAGCTTCAGATGCAGCACTGAGTAGAGAAACTGCAGCTTCTGAACCTAGCAGGAACAGTTAGGCCCACAGGTCTTTTTCAATTCAATTTACATGAATTAGGCCTTCTCTCAGTGGCCCACTTCAAGTTCAGAAAATGAGTTATGGCAAGGACATTTCCTTTTCTGTCAGGAAGGCATCAACTACCACGGACCTATTCTTGACACGTACAAATCATAGTAAGATTTATTTCTCATCCTAAACACTGTTTGGGAAAGTAGTTGCAATTACATTAATTTATCTATTTTAATAAATATATTAATTTACCTGCTCAATACCTTTTCAAGATCCTTTCTGGTAAAAGCTATGTGCAGTGCAACATAAATAAGAAATCTAAATATTCTGCACAAATGTCAAGACACACTCTAAATATTATGATCTTACACAATGCACAGTGTCAAATGTGACAATGAAGGCAGGATTTACTGCTCACAGTCCAAATACATAAGCCACCGTTAATTCAAGTGCTGCCAGTAGCTGATCTACTCTGTGTGGAGAAATTACACTCCGAGATGAATCAAAATTTGAGCTATGCAAACTCAGCTTTCAAAGCAATGATTGAAAATATAGTGCTGCAATGGTACGACAAAAACTACAAACTGTATTTTCAGCACCCAACTTTGCATATGTAATTACTCATTCCCAAGTGGCAGTTTGGCTTGATTTTTGATAATTTTAAATCAATATTTTATTCATCACGGTAGCTTGTGGAACATCATTTAAAATGGGGTTGCTTGTACCTGCAATTCCTCTTTTTGTTCAAATAGAACTGCTTAGACATGCAATTCCCTTTTTGTTCATGTGCTTGCAGTCACAGCTTTCTCACAACATCCTTTTTTGTCAAGGGATAGGTGTAATATCTGTGAACATTACCAACAGTGAAAGAGCTGGTTCTGTGTTAAAGATACAGAAATACTAGCCAAGCAATACAGATTCAGCTCTTTACCAGAGAATAGCCATCCTGTGCTTTCATACAGGAGAGCCTGATCTGCAGCTTCTTTGAAGAGGAGGCAAAATAATGCAAAATACAAACTGATCTTTAATTCTGAGCTGCCAGGGAATAATACATTTTCTCTACAAAAATGCAATTCCTCTCAGAGGTTCTATATCCTCATTCAAATACAATGAATAACCAATAGGCTATATCTACTTCCCTGTCTCAATCCATAAATATCATTATGGAAAGTATTTCTGCAAAAGAACTTTGTATAAGAGATATTCCATAAATTGACTAACAATTCTAAAAACTTGGGTTCTAACCTTGGAAATTAAAATTTGGTCTGCGCTACTGCTGACATAACTTTCTTCCTTTCTTTCTGGACTACAATAACTAAAACCCAAGTATCTCCAAAATTGAGAAAGCAGTTTCTTCAGTCATGAAGTAAGACTGGCCAGTCTTTCTTTAAGCAAAAACGTACATTTTGACAATAAGTAATGCTGATTTCAGGAAGTAATATATCCCATCAGACTTTTGGGCTAGTGAAGCTAGAGAGGATGATCATTACTGCATGACCTCCTGCAGAAGAGAGCAGGAGAAACAATTCCACCCAACGCTCCCACTGAAAGCCTCTGCTGGTGTTAGAACTAGGGCACATCTTTCTGAAAGGTAAGATTTAAAAACTCCAACTAATACAGAATCTTCCTTCCCCACGGAATTATTCCAAAACATAATTGCCGTTGTTCGAAAGAAAAACACACACACACACACATAAGAAAACCAAACCAAACCAAACCAAAAAAAAACAACCCAAAAGCTTTAACTCATGACTGAGCTCATCTGGCTTCAATTTTCAACCTTTAGACTTTGTTATGCTTTTCTGTTCTAGATTGGAACACTCTTTATCAAAATTTTCTTCCCATGTAATCACACTGTAATCACACCCCAAATGATCACCTTTTCACTCTCATTTTGATAAGCTGAATAGCCTGAGATTCTAACATCTTTCCAAAGTCATGTTACTCGGATCCCAGACTGCTTTTACAGCTCTGAATTTTTATGATGTATCCGTACCAGAAATGAACTTGGTATTAACGACCAATAAAAAATCTCACCGGTGTTGCATGCAGAAACAACACCTCCTTTTTGCCTGCTCAGTAGTATCCAACCTGCATATTCAATTCCCATTATTTCTCCTTAGGACTCTCCAAATAATTAATTTTAGGGGCTGTTTGCAATTAAAGAAAAAAGTAATTTCACTTCTACCAAAATATTTCTTCTAGCCTAGAGTAAAATGCTTTGTTTCAGATTGAACCATCTAAGAACCTTCACTTTTTAAAGATACAGAAATAGTTTTGAATAGAAAATCTGTTATTCACATTTTAATGTCACTATTTAATAATTTTTTATGTCAATGTATATTTGACATAGTATCTGACAACATTATGTCAATTTTTTGGGGGGGCCCTATCTTGAAAAAAAACCACCACCAAACATCTGTTCTATTCCCAGCATATTTTGTCTCCTCCTTTTCCCTTCTTTTCTCTCCTGAAGTCATCTTAACATTTTCAGTTTCTGTCTTTGAGGGTTAATTTGGGTTAAGGCAAACTGCAAAACTGAGACACAGAGACTATAAAGGTCTCATTCCTTGCAGTTTATTCTACTTCAGAGAGGACAAAGTTAAATAAGAACACAGTGCTCATGCTTCTGGGAAATAATCTTTAGACATGCAAATTTTTTAGCCGAAGGTGGACAGCAACAACCTGAATGCAGGGTATTATATTATCTCAGTATGTGCCCAAATGCAAAGGGAATGCACTGAGTCAGTCAAGGTAAAGAGGTAGCTTGAAAAAACTTGATGAACTGTAATGCTACGTTAGCACTGAACTGGCGCAGCTGGCGACTGGGGAAGTAAGGAAATATTCCTATTTGAAACGTGAGCACCACTGATTTGAAAATTTTTGAGACTATAAACACTGGACCCAGCAATGTCATTTTAAAGTCGATTTTCAGAAAACTAATAGAAGAGTAGCCTGTGCTGGAATAAACCACCACACTTCACTAAACTATTTATTGTCAGACCAATAGGTATGATATGCACTGCAACTACTCAGGAAAAAAGAAAAACTTGGTTCTATTGTTAAAAAGGGAAATGAATGCAATAAAATGCCACTGCATGAGTAATAACAATATTAATGTCATTTTGAAACGATGGTCAAAGCACTTTGTTAATACTCATGAATCATCAGCTTCTTTTGCAATGTAACTGCTGTCTTTGGAAATTGCATCTCCCCTCTCATTCATATAATTTAACCATTCTGTCTGTATTGTAAAGAGTCACCATGTATCCAAGAAAAAGTAAATATGAGCCTTGGATGTGCTTTCCTCCTGCTTTTGTTACAGTAAGGGAAAATACAATTGCAGGTGCCCCCTCTGTGCACGAAAAGCTATCCTTTCCTAGAAGCAGCTCTGCAATGTGACCACGAGCTGCTGATGGAGTTGCTATGGTTATAAAGAGGTCCTCTGTGGGAGACGTCTTCGTTTGTGATTAGGTTTTGACAGTGTTAGAGGGATGCTTGATGTGGAAGGAAGGATGAAAAGAGCTTCAACCATTTTATCCACATGAAAGCAGAGCTACATTACATCTGAAGTGCTTTGGAGGAAGCCCCATTTCTCCAGGAGCACTGCAGCAGGAGAAACCTTTCCTGTTTTTCTACAAGCCCAAAGCGATGATCGTATGAAGAAATAAACCAAACAGAAGTGGAGCTGCTCACGATCAGTGGGTTTTCCTGCAATGCAACAGACACTTTCCAAAGGACAACAAGATAAGCGAGGACCTTGATGTGCCTCTACTAGGTCCCGAGGGAGGTTTTGTGCCCCTACACCAGGAGCACTGAAGGAAAGCATCATTTGGGCTTTTCATCCTACCTTGGTCCTGGAACCGTGAATCTCCTCACTAACAAAGGCTGCTAACAAGAGGGGCTTGGGAGGGTGGTGATGCCCCCTACTAGGGCAGAACTTAATGGAACAAAATGTTGAGCTTGGGACTTGCAGTGTTTTCAGACATCTGAGGAGACTGGTTAAATCATCTAAAAATAAATTTTAAAATTCCTCTTTCTTTATCTTGTAGACTCTTCTCTGTCCTTCAGGACCTAGTCCCTTCCACAGCAGGCATCTTCACGTCCTGCATGTGTCTTTCCATCAGTCCTGCCAGCCCCTGAGGGATGACCACCTGAAATAGTGCCTTAGGGGAAGCTGTGCTCCACTTTGCCATTTATTAAACTATTTGTTTCATAATAAAAAACGTATGGGGTCTGTTCCCTCTCCCCGTATGCTCATCTTAAATCTTCACAGCAGCCTTTTCCATGGGAGGGTGGGGTGGAGGAGCTACATCTGCTGTAAGACAGTCCATCCCTGTAAGTGGGAAAAATCAACCAAAGTCTTCATTTCAAAATGCCTGGAGAGCTCCAATAACGACAAGCAAAAATCCTTGCCTCAGAGGTTTTACTGAAATAAAGAAGGCTGACCAGAATGTTTCAGAGCATGAAAAAATATGAATAATAAACAATACAAGTCCTGTTTTACTGACAAATCTCACGACACGCAAAAAAATCCATCCTGTGAATCATCCTTGGTGCTGGCTAGCAGACTCTGTGTGCAGAGCACGATGCCTGCACTCTCTATAAATATTACTACGGCCAGTAAACTCAAGGCAGTGGCAAAGGGGCTGTAAAACTATTGAGGGTACCGTACACTGCAGTGGTTGTAAAAAAGGCAGTAAAAGAAAAATGGTCTTTTATTAAATCTTTTGTTTGGAAGGAATTTTGCATTTTAACAGGGTATTTAGCAATCAGGATACCTTTTGAAAAGCAGCACTCTCTCCGACAGCAGATCTGATTTGAAAGCCTCAGGAAATCCTAAAATGTCTTCAGTGGAGAGACAAGGGCCCATCCCCAGCTGAAGAAGTAGGACATGCAGTACTGACACAAAGCCCAGCTGGCTGTCCCCTTTTCACGAGTCCTTCCCAGCTTTTAACACACACTTGATGCAAAGGAGGAGTTGAAATGCAGCAAAGCCTGAAGTTGCCTATGCTGCTACAGTTCTTCTAGCAAATGAAAAACCCAGTTTGCAAACTCATTCTCTACCCAGACAATGCCCAGAGACAGTGTGAAGGCATGCAGGCAGGAGCTGGCCCCGTGGTGCACTGCACGATGTAAAGGGCCACCACTGCTTATGAGGGTGCTACTTTGGAGTGCTGCTTGCTCACAGGACACACTTAGAAGCTGAGGGTCTCTGGATGGCTCTGGAGGGCATTAGGGCCACCACAGCCACTGGTGCCAATCTCTCCACAGTTAGTGTGCACCCATTTGTGTCGTATTTCATTGCTAAATCCGCCTGTACTTACGTATGTTCTCAGCTGAGACTAAACCTCCATCACCTACCTCAAATGTGAATACAAACATGTCTTGGGGACATGGTTTAGTGGGTGATACTGGTGGCAGTGGTATGGTTGGACCAGATGATCTTGGAGGTCTTTTCCAACCTTATGATTCTATGAAGAACTTCAGAAAACATAGAATTGTCTTCTAAAAGCTCGATACAAATTAAGGAGAACTGCAAAGGCTGATGTCTAAAAAGCTACACAAAAGCCAGTTAGAACAAACATCCCATCCATTTTACTTATCTCATGTAGTCAAAGAGAGTGGCAGTATCTTTCAAAAGTCATGTAGGATCTGAAGGGTCAATTGTTGTGCTGGGACTTGGTGCCATCTAGTAGCCTGACACGTTTTCTTTTTTCTGCAGTGGGATACAACTGAAAACTCCTTGTGTTAACCATAAAAACAGGAGGGTGGGGTTTTGGGGGTTTCTAAAGCTCATCTGTCTCAAGAAATGAGAAAAAAAAAATCGGTCATGACCTCTAGCCTATTTTCTGGTCTTCAGGCAAATTCTAAAGGACCTTCAATGCCCTGGCCAGGGTGTAGATGTTTCACCTGAAGACACACATGTTACAAAACCCAATCAAACTGCCCTCAGCTCAGGTGTCAGGACTGACAGTGTTAGGATTGAACTGAGGAAGCTTCAATATCAGAAAGCTGGAAACAGCATCCTCTCAGAGTGGATAGACAGATATTAATTATTTTAATGGAACAAAAGTAAATAAATAGAGCACTTACAAAACAAATTAATAATTTAGAGGTTCGATGGCATTTGTCAACATACGCAATCATAACGAAATATGATACACTCTAAAGATTAAGTACATAACACCAAATGAGTACTTTGGGAGTTGTTTTTACATATCAGAGGTTTAGAGCTTGGCCCTAAGAGCATTAATATTTCCTTTAGAAATAGTACATTAACAGCAAACCCAGCAAAACCATTCATGGCACACTGTAAAATGCATCTAAAACAAACTGTTCCTCACCCACAGAGATGTTCAATCTTTGGATAAATCAACATTTCTTATTCCTATTTAGAAATACCCTGCAGATTGAAAAAAATAAAATAATAATCTTTTCTGTTAGAACAGTCTCTCTGTATTAGGATAAGCACAGCCTAATGGAACCCAAATGTTTACTTAAACTAGTCAAACTGTCTATTTTGTACTAACGCCAGCATATTGTATCTAATTAACCCTCCTGCTTCTCTGGCCATGTTGCTAGGGTTGTATCTAGCTGGCTACTAAACCTGTTAAAGTGGAATTTAAGTAAAGAGCTCTCAAGGGGAAAAAAAAAGCGCTCCATGTACCTTCTCCTTTTTCTGTATCCACTGGTAATGTTTTTAATACATCTTATATTCCACCAAAATATGCCACACAAAAACCCTTCTGCAACTGTGCTGGGGGAAAGAAGGCAATGCTGCTGCCATCCAAACAAGGTTTGCAGAATCACACTATAGGATGTAAGAGCAGAATTTACTCCTGCAGGCACGGTAACTGAATTTCCAAGCTATAATTGGATGATGTGGTTTGCAGCGTCTCCAGAACCCCTTGATGGAATTACATCTGCCTGATAAATTACATAGTTTTCAGAACTGTATTTTACACAATGCATGGAGCCCTGTGTCCTAAAGTCTTGATGGGTATCATCCACCTTCTGCTTCTGACATCCCACGAGGCTTCAAATGCAATGAACTGCCCTTTGCTCAGAAATGAGACAGAAAGGGAATGCCCATGAGCTAAGGGGAGCCTGCTCCTGCAGGACCTTTCCATTCACAGAGCACTGTTCATTTTCCTTCCCCAGGCTAATGAGAGACAGTAGACAGTGGGAAAATGGGATGTCTGGTGCTGTCTGCGGTTCCTTTTCTTCCCAGAGAACAGCAGCACAAACCCACAGAGCAGATGGCGCTGGCTGCAGAAACAGTGAGGCAACAATACCAAGCGTGTGCCTGGGTTTCATTCACTTGGTAAACCGCTGACTGGCATCGCGGACAGGGTACCGGGCTCACCAGACCTTTGATTTCATCCAATAGGTCTTAAAGAATCCCAACATCCTCTTAAGCTGAAATTTTAATAGACTGCAACACAGTGGGACTGAAGCAAGATTAAATTTTGGTTTCTTCTGCTGTGTTTAAGTAGAGGAGAGTAGATGCTGAGAGAGTGGATTTCAATCATAGAATGCAGGAAGAAATAAAAAATAACCTCCATAAACTGTAGTAATCCTGAAGGTAGCCTAAACCCCTGAGAACTGATGAAAGGACAGGCTCTGCCTTCCTTTATCTATCCCCTGGCTAAAGGAGAATACCCAATGAGATTGGACAGAAATAAATGAATGAGAAAATAGTCATTTAGTATACTTATTTAATTAGTTCTTTCTGTTTCTAATGGTAATGTGGCAGAGTACGAGACAGAACAGAACAAGGTACCTGTTTATGGCATAATTAGACCTTTTAAGGGGGGAGAGAAAGACATCAGCCTGCACAGGCTGGCAGAGCAGGGAACTTGAGTCAACACCAAATGCACATCGCTGGAAACTTGCAGCTTCTTTAATTAATTCATCTGATAAAGCACTTATTCAAAACAAAACAAACCCATAAAACAAAACACCAAAACAAACAAAACAAATAAACAAAACCCCAACTATTATTTGTCACTTGAGAACTACTTATTTAGTGTTTACTTGGGATGACAAGGTAGTTCCCAGACACAGATGCTTGGTGGCCCTGAGTATGTCAATGCCTACCTTCAGTTTTAACACCGTAACTCTCCTTAAACAACACAGTGGGTGGGAATGGGAGACGAGGGGGAGCCGCTCTGAGCCCAGGGAGCAGAGGCCACCAGAAGGAAGAGCTCTTCCAAACTTCCTCCTTCTCCCCCACCTTCAGAGCCCAAATTAACAACGTACCTAGCAAGGGGCATCTTGACACAGCCACACACCCAGCAGCACCTCTCCCCGCCCCATAGGGAGAACAAGCACCTTTGGAGAGGTTATTCAGCCTACTTAAGACACTACTCGAAACACTCAGATAAGCTGGGTACCAGCAGCTTGTAGAACAAAAATAGAGTAGGGAAAAAAGCTGACCTTTTAATAGAGTGCCCATGGATCTGCACGACATGCTGAACACATAGATCTGCATCTCAGGGGCACGCATGCTGTCAAAAATTCTAATTACAATTATGGAGCAGCCTTAAATAAATTTCTTTAATAGAAGTACTATTGCTATTTTTTCAGAACATAAATATTTTTATTGGACCAAAATGCATATGCATACTTATGTATACTCATCCCCAGGTGAAGTGTAATCCTATTATAACCCTAAGTCTGTAGTATTACAATCGGGAGAGCCACATAGCTTGAATTTTTAATGGCTGTTCGATCTTTTCAAAGAATCCTGCCCCCTCCACTGAGATGTTTCTTAATGTGTCAAACCTCCAAAGAGCTTCAGTGTCCGCCTGCTACATAAATCACGGCTTGGCAGAATTCTTTCCCTTAAAATAACCCAATTTTTGCTCCAACCTACACACCTGTGAGGCATGGGACAAGCATTATCTTAAGCGCATCTTTGTTCATTTAACAGCCTAATTTGGGGTACAACAAATACACACAAGCACAGATCAGTACCATACCTGGTAAGAAGCTGCTCCAAATGAAGCTGATAAACACCTAGCAACTGATTTTAGTTGGAATTGGATTGAGCTACCCACCAAATCAGTAAAATCAGTATCTATCTGGAAATTGCTATAACTACTCCAATCTTTATCCTAGGGTGGCAAAAAAATAATAAAAAAAAAATGTGCAGGGTTGAATGAGGAATTCATGACAAACTAGAAAGTACCATTAAGAGATCTGGTCTGATATTAATGACAATACTCTTCTTTTTCCTAATCCAACATTATTAATGTTTATGTCTTTCTTGGTATTAATAAACTCACATTTCCCTGTAACACACAGAGAGACATTTTACAGATCCTTCATTCTTATTCATCAAGTAGATAATCATTTCATCTTTTTTATTTATTTATTTTTTTGCTTAGCCATGCTTTGCACGGTGTTGCCCTTTCATCTCCTGCAGCAGTCTAATTATGCAATTAGAAGCTTTTTTTTTTTTTTTTTTTTAAATTCTACTCAGCCTCATATTTCAGCACGTTGCCTTTAGCTAGAGAGATGAACAACACCTCTACTTAACTTTTATGGTTAAATGCTCCAATTCTGGAACAATTCCTTACGTCTCATCACCCAGGGAACTCATTTTTGTTTCTCTCCCGAAGGAGAAGAACTCAGCAGACCAGCTGGAAGGTGACGGGGGGGCTGAGCCAATGTCTACTAAGTTCCTGGAAGGGAATAATTGACTTTGGTGCATTTTGTCTCTCTCCCTCATTTTGTAGGATTTTTTTAAAATCTCATGTATGTATTGCTTTGGTGCCACTTCTGCAAATACCCTGCTACACTTCTTGTTGAAAAACCAGACCAAAGTATAATATTTTGGAGAAAAGAGAGTTGCTAACAACACTACTAAAAACCTGCGCATCTTGCAAAAAATCATTAGTACCTGAAGTCACCACCATTCCTTGAATCACGCTAGTTAAGCTGGAATGAAGATTTTGTAATTTTCTGAGCAAGATTTGCTCATGGCTAGAAGCAAAAAGTGAGCACAGTTAAGATTAGACTGGGTAATGCACTTTCTGGGCACGTTTGTAAGCTTCTTACTGGAAGAAAGTATTCAT
Organism: Anas platyrhynchos; assembly: GCF_047663525.1. Lineage (NCBI taxonomy): Eukaryota > Metazoa > Chordata > Aves > Anseriformes > Anatidae > Anas > Anas platyrhynchos. The sequence continues at coordinate 12,953,640 of NC_092590.1, forward strand.
AGTTTTTTCCAACCTGCTTCTGTTGGACAAGGAACAGCTCTTTGCCCCTTTAGATGGGTTTTACTTACAATGATGTATCAACTGTTACATGTACCAAAGAAAACAGAGTGAGTTTTTTTGTTGTTGTTGGGCCCAAACTACCACTTTAAAATTGCTGTGCTTAGGACCAATTTAAAAAATAGTATGGGTGAGCAAAGCTTTGTTGTTTCCAGACCCATACACATTCCTCTACAAAATGAGAATTCTACTTTCTTATAGACAGAACTTTAGCATCTCACAATTTTTCTAAAACTGAGATTCACTAGGTGAATTAATAAATGTTATTTGCAGCTTAGTATTCCAAACAAATGCTTCTCTGAGAATGAAACAGTATCTGCAAACTGAAGCGATAAATAACTTAGTTAATGCTCATCATGTTACTTCTTTTTTTACTATTCATTTGTGATAACAGTAACATGCTATATAAAACACATTAAATTAATATATAAAATACATATATTTTTAATAATTTACTTAATGATTATTAATTACCAGCAGAAATAGCTATTTCTGGAGTTGGGTTCACGGAAGTCAGCCCAGAGCCCTGAACCAATAAGCGTGGATAACTGGAAGCAACTTTCTGAGAAGGAAGCAGTAATACGTGCCCAGTATGCTGGAATAGGAGCCCTAGAACTATTAGTTTTTGTACGGAGTTTGCTACTATAGCTTTCATTCAAAGTGTCACCATTTCTTCCATCCTTCCTTCCATTTCCCACTCTTGCAGCCTGCTGGAGACTGGCAAGTGCATGTGACGTGGTTGTTCAATAGACCAAAGTATGAAAAATACTTAATAATGACTTTTTCTCACCATGGTTAGCATGCATGAAATGAATGAGGCTTCCTGCACAAGGGATAAATCTATAACTAAATGTCAAAAACTATAACTCTCTCTGAAGGTAGCTTATTAGGAAATTGCTATGGTTCATTTTACAGTGACACTTCCATATTCAGAAGTGTCAGAGTACAGAGGAGCAGCCTGGGATCAATTCATTCTGACATTAAAAAAGAAGGAGATTAAAAAAAGAGAAAGGAGGGAGAACAGAACTGATACCTAACAAAGCATCTGGACTCATTCAAAGATAAAGCAGATTCAAGATTCATTATTGAGCCCCCTAGTCCCAATCAGACAGGCTCTGCAACACAGTCAGGGTGATTTTAGCTTACTGGAGTAATGCATGACAGTCCTAAAGCTCCTTTTGCTTAAATAGCATGACACAGTTCTTCCCCCTAGATCACATAATAAAGCTCAATAGAAAAACTGAGTAAGAACAAAATACATAGTCTGCATATGTCAGAAAAGACCAATTCCAAGGCAGTCAGGAAAGGAAACAAATCATTGACTACAGTGCACTCAGAATTCTGATTCTATTAGTTTTTAAAAAGCCACACTGGAAGCAATGCAAGGTTTTGCTTAAAGACTACAGGAAAATGAAGCCGTAAGTCTACGAACTGTGAAAACAAGAGTGAGAACACAGATTTGGGGATGTAAGACAAAAAGCTGGCTAAAAACACACCAGAATTGGAAACTTCCCCTCTGGAAAATGCCATTTCTGTCATAATATGCCAACTCACCGAAACAGTAACGATAGCTGAGATGGGTCAGTTACCCAGTTATCTGGGTGGTTACTGGCTAAATACTGCATAACATGGGTTAAGGCATGTTCCAGCAGCTCTGTGATGCACAGCAGTGCTCAGGAAAACTGCCCTCTCAGTGCCAAAAATTCATTGCCACCCTGTTTGCATTTAAGTACAAACTCCTGGAGCAAGCACAAACCAGGGATGATCACAATGTATCTTGGCCTTGTTCAGCTCCCAGACTTACCCAGTTCTGCAGCAAATGTCCTCTGCACTTGCACATCCTATTTTTAAGTTTTTACACTAAGCTTTATATCCTAGAATTTGTAAATAATAAAAAAAACAAACAGCTTTCTCTTCATCCATTTTATTTTTTGGGGTTATTTTTAATGGTACGTCAGAAATGAAACCTATCTTCTAATGAACTAAAAGCATCAGCGCTCCTACATCTGTACATCTTTTATGGAGGTTGGTCTGTGAGAGCTTGTTTACGAGAAAGGAAATTACTGCCCAGCCCACAGCTTGGCCTTTTAGGTGCTGACTGACTATAAATTCGTGGGCTGTCCATTAGGAAAAAAAAAAAAAAAAAAAAGCATAGAAAAAATTGGGATGCTCTTAAGAGGTAATGGTCATGGTAAACCACCCAACATATCTTTATTGTCTTGGGTAGGGATGAAGTTATGAGTGAAAATGCACAGATATCTCTAATAAGCAAGCAATTTTCTTCTGGGGCCTCCTATTGCATATGGTCAGCGAGGCTGGATGGGGCCTAAGAAGAAGAAATGCTCCAGCATGGTGGGAAAAAAAGAAACAAGTCTGGGGAGAAAGGTAGTGCTGAGGTCTTCTTATCTCCCTTCAAAAAGCTGCAAACAAATACAAATGCAATGAAAGGCCCCTGATTTTCTAAAATACAAAACCTGACCAAGGCTGTGAGAAATTGCCCATGATTACTGACAGGTGGCTCTTCACTCTTGTTATTGGAGTAACTGCCTCAAACTGTTCACAGCAGTGTTACCCAGGCAAATACAGCTCAAATGCTTCTGCTGATTTTTCTCCCTTTATATAAATAAGCAAAACCTAACGTTAAATGCAATCTGACATATCTTAGGTACTGCTATTGCATCCAGTGGCAGCTTCTCAGAGGTTTTATGCTGTTCATTAACAGAAGGAAAAAAGTTAAACAAGTCTGAACATTTTAAACAACAGCTCACCACTGCAAAGGGATAGATAGAGATCAAACTAAAAAAAAAATAAAAAAAAAGAGAACAAAACGAATAATCATTATTTTGAGAAGGATGTTTAAACATGTTGCTAAGGAATCTCCTGATTCCCACAGTGGCTGTGTGTGCTCTCGAGGAGGATGCCAGCAGCTCTGCTGCACAAGGACCTCGATGCCTGGAGACTGTTGCTATGTGGACCATGCTCAAACCATCCACGTTTGTTCTCGTGTGGGTAAGGTGCATTAACCCTGGCTGCCCTTCTGATGGCACGCCACTGATTATTTGCTCCGTGCTCCTTGGTGGCTTTGAGTTAACTGGTGGGGAATCAAAACCCATGTGGCTGACAAACGCTGCTTAAGGGATTGTCTCAAGCCCTACAATTTTTGCAGAACTCTTCCTGAGCACATCCTGGTGCAGCAGTGACGGTACCCACACCCAGATCCTGAGCCTGGTATAATGAAGTGATTGAAGGGGGACTACTGTGGGTTAAACTGAGCACTTCTGATGCCCCAGTGAAGGATAAGAAGCTTCTTTAGTAACTCCATTGAAGTTAGAGGTTAATTCCCACCAGCAAAGTTAATTATGTGAGAACTTGATTCAGGACAAAGATGGGAAAGATCAGATAAATATGTCATTTCAAAACTCTTTTTGCTCATATTTTTCAAGTGTCTGTTATCTATTTCAGATTTTTTTTGTGCATTTTTTAATTGTGCTATTTCTGAATACGAAGAAACAGTATATATAAGTAATACATATATTCTATCTTATCTTCTCGTAATGCAAGAGGGGGTCAGCGCTCTCTCCAGGATGCCAGAGACAGGAGATTTCTCCAGGAAACTTCTTGGATGGCACTCAGTCCCACCCCTAAAGGACCAGACAGAGAAGCCCTCTTCTTACCTGGCATCAGTTTTCTGCCTGCTTTCTTCTGTCTGTTTTAGAAGAGCTACTCTCTCACTGACATAGAGAAGAAATAGTACCTCTTATCCAAAGAAGCTCCCGTTTTCATCAAATTAGTACTAATTAGCAGAAAAAAAATGATATTCTAATTGCGATACTAATTACTTGTAGACATCACAATACCTTCAAAGCGTTTCATGAGAATGAGTAGAGCAATGCATGCATTTTATCAGCTCCAACGCTACTTGATGTACATTAAATATTTTTGAACTAAAATGCTCAGTACTTTATAACCGAATACCTAATTGTTCAAAAGAAGAATAGAAGACTAAGCAGCTTTTCAATGATGGAAGTTCAGCTTTCTAATCAGAAGAACAAACCATGGTTAGTTTAGCACATTTACAGCTGATCTTATTCCAAGGGAGCACTGTACGTTGCAGTTGCGTGTCTGCTTTTCTCAAGGACTGCGGATAACTACAGTTTATTAAACCCTGCTGAGACAATCTGTTCTGTCTGTCTGTTTTAATGTTGTTATAAGTCAGTTAGGCATGTACCATACTTGTTAGCTGCATATATACTAATTTAATGTATTGATGGGCTGTCAGTACAAATACCTAATGAATATTAAAATACAAACTCAGATACAGAAATGCAAAGCAGAGCCAGCATGTGGTTAACATTTTGAGGGACAGGCAGAGAAAGGAAAAGACCAGAGTTCATAGTAAATGACAGTAAACACTCATGAAATGAACCTGAAAACAAATCACCAGCGGCTTCCCAGGAAAGATGGAAGAAAATAATAATTAACGGTCTCAAAAACACAGGCTCTAAATATATGCTGTGAACTTTGTCTTCTGCCAGCTGATTTCAATATAAATGAAACAAAGCATGGTTCAGAGACCAGTATGCCAGTAAGACAAAGAGAAATAAAGAAAACAGAATAAAGACACTGTACTATGGGAGGGAGGGAAGGGAAGAAGGAGAAATCTCCCACTGTCTCCTCCTCAATGCTAATTTTCTCTTTAACAATGGCTCTAAAAATGGATAGTAGTTGATACTTTGCATGTTCTGCATAATAGTCTTTCAGCAAAAGCATGTATGGACAAATCTCTCTTGCTTCAAGTGAATGTGGCAGGAGTTTGTTGGGCATGTTTCTCTCCCTTAGATCATATTCAGAGCTGCAGCCAGCTGCTTGTCAGAGACTCAAAGCCCCATGCACCATTCAGGCTCAGCTCGGAGGCATGCTGTCTCTCCTTCCCAGGTTTGAAGTGAAAAGCAAATTACAAAGAAAAAGCCTTTGGGCCAGAGGAGGAAATATCAAACTGCTGCAAGCAGGGAGGTGGCGGGGTAGAGGCATGGGGCTAATGAAACCAGGAGGAACCAGGGTCCTGCGAGAACTGCCTGCAGTTCAGCCCCAGCATCCTTCTCCCTTTGCCACCTCTCCAAAATTACAAAAGCATCTCAAGGGTACATCTACTGGTTGTGGAAAATGGAAAAAGAGCTGCTAAATAGCAGGAAAGCAGGAGGGAATGAGCGGTGAGCTCCCACCTGGAAGGCTGCCAGCACAGAAGGGACCCGAAAAAGAGCTCGATGTGAAAACCTAGCTCTGGAGGTGGTGGGCTGGTCCCCCTGGTATCCCATTATCCCTGGGCTAACAGTACTGCAATGCAGATGCTGCACACTCATCCATGAGCACATGGAGGGGGTGGCAAACCTCTGCAGGTGACAAGGAAGATGTGAAGTCGAAGCGGGCTCCATCCCTGGTTATTAGGGATGGTGTTTCTCCATGGAGTTCCTCGTGCTGGAGACACTGGGGGAAAACTCGTAGGTTTATCTATAGTGAAGCCTTCCTGGGCTGCTGCAAACAGCTGTGTTTGCTGACGGGGAGGAGTGTGTGTCTTCCTGGAGCAAATGAATAAGAGCTTGTCAAAATTTCAGGCATTATGTAAACACCCAGTGGAAAGAAAGACAGCAAGGCTTTGAAATGAGAGGGAAATTAGGAAAATTGTAGGATTATGTTAAGAATCAGAATTCTATATTACACTAAATACACGCTTCCCTGATGGCTTCAAAAAAGATTTAACAATAATTTTCTGGTTTAGATACAGTCCGACACGATGAAATACCTCAATTTACTGTTTGAACTAGGAGAGGATGCACACACGTTTCTCAAATATGTCTCTGCCTCCTTCATTGCTCCTCTTCATATGGCCTCCAAATAGTCCCTATAAAGCTGTGAGGAATGGAAAGCTCTCTGTTTCCCTTCCCTTTGCTTTGGCCTCTGGCTGCTCTTTCTCCAGCCCAGGAGATCAGTCACAGCAGCAGCTGCTAAAAATTTGCTTCAGGAAGGGCTGTAGGGTGGTGGGCCAGGGTAGTAAAGAAAAGAAAGGACTCATCATGGCTTGGCACATGGTGCTTCATTACATCGACTTTATAGGTAAACACAATTTCTGGATGAAGTAGCGTTGAAGTAGGCATTGATGGCAGAATAGATTAACACAACTTACAAACCTACATTTCACAAAGAAATGATTTTTGGGTCCTCCAGCAGACTTTGGGTAGATGGTGGAGAAAGCCACAGAAGCCAGGCGAGGAGAAAGAGAGTGCATTTTGAGTCCAAGCAGACCTACAGGCTTGGTGTTCACAGTGGTGGTAAGACTGCATTCGTCAGCTCTTGTGACTGCTGGCGTGGAGGTAGCTAGATTCTGGTCCGTGCACAGTTAGAGCAGCATCCCTCCATGTGCTTAATAAAAAGGGTTGATAAGCATTTACATCAGCCTTTGGTAAATAATCAGAGCCAATGCCAAACTTCATATTCTCATAGAAACACACTTTCACTGAAAAAAAATCTAACAGTTTTCAAAGAAGAGCCAGATGTGGACAAACACCATGATCTAGGTCCAATCAGTTTCTAAGTCACCGTTCTTCCACCACTAATTTCCAGATCTTTTTTTTTTTTTTTTTTCTTCTTCTTCTTCCATTTGCCTTCTGCCATTAGAATAAGGCCAGGTACACAAAGGTAGATGTCAAGCAAACATTCAGTTCAGTTTAATATGATAGAGGGTAAATAACAGACTCTACATTCAGCACTCACTAAATAAGACTGCATTATTCTTGTCTCCCGTGGCTTTTTTCACTGTTTCTGGCAGGAAAACATAGAAAGGAAGGAAATCACTTACTCTGAGTTAGAGGCTTTGCTTCTGTTATAACTCACTAAAGGCCTAATCCTGTTGGGTTTGGAGAAGCTTTGTTGGGACAACGGATGTTTAATTTAATCAAGGATTAAGGTCACACACCAAACAAAAAATAAGTAAAATAAAGAGGAAATAAAACAGCTCCCTTCCCCAGGGGGCTGAAGGCAAGAAAAATAGTCTGAGTGATGGCTTCATGGGTGAAGGGCCAGAAATACCTGCTATGCACAGGATCTGAGAGATGAGGTTGGACTGTCAGACCCAGAGGGAAGCAGAAAAAAGAGCTGTGTGGATACGCGTATTCTCCAAGCTGAAGTTTGGAACACCAAAGGGTGTTCCCCCTTTCACCTGAGCTCAGAAGGGCACTGGTGCTACAGGAGTATGTGGTGAAGGCTGTGCTTACTTCTCCAGCTCTGTGGCTGCCGGGCTGCATGCACAAATCCCCCAAAAGCAGAGAAGGCAGGCTGAGCTCTCCGTTTCTCCAGCTAGCACAGCTCAGGGAGCATGGGGCCGGAGCGGGGTGAGGCCAGGGCACTGCTGGGATGTGCTGAATTAGGCAGGATAAATCCCTGATCGGTTGAAGCTGACCTCACGAGCACAGGGAGGTACAAGCATGCCCACTGAGGTGCACGTTTCTGTATTCAAGCAGCCATCCATGCATCCATCACCCAGGCACTGGGGCGAGGAAAGCGACCTCTTAATGACTCACCCATTTCCCTTGCTCAGTCATCTCAACAACAACAGCGACAGAAGAAACCATCTTCAAAGCTGGGCTTAGCTAATATATGCAGCCTCAGGTATCCATCAGTGTCACTGTCACCTGCTGCCTTCCTCAGACCTGCCATGTGCGTGGCCACCTTGTCTTGCCTTGCTATTACCTGGATGTGTGAGGCTGGTTAAAGTGCAGCACTGCTTCTGCAGCTGCAGACTTGAGCATCATCTGCTGAGAGCTTTCACTTTTTCCTCTTTGTGCCTTTCCCTGGTCTTGCAACTCCCCCTTCGTTAAAGAACCAGAAAATAGGCCGGCCTCTGACATTGTTTTTGGCGGACTTGAGGATATGGAAATGTATCACAATTAAATTACACATTTGAAGCTGTGTAAAGTTAGCTCCAATCAAGCCATCACTTGTCAAAAATTAAGAGAAGGCCATCATCAGGCTTCATTTCAGCTGGTTTGAAATCAGTAATTAACTTCTCAGAGAAAGCAGATATTTTGCAGGGAATCAGAGATGACATTTTTATTTGCAATGCACTTTTTGAGCCAAAGGAGGCTGTGTGTTGACAGTAAATATTATGTCAACAAAGCTCTATAAGTCTGAAGATTCATCTTCTGCCCTACTTGGGAATCTTTTCCAACATCAGAGGAGAAGAAAGCTGAAGTAAGGTAAACCCTTAAACCTGCAGGAGGTGGAGCATTAGCAATGAGAGGTGTTTCCTATTAAGCACCAGCCACTACAGTGGTTAAACATCAGTGGCATTAACAAAGCCACGTCCATGCCAATCATCCTCAAACCCAACTCTCAGCGGGCCCCAATTCTCCTGGTAGCTTCTGATTTTCCATTCTTTTTAGAGCTTACACAGATGAGGAAGGACTGGTTCTCCTGTAAACACAGCACCCAGTCGCTTTTGCATCGGTTGGTTAGTGTTCCTCGTTTGCTTTTTCTGAGAAAGATGAGACTTTGGGAAATGATAGAAAGTCCTGTCTTATCTCACCCTGGAAAATGCTGACACGGGCTAAAATCAGCAAGCTCTGTAAAATGCTGCACCTCATTTAAGCACACACATGCACAAACATAAGTATTACGAATACAGCTGACAATCATAAATCATGCCAACCTGCTGTGCGTACAGGAAAGGAATAGAAAGCTGCCACTTTGGTGCTCAGGTACCATGGTGACAGGGATCATACAAACAGACAGCGCTCATCTAATATCAATCAGGTAGTGGTTGCCTACAAGGCTACTGTTATGGAGCACACAACACTGAAATTTGGGTAAAACAATCATTTAATATTTCCTGCAGCAAGAAGTGCAGGAAAACCACAGGACTGTGAGGTTTTTCTTATTAATAACCAGATAAAGTGCTTGATTCATTCCCCTCTGAAACAACCCAGGACAGCAGAAGCACTGGGAAATGCAGAGCACAGATGAAGCAGTGGGAACCACAGAGGACAAATCTGCTTTGTCAGGGAAATGAACTGAATGCTTTAACAAGCTTTTTCCATCTCCATCTCTCCCGTTCCCAAGTTAAGAGCTGGATTTCCTTCAATTTGCAGACCTCTGTCAGAGTGGGGTGGGAGAAAGCATGCCCTGAGAGAGAGGTGCTGCTGCTGTCCCCCAGCAGCCGCAGCAGGGTGCAGCCAGCAGCACATCTGCACGCTTCTCATGCAGGCACTAGTGCCTCTGCAGTCCCAACTGCGAGGGAAAATGTCCTGGGCTCCTTCTGCTTTCTGGCATGTGTAAAAACAAGCAAACCGGCTAACCCATGTGCTCACTCCAGACTGGGCGTGTGTCATGTTGGGCAGCTCTACCTGAGCACCGCTGCAGGCTTTGCTGCTCCAGCGAGGAATTGGACTGATAGTTTCTATGCTGTAAAATAAATTTAATACAACTGGGAAAATCAATTTTATTTTGTTTTGTTCTAAGCTGGCATCTACTTCCTGACATGGATCATTAAGTAAAGCAGAGCAAAAAGGACTGGGAATGAATGAAAACCTATTTAACAGAGCAGCAGTAGCACTACCTGTAAGGAATAACAACAGAACTACAATGTCGAGTATTTAAGGCGGTGGATGACATTTCATGTTCATCTCATCATGCCAGCATACCCCAGCTACTCTGAAATTTGTTTGTGTAAATCAAAAAGACAGACACAACATACTGTGGCAATACGTGATTTGATGAGAGCAAATTAAATTCCACACAGCAGCGACACCAGCCCTGCTATGGATGTAGACCCTTGGAACATTTTTATTATAATCTCTGTTATACAAGGCTTTGAAATGTGGCCATAAAAAATTTGCCTCATAATAAAACTTGGCACACGACACAACAAGATCTTAGCCCAGAGAAGAGTTGCTGATTTCTTTTCTTCTCCCTGTGCAGACCAAATCCTAAATTCACTTACGAAATGAAAAACAAATAAATATATTTTCATTAAAGATGAATTAAGCATGACAGTTTGGCCTGTCTTACACCTCTCTAATGTGAAAGGGAGAAAAGAAGGTTGTTCCTCATTTAGAAAAATACTGCATTCATGGGCTACAATGGCAGCTGGGACCTAAATAATGAAGTCTAGTGGCTTTACATAATGATTTAATTGCTTATGGTATTTTAACGAGTTTTGTGGTAAAAAGGATAGTTATCTTTAAAAACAGAATTTACTTTCTAAAAGTTTCTTATTATGTTTAATCTAAATATGCAATCAGAACTGGCCTAAACCCATTGTAGCCCACCAAGCTGTGAGTTCTGTATGCCCTGTGTTCATCCCACTGGGTCATGTGGGTAACTCAACCCAAATAGAGATGGCAAAACTGGAGCAAGGAAGGATGATCCAAGATGTTTCTGAGGGTTCACTGAAGAGCCCCCCAAACCCTCATGGTAGTACAGACCTTGCTTGGTTTGCATTAATTTCCCAAAAGGGACTTCTTGCAGAATCGCACTTTTTTCTCCTCACAAAAGGGATGCTCAGCCTGCTGGCACAGATTTGTGCCAAATGGCAAGATGTCTTAAAGGAATAAGCAAAGCAAGGAATGTTGCTCTTTTGAAAATGACATCTTCTGGGCAGGCTGATATACCCAACAACTTCTATTTTAGGGTGACCTGCATCTGGATACTGCTAACTGAAAATAAGTTTGGGCATATTAATATTCTATGGCTATAATCACTGAAGAAGTGCCTGTCAAAGGCAAGTATCAACTTCAAGAACTATTAAGTTGCTTCAGTAGTAAACTGCACATACAATTTTGCTACAACAAACTGATCCTCAGGCACATAGACTATGACTAAGAATAGGTGAGAAAAGATTTGCAAAATTCTGAATTATCTTTGCCCTTTCTCTGGTCAGACTGGAAAATAATAATCTAATGTCCTCTCCTAAAAAGGGATAGAAATTGAAGTTGATTCTGCAGGACATATGGAAAACTGTGAATTCTGAACAATTAAAACACGCTCTCCTTTTTACAATAGTGACAACGCATGATGTGATATTTTTTCTATAGCTACTCATGCATAATAGCAAAATATTTTAAATAGTAGCTTTACGAGCTTTAATGAAGGCGGAATGCTTCCAACCTGTGAGACTGCTGTGCTAACAATATCAGCAGGAATGGTACAAAAGAAAGCATTTCCTAGTAGCACTGGGTTGCTCAGTGTATGTAGCTAAGATTTTTCAAAAACAAAACAAAAAAGTCTCAAGTAGGTGAATTTGATTCCTGGCTATTGTCTCCCAACTTTGCCAATGGCTATTATATACAGATATCCTTTATGTAATAGATCCCTCTATTACATTTTATTTCCTTGGCTCCCACCAACAGTTTCTAGGAAGAATGTGCTGTTACTCACTTAAATTGGACAATTCAACAATAGTGGAGGGAATAATGGAGAGGAACCACAATCCCTCAAAATGATAATAACCTGCAGAGATATTTCACTCCTCATTTTTTAACCAAAACCTGACATTTCTCATTATTTCAGAGAGCAGACTGCCTAATCCTGAAGTATATCTATCACAAGTAATTCAGGTACAGAACTGACATCGCAATTATTTTTACTAGTACTAGCCAAAAAAGAACTATGTCTCAATGACCACAGATCAAATCTCTCCCACAGATACAGGAGTATACCTGCATAGAAAACTTCCAATTATTGGAAAGAAAACATACAGCTGTCAATCCAAAGAGAGTTTAGAGAAGAAAGTATCTCTGTTTGACTTCACTTATTACTTTCCAATAGCCCATCTCTGTCAAATAACAACAGTATTTTATGCTATTTAACATGTAAAAATCCATCACAATGTATAACAGATTTATCTATCAAGCAGAGATAACAGCAGTTCTCGTGCAAAATGCTTGCAATAAAATTTCAATCCATGGGAAATGCACTGGAGTCTGACTTTTGCTGGAGTCTCAAAAGCAAGTCAGGTTTTGCTAAAAGGTTCAGGACCCAGGTGAAGAGCACTGAGGCAATTTATGTTTTTCATCTCACTGATCTTACAGGAAAGCAGGCTCTTGGTGGCAATCACAAGAATCACAAGTACTATCTCTGACTATAAGGAAAAGAGAAAAATAGACTTTGTTCTACTTTTGCCAAGTCTGTTCTATGTTTTTTGAAATGAAGTGTTGTAAATCTCAATGGCACCATAGAAAAAATCAAGATTTCCGTAATTGTTCTACTACAATGAATAATCAGAGACCAAATGTTGTGTTATTATCATCAGCTACATCTCTGATGCAATCTGCATTTATTATTCTTCAGGTTTGCAAAGAATAAAGACTTGCTTGGAAAAAAATGTAGGCTTAGTTTACAATAACGGCATTTTCCTCTGTACTACCATTCTTTTAAAGCTGAAGGAGAGTGGATGTGAGAAAAGTGAATGGAACTGAGCTGTATGTTAAAAAAAAAAAAAAAGAACAACCAAATGAAGTCTTTTTTTTTTTTTAAACTAAACTTCAGTCATACATTCACATCAGGCCTTTTCTACATGAACGTATAAACTGATACTGCTACATCGCTTCTACCAAATGCTACTTTCAGCTCCAGATTAAAACAAAGAAACAAAAAATGAAAGAAAAAAGAAGCCACCCCAACATGGCCGTGAGTGGCTGGCCACAGTAGTTACTATTAATTAAAAATTCTGAATTTTACAGATACCGATGTCAATTTGCCATGTCACGATAGCTCTATCTGAAAATGCCTTCCTAATTTGTGTATCATTCAAACTTAGAACTTGTCAAGTGTTTCTTTTAAAGTTTCAGGAGAGGTTTTAGTAAAAACTATTTACTGTGTGGAGTGTCTGAGTGCACAGCTGATGAGGAAGGACAGTATGCCTTATCAGCTAAGAATTCATTGCTTGGACATGAATGAGAACAAAGATTTGGGTTTAATAGTGACCCTAACCCACAAGTATGATCAAGTTGTGAAAGAGGCAAATGCTGTGCCAGAGTGTACCAAAGAAGAAATTTCTGACTTGAATTGTGGAAGGTACAGGTGTGATTTCATCTGACATACTGCACAACTGCCATTACTGGCCTTCAATAAACTAGGACAAGTGCAGATATGAGATGCAGGGATAAACAAGAGAAAGGAGGCCTTATTGCAGGAGAATAAAAGCCCTTCTGAGGTACACAGAAAAAGAGGAGGAAAACAGAGCGAGTGAAGACAAGAACAGACAAAAGCAAGATAAGGAAAAGCCAGCATTAACAAAAGCAAACAGTAATACACTAGCTATGAAGAAATCTGGACCAGACTTAGGAAGAACACTCTGACACGCAAGTCAGGAAAAGCTTCCCAGCAATAGCAGCACCAGAAAAAACAAGACATTTCTCGCAGGAAAACACTCAAGTGAACAAAAAGCCCCCCAGACTGGTATTGAAATGCAGCCTGATGAATTTGTAAAGAAACCGTATGGTGTGCTTGCCTATCATAGCAGGATAATGGATTCAGTGACCCAGCAGATCCCTTAGATTCCTTTGGTCATATAACAGCAATAAAGCAAATTGCCTGTCGTTTTGTCTCATGGGTCTTCTGCTTTATCAGACAAAGATCTTGGACTGCAGAGCTGAAACCAGTGCAGTGGCAACGTTCGTGGGGCTTTGGATTGCGGTGAGGGACATGTGGAAGACCAAGAGCACTGGAGCAGTCCCCACACCTCTGCTCCTCTCCTCCCTGCAGTGCCCAGCTTCAAATACCAAATGCCTGTGCTCCCTGCAGAGCCAACATGGGAGAGGGAGCTGTGCCCCAGCACAACCCCAGACACAATTTGGAGCACCTGAGGGAAAGTAAGGTGCTTTGAACAGCCTTGGGAACTGTCTGATACTCGGCTTTTGCCAACAGATTGTCTTTCAACGATCTAGAGTGATTGGTCTTTGTAAATAAAACCAGCTATATAACAGTAATGAACCGTTAACTGTGTTAATGCTAACCATACTTACTTAAAATGTTATTATAAGGGAACATATAAATAGCTAAGCAAATGCAAAGTTATTTCAGAGCTCTACAGGGGATATTAAATCATAACCTCACTCCTGTGAGACCCTGAGGATTTTACTCAAAAGTTAAGATTTCTTTATTAAAAACACACTTCAGGCTTCCTGGTCCAGTAGAGATGTATTTACAGCAACCTACTTGTAACACTATTACTGTAGTTTTATCATTTATTATTTATGCATTATTGTTATTATTACTTATTATTAGCACCCATATAGTAACGAGATGAAGGATGGACCCAAGTGTTAGAACTAGTGGATGGTTCGGGGACCATCCCTCAGTTCTGTGAGGATTTTACGCTCTTTCTTCTGCGCTAACATATGACACTGGGAAACACCGTCTTTCCTTACACTTCTCATGTGTCTGCGAAGGAATATGAGATTATCTCTCACTTCCCCAGCCCTCTAAATAGCTGTAATCTGAAGCCACTTTCTCTAGTGCCTATTGCTGATGATAATCCCAGATACACAATGTCAGCACGGCTATGAAATTGAAGCACGTTACAACAAAGTGCCTTCCAACACTGTTGAAAGTTTCAGCCTCCCATGTAAAATGGATCATTATGGTATCATTTTCATTTTGGCTTTGCTGTCAAGTTCTCTGTAGCAAAGTCCACCAAGGTTTTAAAATTGTCTCTTGTCACCTTGCATCTGACTGCCTCAGAAACATGTATGGCTGACTTCAGCCATCACTTTATCCTTAATTTCATCCTAAATAACCCCAACCCTGTAAGATCCACAGAATAAAAATTCCCACTTTATTATCATATTGAACACATCATGTTCTTGAAATAAACCAGCATCACAAAGCTTTAATCCTCTTTCAACTTCCTCTAAATGTCATCAGTCAGAAAACTGTTAACTCAAGTGTGACAAGAAACCTTCTTCCTTTCCCCTGAGACTCCGGTGAGATAAGTATTATTTTTTTCCCTCAGAGGGGTTGATTACAAAAGAGTGAAGCATCAAGAAATGCAATCTCCAGCACATGATCAATATTGATACATTCAGTGTTGAGAGGCTTTAAAATGAAACCCAATGTATGGCAAAACCTTTGCTGTGTTTCAAGGCGTGTGGTTAGGAGATGCGCTGGGAAACCAGCTGTGTGGCTTCATCGGGCACAGGATAGAGCATCCCCGCAGCAAGCCTGAGACACGTATATGACAACCTGTGTGCGAAGAATCAATCCTCTTTTCCCTCTGGTATGAAAGCCAGACTCCTGAAGGAGAAGTAGGCAACTCGTGTTCAGACTTTTGCCAATCAATAAGCTAAAGATCCATCCTCTCCTCTTTGTTAAACATAGTCCAACCTTCGAGCAGTCTGGGATGTTTCAAAACATCTCTGTTTGTGTCAAGTTGCTCAGCAAAATAAGAAATTTGTGCCAAGATGCACCAGAAACATACTTTTTTCGTATTCAGTCTATCTTGAGAGGGCTGGGAAGTGGTTTCTCTGAATTTTGAAGGAAATTAATTTGATCCTGCCTATGTAGCGATGGACTGAGGAAATCTAATTTACAATTCTCCTCCTCCCCAGAATATTTAGCATGGATAGGGTTGCTTTATTTTAGGAAAAAAAAAAAAAAGAATATTTTAATAGATATATATTGTAATATTGCTCCAAGGCCCCACTTTACCAATTTTATCTGTCAGTATTTTATGGAAAAGAGCTTGATAGATTACTCTTATGAACACGTGGCTTATTTATGTAATTATCTTTCATTTTCTCTACCAGTTTATGTTTATTTACAAGGATTTCAACTTTCTCAGTACAGATAAAATTTCTGTGGGGAAATTTATTGGGTGGAATGGTTTAGTAGTCAAGGGTATGAAGCCTTCTATTTTGTGTTTATTACCTGGTAAAACCATATATAATTCAGGCAGCTCTAAAGCATGCTGTTAGCACGTGTGGATCTTCTTCAAGCTTGCACGCAAAATCTAAGTTCTTAGACTTAGCTCTCCCTTCGCTTCATAAAAAGGAAAAACAAACAAACCTGCCCATTTTAGAAGTGCCATTAGGCAGGCCCAACGTTCAACTGCAAGGGAAATATCTGCCTGCAGGTCCCACCCACAGCTTAACCTGGCCAGATGACCCAAGATGCGTGGTCAGCCATCGCTTCTGCAGCCTGTCTCCCCTGGAGCACTAGGAAAGCTTTGACTAAGCATCATAAAGGACACTAATGAGAGACCATAATTTTTTTTAAAACATGCCTCAGGGCTCCTTTGTAAACTGTTTCCTGCGATAAAATGGACAAGCCACATGCAGGGTTGGCAGACATATGACTGCTATAGCAACTTGCAGAATGGCTTCACAGACGTAGAACCATTTCTTTTATCAATCATTTTAAATGTCACCCTGTTTATTAAAGAACAAACCAATAGTATCTGGAGCTAATGTGAAAGACACATGTTATTGATTGAAGTCAAATGATCTACAGCCCCAAATATTTCTGTCACAAAGCAGTATTAGTAACTGATATTTTCTTTGAGCTACAACTACTTCTTCTGTCCATCAGCCTTCCTCCCCTCCTTCAAGCATACAAGTTGCAACCATCTGACAGTAATTGCTATGACAACTGATGCTGGTCCCAAGAGTACGGAAGACAATACCAGCAGCAAAATTCAATAAACAGCGTAATGAAGCAGAACAGATCGTGGGAAGTTTGTGGTGGGTTCATGGTATGGACAGTAAGCAATCTGGAGTATTCCCAGATGTCCTGGGGCTATACATGCTCCAGGCTGGAGCATTCACATATGCTGCTGAGGGTGATCTAAGTGCCCTGAATAGGACAGGGAGATGCTTCGAAGTTACAGACTGTAAGCTTAGAGGAGAAAGCAGAAGGCTGACTGCAAAGGAAGAGTGGTTTAAAAATCAAGCAAACAGATTCACAGACAGCGGGGCCAGAAAGGCCATTACAACACCTTATTCAGCATCCTGTGTGACAAAGGGTTGACTATGTCTTACGGCTGTAGGTAAAGCCAGAAGAAGATTTTCATAAGAGCAAATCAGGGTTAAGCAGCCTCTTCCCGTGCATTTTCAATTTTCTAAGCTTTTGGCTTACTAGCCTTCTTATGCCTGCCACAAAGTAATCATTCAAAGACAAAAATCTAACATGTTCTTACAAAACTGAAATGAAATAAACACACTTGTTTTTATCTTCTCATGTTCTAACAATTAAGGAAATACCATAACCATATGTTAACTGTACAGCATCATTACAAGGCTGATTTAGGGTTGGCTGGCTGAATTAATTGCATTCCTCACCTCCTCTTAATTCAGACTTGCTTCATTTTGTCATGTCTGATTCTGGAACTATTATAAGCATTTATTTTTCCTATTTCTTTCTATCAAATAACAGGTTTCTACTTTCAACTTTAACAAAGATTTCAGTTTATGAATTCCTAATGACATTCAAGTATCTAGCTAATACTAGTTAATTTAGCTAACTACAGTGTTATCAAGGAACAGACAGGTAACACAAGAGAAACGATCAGCTGCTGTTCTGATTGACAGGGCTATGAGCAATTGCCTCATAATTTCATGATTTGTTCCCAGCTCTGAGTTAAAAAGTAATCCAATGAATATTATATTTCCTCCTTTAGGTCTGTGTTACTTCATTCCTTTAAAACCAAGTCCAAGAAGTTAGTTGAAATTTCTTTGAAAGAAATCCTTTCGGTGGCTCAAGTTCAGAGTGGGTAATAATGCCCCCAACTAGGAAATGATTCCATAGAAAAGTAAACGTTGCCAAGAAAGCTTCTTACAACGCTGCTGTCAAAGTGCAATGACTCAAGGCAAGCAACACTAATGCCCCAAATGAAAGCCATGCAGGCTGCTGGAAAGAACAGCAGACAAATAAGGACACTTCTTGCCCTGATGCCATGTTTACATTAGCACTGGCAGTACAGGAAGAGGCTCATGAAATCCAGTGTCAGGTCTAAGGAGAAAAGTACTTTTGTTCATAGGCAGCACACTGGGTATACTGCTATATCCAGGACCAATAAATCATCAGTTTTATCCACAAGCATCACAAACTGAGTTTTAAGAAGGCATCTCCAAACAGGAATAAACTGTCCTGTTTATCCAGGTCAATATATCAATCAAGACCTGCAGCATTTCTCCTGCTGAATAAAGATACTGTGCTATTTACACAGCGATAACCCGCACCGTCACTATTAAGATTCAGCCCTGCGATAATTCTAGCTGTAAAAGATCTGCCAGATGTGTATTAGTGATGTAAAGGGATGTGACATTTAAATGTTTTAGCAAGGAGCTTATCATTGCCTAGCCAAGATGAAGGGCTAGCATCTCTGCTTTTTCTTCAATTTGGAAAATGATGCTAGTATGTATGGAAGTGCCTGTGGGGATCGGAAAGTGTCTCTGAGCAAGCATCTCTCTGAGCAAGCAAGCAAATCTTCAAAACTGAACCTAAAATGCAGCACTGTGGGAATCATCTTGGTCTGCAGTAGGCTGAAAAGAGCACAGCATGGTCTGCTCCCAGTGCTGTCAGCCCAGGACATAAGTCTCCTGGTGAGAGCCTCTTCCCCAGCCTTTACTTAAAACATAAGCTAAAACATGATGACAGCTCAGCTCAGCGAACACACAAACAGATCACGCTTCCTCCTGGAAACTGGAATAATAAAAAAAACCAAACACCTTTCTCCTTCACCATGACCCAATCCCAGTTTGCCAGTTTTGAGGCACCCCGTAGACCCAAAGCTGCCCTTGCCCAGCTCCACCAGCCTGGCCAAAGGGCTCAGCGTTAACTGAAACAGCAGTAGGAAAGCACTTTGGGCAGAAACGAGGAAAAAGCACACAGGGAATTTGAAATCAAGCTGGCAGGAGGGAGAGGAAGAATGGGGTGCTGGTGTAGCTCTTCACATTGCAGACTGGGGGTGAACATAAAACATACATGGTGCTGCCAGCATGGTGATGTACTTATATATACAGCTACAGATGTATTTGTTCTTGGACTAAACACCTGCCGATGGTTCTTCCTAAGAGCCCTTATTTTCAAGAGACCTTATGTATTTCAATGGGAGCAAGATTGTAATTTAAAAAGAAAAAAAAAAAAAAATTTTAGGTATTTCTAATTTAAGAGGGACATAAAGAATGAAAACAAACCTTCATTGCCTCTGGCTTTTAACAATGCTTCATTTTCAATTGCTTTTTTTTTTTTTTCTATGGATTTTACACTTTTCTCCAGACTTATATAAAATGGTGGAAGGACGAAGGGGAATTTGATGCTGAGGGTGAACTCCGATAGCTTTTTGAAAGCCCTGACTGCTGCACAATACATAAGCGTGACTGTCAGAGCTAATGCCTTTATGTAGCTTTGTGTAGCACTTCACAGGCAAAAAAAAGAGAAAGGAACATAAATTCCCTGTTTCATGGGGATGCTAATCTTGGGCCTAACATCTAAATTATGCCAAAGATATATCTATAGGATTAAATCATCTCATCAGCTAGACCAGTAGAAATCTGGCGTAATTCTCTGATCTGAAGATCCATTGCTAATTAAGCAAAGTCCTCCAGAATCCAAGGGAACTAGTGCAGCCAAACAGTATCACAAAATAGAGGGCAAGCTCCTCAGCCAGCTGAAGGCTCAGCTCTGCATGCCTCCTCCTCTCATGTGTCACTCTAGGGATACCCCATGCAAACCCAAGAAAATTCAGTCCCAGGTCAGGAACTTCTAATCCCTGCACTAAAGGCTGCAAATCCCTCCTTATTATTCTGCTACTTTTCACTACAAATATTACTGTAACAGAATTCTTCCCTGTGTCTGTTTGTTTTTCCCCCAAGTTTATCTGTTCTGTGAGCTTCAGATATCTTAAAAGATACACATGATCTCATTGGGCATATGTAGGAACCCCATCTATGAAATTGGAGCCAGTTTTCACCTTTTTATATTTTAAACCTTTCTGCTTTGTAAACCTTTGTAAACCTTTCATACCAGAGAGCAACTGCAATATGTAGATATCTTCAAAAGCAAGGTAATTCAGTGGCAGCTCTACTTGACCGCTTTGGAAGTTTGCCTCTTTTTACCCTCTTCTTTCAGTTGAAGACAACAGTAGTAAATGTAAGGCAAAAAATATTTTTAAATTACAATAAGCATAAAAGGATTATTTCCTTTCCAAACAAGTGTGCTTCCCCCAGCATCCTAAACTGGAAGGGCTTAAAGATGGAACTTTCAAAGCCCCTGCATGTATTTAAGCACATGTGAGAGAGGGATGTGCTCATGTGCCATGATAAATTACTACCAAAAGGACTTAAAGTTAATCAGCAGTGTAAGTACCCTCTCGGGCTAGGCCAAAACCCCTCATTATATTGTGCTGGGACTGTAATGGACTGATTATTAAAATCCTTCTGTTGAGAGTGATCATTAGAGGAATACGATAAAGCATTTGATTAAGAGGAAGTCAAAGTAAGATGTACTTTACTGAGTCACTACCAGGAAGCAGAAAAGAGCAATTTTCAATACCTTGAATATCAGCATAAAAAATTAGATATTTCCTGATTAATTTTGTTGTGTGGGATTATAAATCCTGCCTTGCACTCCTCTCCTCTCTTTTTTTTTTTTTTTTTTTTTGGCAGGTCGTTTCAAGCTTCTATTTTCTATTCATTTAGTCTAATTTTATTCTGTTTTATCTATTGTTTTATTGAGCAATTTCATTATTCTGGTTCTGTATAAGACTTTTCCCTTACTCAGGAACTGCAGTCTGTAATAACAGCAATCAAGGCAGTTCATTCTGACAAATGTGTGTCAGAAAAAGACTGCTGTGACTTTGAAATATTGAAAGTGACTGATAACATAATGTGTGAAGCAGAATAAATGCATACAAATGGAAGTTTTAGCTGAGCAGTCAAAGTATGAACTAAATACAGTGTCAGAGCCCTGCACTGAAAGCTCTATGTGCAGGTGGGTACAATGGCAAATTGCTAAATGCACTTTGCAAAGTGTTTTATGAATAAAGTGGCAAGCACAGTTTTTTTTCTTGGCCATACCATCCTTATTTCCTGCTTGCACTTAGCCATAAAGCAGAATGAAGTCATGTTTAAGTACAAAATGTGGCTCTGGAAAGCACTTGGCTTTTATAAAAGTTGTCAGATCTATGACGGCTGGGATCAAGTCCCTGCTTTATTCTGTGCAAATCTAGCTTCACTGGCACTAAAGTAGCACACAAAAGATTGTACAAACAAGAGTCCCAACCATTTCCAGTTGATCCGTGTTAGTAAATGCTTCCATCTGGTTTGACTCCTCCAAAGCCTATAGTGCTAAGGGTTGCTTGCTTGGTAGCCCGTTCTGAACAAGGTCAATGATAGGGACCTACCTCTTCCTTGCACGCTAATTCAGCAAAGGAAGACACCTCTGCTACAAACCCCGCTGCTGCTCTTCCTTGGCTCTACACCCCAGAAGCAAAATTCTTAGCTTGGGTATCGTCATACCCCCACATTGTCATACCATCACATTCACTATTTACCAGAGCACTTTTCAGCTTAGAACAGGCTTTATTTTCACACAGAAGCCATTCATTTTTATCTGGAAAACAGGACCAGCTGAAGATTAGCTTTATGACCCAGCTAAAGGTCAATTACCATCTAAACTAACAAAAAGGGTTAGGAAAGGTTTATTATTCTCTACCATTTTGCTACTCTTGCTCATTTTATCAGAAACCTGTGTTTTATCAGAAACAGATAGTACTATACTATACTACTAGTACTACACCAGGTAGTACTGCCACAAGGGTAGGGGACCTAAACCCTTTTTTGTGGTTATTATGGTTCTCCCAAAAAGGTTGTCACATAGCCAGATCCCTCTTATTTCCTGGGAAAACTTTGCACTCACTTTCCACCTCAGTTTGAAGTCAAGACTGATGCCCAGTTAAACCTGTTCCCCTCAAGGCTGATGGACAAAAGCATAAGAGAAGGTGGCCACAAAAACTGAACAGTACTACAGGAAAGGGTGCATTAACCGCAAACATAACCTCTTCATTAGAGATTCATAAAATGGAAAGGTCTCGGAGGGAAGCCACTCACTTTTAGCTTTGCTGTCATCAGATTTATAACCAAGAAGTTTCAAATTCTGCAGTCGTGCGCTCACTCTATAAAACTTTAAAACACATGAACAACTCAGCTAACAATAAATGTTACTTCCATCTCGTTGGTTGAGCAACGCTACTGCCTCTGACTGTACTGCTCAAGCATCTTTGGTCACTATGTGGTCATTCTGCAAGACAGATGTGAGGTAGCTATAGAAATGGACAGGGTTAGTAAGAAATAGTTCACAAAGTGATGTTTACCAGCAATTTAACACATTACAATTAGTCTTTGGGGTAGTTCAGGACTAATGATGGGGAACTTCTATGCATAAACAGCTTGCCTGGCTTGTTTTTCTGAAACTGAACGCAGTGCCCTTTCGCAAAGCAAAGAGTAGCAAGGAAAATGAGAACGTGGGGAGGTGTCTTTTGCATGGCACCTCTCTTCCAATGTCCAGCAACTCTCCACATATATTGGATACAGAGCACACAAAGCAGGCAAGCTTTTTTGTCACAAAGCAGGCAAGCACTTCTCTGATTTTCATAGCTCATTGCTGTACGAATGCAAGAAGATCTAATGCCTTTCCCTTATGACTTTCTTCCTCATGCTTCATCAGACTGCTGCTACTTCTGCATCCTCTAACTTACCCCATCAATTAATATTATATTTTAAAAGCCCGCTAACCTGCTAGTTGCTGCTATATATTTTCATGAATACATTTTCCATTATGTGCGTGTTATAAACTTCAGACCTGCTGCAAAACCTTTTAAACCACCCCATCAGTTAATATTACAGCATACTAAAAAGTTGCTAAAGTGTGTTTCTGTAGGTGTCCCCGTCTCTTTCAACTTCCAACCATGAATCTACCATGGACGTAAGACTTTCAAGGCATGGAGATCTATTGTGGTTTATCTCAGAGGATCTAGGTCAGAAACAAGGAAGGTGGATGTGTTTTGAGACCTAAGGCCTAATGCAATTCCTGGTTTCACTCCTGCAAATCTAATGTACAGTTGTAAAATAAGGATAGAACGTGTTATTTTTTTATGACTGATAAATATTACTTTGGTATGTTAGTAGAGGGATTTTTATTTAACATCCTGCTTTTCTGAGAAACTATCTTGTTATTATGTGCTACTCTGAAGTTAACTCTTCTTAACAGTGATTATATCTTAGTTAATTAATGCTAGATCCTCATGTCAAATTGCTCTGAAATCTGGAACTAATTGTCACATTCTCCTTTAATGTAATTTCAGTTATATGAACTTGTGACATGATCTAAGGGCAGTCTCTAAGAATTAAAGATTTCTATTTAAAATTCAGAGTTTGCTTCAGGTCCAAAGATCCTCCCAATTTGCAGAATTTTCGGATTTTCTGGTAGAATAAAAAGTTCTTGGTGTGTGTGTAGGCAATTTTACCAGCTTCTCTGCTGTATTTTTCTAAGTTTTTTTATATGCAGCTCAGAACAGCACTGCAATTAAAAATAAATAATAGAGGCAAAGCAAACCTGAGCTCTTACTAATGGCATCTACTTACTGTTCTTCAGATGATCTCTGTATTTAATCACAAAAAATCCAATTAGATCATTATGGCCAGCCCTCTACTGGGTTAGGATGTAAACTAAAACTCTTCTTTTACCCATGTCTGGCAAAGGATAAATTAGAAAGTAAGGGATATTCTCTTGGATTTTCATTGAAAAAATACGTGGGGGGAGGAATTTCCTCAAAGAAAGGGGTACATAGTCCCAAGAACTCAGAAAAAGAAATGAAGGTAGTTGGGAAGGAAGTAATTTTCTTTGCACTGTAGTCTTTGGACATCAGTGACCTCCAAGACAGAATGAAAACCCGAGGAGAGAGAATTAATAGCAAGGAGACAAGAAGAACACATATTTATGACTCAGGGCAGGAACTTTCTAAAACTCAGGGTTTTGCTGATGAGATAAAAAAGGACAAGAAAAAAAAAAAAACATACCATTTATTTAAAGCATACCTCTAATGATTTGCTAAGGGGGAGTCTGAAACTCTACATGATGGCTTTCTCTTTGCCTCTAAAGTTTTGGACATCTGAAAAAGGCAATGCTTTCTGCTAGTGAGGTGTCTTAAAGCTCGCCATGGGGAAATCATTATAAATCTCCATTTCATTTTTTCCCCCAGGACAGAAAGAAATGACTGGCTTCTCTAGATGAAACAAAAATTCTTTGTCACCCTTTGTGATTTATGCCAAATTAAATCCTGAGGTTTCTGCAGAAGCTACACACGGTGGCTGTACCTTCCATGAAATGTGTCATTGCATCCTCGGCCCCTAACAAATGAATACCGGGAGGCACGTGGCTGTTGTTTCTTCTTTTGCACACAGACAACTTCATGCATCCGGGAACCTGTGCTTGGCCATGGTGAGTGCTGTTTAGGGAAATACAGCTGATGAACAATGAGCAAGAATCCCATTCTACTTAGCCCTGTGGTCCGTTTTGCCTTTTTTCCCCCCTATTGTTGCTGTTTCCTTTTAGTTAAAAGTGAAGTCATTGGGGCAGAGCGCCCATGGTCAGTGGTGGAATATGAGAAATGCAGCGCGACTCTGGTTTAATTTCTCAGTGGTACTTGGTTCTGACAGCTTTGAGTTGCTTAAGTGAGAAGCTGGCCTCTGATGAGTGTGAAATTAGTGTTCCTTTTCCCTCTGCCTCTAACACGCTGCCTGGCTGCAGAACAAGCGAGTCCACCAGCAGAGGAAGGGGGATGTGAATGGGATCAGAGAGCTTCCCCACCACCTCCTCCTCGACCCCCGCCAGAAGCCAGCCACCGGTGCAGTGCTCAAGCCATTGCTGCTGCACTGCAGGCAGCACGGGCAGCCTGTGAAGTACTCTGAAAGAGCGTGCAATTATATTTATGCCTTCAGGGGGGCAGTGGAAGTTTTAAAGTTTAGGGCTGAAACGACTTAATAGGTGTCAAACTCAGTGTCAGTATACGGTTCCTTGTGAATCAAATGACACATCCTCTTCGAGATCTCCTACGAAATTTGGCAGCTCCTATTATTAAAGCCCCTGTCATTACTTTGAAAGAAAAATAGAGAGACAGGGAAAACTGACACACTGCATGGAGGCTGCTAGTGCTCAGAAGGTAAAGCCTGAGCGACAAAGGCAAGGGGACAGCAACCCACCTGAGCACATCAACTGGCTGCCTAATGGCATGGCCAGATGCAGCTGTTAAGATCTCCGACACATGAATAAAGTCATCAGGATGCTATGACAAGTACATCATTCAGATATTACCCAGAGCATTTCCTATATTATTTGTGCTACTGACACACATTATTTTTTGGATGGACTTGAAGGACCTGCTTTCAGAGGCAGCAATAGGCAGAAAGTGGTCACAGCAGCTGCCTGGGACCCCTGCTGGCCACTTCCCCATACCCATTACAGCAAAATGCCAACCTCTTTCTGCAGTCCGACCTCTTGCTGTTGCTCATGTCTTTTATTTATTTATTCATTTGCTTTTGCCTAGAAGAGATTTTCTGCATATGAAAAAGAAAAGTCTCAAAGATCAGTTTCTTTGCAGTGCTTTCAGTTGGCTTACAATAAACTGTACCCATAAAAAAGGCTTTTTTTTTAAGGTATACTGATACTGATCTTTAAATGACATGACTCTTCTCATCAAAAACTTTTTGTTCATCTCCAAAATGTTAGATTTCCTTCAGGATGGAGAGAATAACCCTGAACAGTGTTTTCTGGTGTGGCTGAAATTAATTTTTTAACAGTAAATGTGCACAGTTGCTAAGTTATGTGAATTTTGCCACAGCCAGTGGCAAACAGTGGCACCAGTATTTCACTGTTCCCAAGACTGCATTTATAATCAAAATTCTAAGTTTCAGCTGCATCAGTTCAAATATGTGGCAGTGCTCACTCCTCTCTCTGAAGGCTGGAGGCATTTCTTTACACCTGTAAAATTATGAACACAGGTGTACTGATTGTTAGCACCGTCTACACACTGTGCTCCAGGCACTGCAGCCTGTGTGCCTTGCATGTGTTAATCCCCTAGAGAACAGCACAGCAGACATCCCAAACAGTGTATGTTTGGAAATCCCAAACGTTTAAACCTCACCAGTGTTATCATGACTGCAATTCATGCCCTGTAGCCTGGGGAATGAGGGGTGAGTCACCTCTCTATCTCTTTTACTGTTTCTTTGGGAATGGCCTGAATGTTCAGAAAAAATAATGAAAAGCCTTAAACTCATGCCCATGCTTCCTGCACCGAGACCAAAATCTCCTGTAATCTTTCCAGACCTTTTACAGATGCACCCTAGGGATTTCACACTATGCAGCTTATGGGTTTCTATGAAATTTCATAAAAGAGAAGCCCTGTATTTTCACATAAATATATTTATTTTGGGAAAGATCAAGAAATGCCAATATATTTCAATCCAGTTCCCTACTGCATTAAAGAATGTGAAATATTCATGTGAACATTTGCTAATCCCACCCAGTGAAATCTACTTTCCTCTCTATTTAGTATGCAGGCTGCAGCAGCTGAAGGTTGTTCAGCCTTTTCATTAGGAAAAAAAAGTAAGGATGATTTGTGAAAACCACATGGAAGTAATCATAAGGAACGGTAATGAAGGGTTTTTGGAAAAAAAAAAACAGCTTGTAAGCTACCTTGTAAGCATGATTCCTCTTCCATGTGTTTGTTTCTTATACTATGCTTTGCAGATTCAAAGTGTAAATTTGTATTTATGGACATCATTACAAGTGCAATATAGTAAGATCTCATAATACAGAAATAAAAATATAAGGGCAGCACAGACATTTGCAGAATATACATCTCTTAATTCTCCGTTAGGTAGCATAACTCAAAGC
The DNA here is from genome assembly GCF_047663525.1 of Anas platyrhynchos. Lineage (NCBI taxonomy): Eukaryota > Metazoa > Chordata > Aves > Anseriformes > Anatidae > Anas > Anas platyrhynchos. The sequence goes on from NC_092590.1 coordinate 12,980,637, forward strand.
AAATTCCAATTTCTCTGTTCAGCCATCAGTCTTGATAATGCAACAAGTTATTTTCTCAGCAGTGTTAAGTTTTGCATATCTATCCAGACCCTCTTGTGGTCAAAGATCTCACAGATAATCCCTTTCTTCATCTGGCTGAACTCAGATAACTATAGCAGAAAACTGAAAATGAGGAAGTCTGAGTGCCTACGATCTCTGATTTCACCAGGGAAAAACATCCGACCTTGGGAATTCATTTAAGTCCCCTTATGTTATATAATCCCTTAGTATTAAATGGAAGTGGCATTTACTTTCCACTGAGAGATGGTAATATTTAAATAGTGCTTCGAAGGTCCTCAGATAAAAAGAGCTATATATGTGCAAATTCTTATGCTTCTTTCTGCTTTCCCACACCTTCAAAATATAATACACTGAATTTTTGTTATGAAATAAAATTGTTCTTGGAAATGTCAGGCCTGCACAGACCAATGATCCAGAAGTTGCAGAAGGCATCAGAAGATCAGCTTCTCCAGGTGCTGAGTACTGTGACGCAGAAGATAATCTCTTACCAGAGCCAGCTGTGACCATCTCCACGATGTACTGAGAACTACAATAACTCTATAAATGATGTCAGAAACCATTCCTAAGGGGCGGTTTGGATACAACCACCTTGACTTACAGAGCGATAGTGGGGCAGACAAGGAAAGCTCAGCTGTTCGCCATGCCATGCCACTTGGCAGGTACGTTAAATGTAATAGAGACACAGCCTATGAAATTCCCATCTTCAAATGTTTGTGCTCAAGCTTAAATGGGTAATGCTCTGAAGAAGACAACTTAACACCTTGACTAACACCTGAGACCTCTAGCAGATGGAAGCATGTCTAGGAAAGATTACAGAAAGAAATTTTGCTCCTTTGTTTTGCATGGAGAACCCGACCAGAGACTTCTAATGGACAGCACCTGGTCATGTCCAGAATATTAAAGCATTCATTAAATAATGGCCTATAATGCTAATTGTAATACATAAAGCAAATATATACGCTTCATTGAAATTAAATTTGTTGTTGATCCTATGTCAGCAAAAACTTCAGCTGAATCATTCCAAAAATACAACATTTTCAAAGAATGTAAGCCTTCCTTATTTGTTCAGTATGTGTGAGCAGATATTCAGACACTGATTTCTCTGAATCTGCATACTGCTACTCATTAATCACATTTTTCTCTGTCTCATTCTAAAGTCTGAAAACAGAGGCAAGAGCCTGAGTGAAGCATATTAGTAGGATACAATGGTCCAGCCACACTAAAAAAATTTCTTCACAGCTACTGTAAAATTTTGTTACATGATTCTAATGCAAACCTAAAAAAAAAAAAAAAAAGAAACTGGGTTGAAAGAGTAGGTTCAGAATGAAAAAGAATCATGAGATTAACCCACATCTTCTCCTAACAGTCAGACCGTCAGACCACAGATGCACGTGTATTTTTTTATGTATGATTCACACACGTCTTGATTTAGGAAACAACAGTGGAATGAAGCATGAATGTTGCAAAGGCGCAATACATAAAATTAATTTAGCACTTCAGTTTCTACTAGGAACTTAGTACCAGCAGTATGTCCAGAGATCTCATTTTCATAGACCAAGAGATTCATTACTGTTGGGATCAGCATCTATGCTTTTGGGTTTTAATACAGGTCTTTTCACTGAAACATCAAATATACTTGTTCATCCTTTCAGTTTTCCCATCAGCAGTCAAGTTTACCCTTTTCTCTTTAAGAGAACTCTTCTATAGCAGGAAAGGTTGAATAATGTCCATCTAAAACAAATGCATCAACTCTTTTCTCAATTTTCTGTTAATCAAGTTCAGCCTATCTCCTAATGTTCATCAAGAGAAACAAAAGCAAACCAAGTAAGAGCAACAAGAAGTATTCTTAAAGCAGCTTCTGCAAACTTGAACAACCCTGTATCTTTGAGAAAACAAATGCCTATGCAAGAAATCATGAAGTGGATTGCAAGAACAAGATGTTTTCCCTTAGCAGAACACTAATTTCAAAGAAGGGTCCAGAGCTGAGAGAGACTTCCTCTTAGGACCTGTTTTGCCTTTCACCGAGCACTTACCTTTGTGAGAAAACATCTCGATAGGGGCTGCCATGCTGCAGTGCAATTCCATATCCTCTGTCCGCAACAGTGTTCCCGACCGTGTAAAAAGAGCAGTCTCCATCATTGATGGCCACATATTCCAGTACCGCTGCATCCCACACAAAGGCATAGTTCCCATATTTCACCTGCAGTAAACAGAACAAGAGCTTAGATGATGGACTGTTCAGTCCAAAGGGAGGTCAGTGCACCTCAAAAAGGTGGCAGTCTCAGCACAATCTGTTCTTTGAAGAAAATGAAGTTTGGATGCCCAGGAGCTGTCAAAACCAAATATGCACCATGACTGTTACAATGTGGTGCTTTGGTTGAGCAGCTCAGCAGAAATGGAAGAAACGTGATCTGTGAACAACATGCCATCACTGAAACAAACCCATGTGAGAAACATTTATTTTCCCTGCTCAGGGAACCAGAGGAAACAAGAGGAAACACCAAGCTCCCTCCATCAGTGTTAAATTTCACCCCTAATCTTCCACTGAGCTTTTTCTTTGAACCAGTAAAGCAACTATTCAGTGGGAAGACAGGTATTCACACAGGGAGAAGTGCAGAAGGGTATATGTGGATATCCAGATGGAAGAGTGCAGTTCAAGATGGTGCACACGTCAGTCATGCTTCACGTTCCCACAGATGGCAGGAACACCCATTTGTCTTTTGGACTCGGTGAATGATTGTGGACAAGATCACACCAACTAGTGTTTTTTTTTTTTTTTTTTTTTTGGAGATAGTGTGCGTTTCTCTCAGCTAGAGCCAACATGAAGGATTTTATATATCTTCAAAGACTTTTGTACAGCAAGAGCATCTAAGTCATTCTGCTTGATTAAGATAAATCCAAAACAACTCATTATCTCTATAGGCTTCTGAAGTAATGTTTTACCACCCATTACATTTGAAACAAATCTAGATTTTTTTTTCTTAATTTAAATATATGAAACGTGTACAACATTTTAAAATGTATTCAGAAAAAAGCTTTTAAAAACAGAAGTGTGACCTAAATAAATGCTCTTCTATTTCAGTGAGTTTTCACTTTCTAGTCTAGACACGTTTCTCTAAAAAAACAAAACAAATAAACAAACAAAAAACAACACAAACCTCTCTATATGTTGTACCAGATCGTGTACCAGTTTCCTGCTTTGTTGGTCTCTGTGTTAGACCTGAAGAATCACTTTGCTTTTTTTTTTTTTTTTTGACTGTCTGCTTGGCTTCACTCAGAGTTTTCCCTACACCATATTAGCCAGCTATGCTGTAAAACCAGCCTCAACCCATTGACTTTGTACTTCTAATGGGAATAAATATGTGACAGCTAAGTGAAAAGTAAACAACACACAAAAAGGCCATCTGGGGCCAGGCAATCCAAAGAGAATTCAAAACCCAGTCAGCATATCAAGATAAGCAATGTCAGTACATCATCTAGATTAGTCTTTGACAATGTAGATTATGTTTTTAAAGACTGTTTACACATAAAAGTTACTGAAGCAAGTCACACCGGCTGCTTGCTCACAAGATGCAGTGCACAAGGAACTATTGCATTTGGGACACATTCCTTTTCATGCATAATCAATCTGAATTAGACACTGCAGGCCTGGGAAGGGAATTCTTCCTATTTGCATTTGTAGACATGGTAGCAGGAGGATTCGTGTAGATGTTGGAGCAGTATTATCTGTGGACCCTGAGTGATTGGCAGGATAAAAAAAAAAATGTTTTCAAAATACATAGACACATTAATGCAGGACTGGGTTTGTTTTAATGTTCAGGCTCTGCAAATGGTTAAGAATGCTCTTTTGTCTCTCACTGGAGGTTTAGGTCTATCTAAATGTCCAGGGCATAGAGGGTACAAGAAACCTCATTGTTAATAAACAATACAACTTGTATGCTTATCCTAAAGGCACCACAACTCACAGAGTGCTTACTAGCTTCATTTTGTGCCAGTGCACTTACTCTGATCTTCCTAAAGGCACCGCTTGGCTAAGAAATAGAGAGCATGAGTGAGAAAAAAGTGCTTTCGGGGAGCATTTGAAAGGATAATGACTCAGCCTGGAAGGATCATGGTGTGCAGGCAGTAAGGGAGGGAAATAGGAGGCAAGAGCAGAAGATCAGAAGTGGGGAAATAAATTATGAAGAGGATCAGATGGACTTTCCACACAGAAGAACTGAGAAAAAGTGTGGTTTAAAGAGATGAGTAGTTTTACATATAGGTAAATAACCTTTGAGGTGATGACAAGAGCAGAGGGGCATGTTTTGACACCTGCTTTTGTCATACCTCACCCTTTTAACATCCTATGGCATTGAATTCACATAAGTGCTTGTAAAAAGACTTATCAGCTGCTCAGCTGGTCAGGAGGAATTCTCTTGATTTGGCTGCCTTGCTGTAAAACAACTCACAGTGAGAATATATGAAAGCGGTAAAACTGCTTACTGTCAATAATAGCTGTGATGAAGTGTTATATATAATATCCTTAGAGCAGACCTGATATTATCACAGTTCAGGGTAACATAAAGATATTACTTCTCACTGATAAGATCACAGCGAGTCTTGGTTACAGCACATGAGGCAAGAGAGAGTGAAGAGCCGGATGGAATCATCCCAACCATCTACCTTCAACACATGATTGCTCCATGCAGCAAAATACATTTTTTAAGCATTTTTGCCCTTTTCATTTACAAATCTATGCAATTCAAATCCATACAGCAAACGTAAGTTACAACTGCCAGGCATGCAATCATTCCCTTTATTGAACTACTCCTCACCCTAACAGGTTTTAATGCTATTCAAGGTATTTATTTTTACCTTATTATTACTACTTTTTTAAAATAATGTTCTCTCACTCCTAGTCTCCGAGTTATTTTTCCTTGTGAGGTTCTAAATACTTTAATTTGGGGGCTGACATCTTTTAATTATTGATCAGCTTTTCCATTACTTAGTCAAGCTGGATATAGCTAATAGAGCTTTCTTTATTTTTTTTCTTGCAAATCGATCATTTCAGCCCTCCTATTAGCATTACTAACACTTTTGAACAATCTCCAATTCATAATTTTCATATGAGGAAAAAAAAAATCATGTCTTGCTAAGAGGCAACCAGGGTGTTCTAGCAGGTCATGAGGAGTCTTTAGCATATACATCTTCTGAGGTTCACAGCATCAACCACCTGTCCATGGATCTTCCACACTGCTTCAGCCTTGTTTTAGCCTAAAAATCATAGAATTGTAGAATATCCTGACTTTGAAGAGACCTACAAGGGCTATTGAGTCTAACTCCTGGCTACATGCAGGACCATCCAAAAATCAAACCAAAGATCTAAGAATAAAATTTTGCTGGTGTACAGCACATCTTGAACACTGCTGGTGTTGTATAGATTTGCACCTACAGAGACCTACAGGTAGCTATAGACTGAAAAAAACGGATAATGCTCAGGGAGGAGGGAGAACAGAATTTCAGAACACAAAGTCAGTTAAAAACCTATGCCCCTCACTCCCTCCTGCTTTCTATGAGAAGTGCATATTTTTTAGCTTTCCAATAGCAACGCTCAAGACTTCCACTTTGGACCTCAAAATGAATAACAAGAATGCCAGCTCTGCGTTACCAGAAAAAGTAAAGAGCTTATGGTCAGTCAATTATGGGAGCTAGACAAAAGCAAAAAAGAAACGGCTTTTTGTAACTGGTGGCAGATCTCCATCTCCCATTCTCAATTTCCACACCTTTATGTTGACATCTTGAGTTGAGATAATGACATTTCAGGATGGTGGCAAACCTAAATGCAGTTTATACAGCGCAGGATGGCTGGGGAGGCGTTTGTACAGGGGCAGCATGTTACCATTCAGCAGCCACCCCAGCCTTGCTGCCTGCCAGTACAAGGAGAACTGAGCTTTCCAGCAGGATCCCCCCGGCAGCATCCTGCCTGTCAGCACAGCAGAGGCTAAAAAGGTTTTGGAGTATCTGATGACTATTGCCATAAAAACAAAAGCAGAGGAAAATCGAATCTCTTAGTTGTTCATAAGGGTATTTTGAACTCATGAGCTATGCTGGTCATTAAGTGAAACCAGGAGGTACGGATGGTACCAGGCAAAAATACTTGACTTCACTTTATGGTTTTGTGAACAATTTCAAAGGAGTTACTGTAAAGAGAGTTGTTATAAAGAATAGGGGCCATCAGCACATAGATGGTAAAACTATTTCTCTAAGGCTATTCTATTTCTATTTTCTATCACTGCACATTTTCTGGGTTTTTATTTGCTGAAGCCCTGGCCTGTAGATATTAGTGGAAATTTATCCTCGATGATTCCACCAAGAACCAGTTGAATTATACTAGGAAAGCATTTAAAGCCATTACGCTGTTGTATATGCACATATTTTATGCCAACACTGATGTGAATAGTATTTCTTCTCACAGCTAACCCATTCATGAAGAGTAGGATGAATAATGCATTTGTGTACCAGCATACCATAAATACATTTTCAAGTGTAAAAAATTATAAATTTCAGGAAAAATAATTGTAACTAAACAGCAAACAACTACTACAATTTTTCAGACTTGAATTCTTGGACAATACCTTTTCTGTATTTTAAATTCCTCTTTAAAAGAAATACAAGGAATCCCCATGAAGGAAAAATATGAAATAAGGAGCAGGATAAACAGAATTTATTTTTCCTCTTTTAAATATTTCATCATATGTAATTGTGTTACCTACTATAAAAAGAGAACAAAACAGCATTTAAGGCTTGGGAAATCTTAAGTTAAGATTCAACTGATTCCAATTATACGAATTTTCTGAGAGAAAATCTGAAAGTGGTAAGATAATGCTGACTGGGCCCATTTTCTCAGTATCCTGTTCCCACATGGTGGTGATGCTTTCCCTGTGCATCTACATCGCGAGGCAGGCACCATCCTTCCCCTCACACCACTGTGCACCATTCTCTGTCTACAAAGTTGCCAGCTGTCTTTTAGCCAAGAACACCTGAACAGAAACAGACTCTACCCCTGCATACAGCAGCATTGGCTCTAGTTCTGACCTAAAAACAACCAAGGACACTGATTAATCACCTGCTTCATGTGGTACGTTCAGTGGCACTCCTTACACGTACTCCTCTGTTGATCATTCCACTACACTGACTATGCAGGGAAAAAACACCATCAGATGCTGCCAGTCCTATGCCTATCACTGTGAACCTGAGACTTTGGCATATATAAATACTAAGTTTTCTAACAATTTTTGCACTTTTGGTATGTAAGCAGTAGCTGCAGACTGCAGAGGGCTGTGCTTCATTTTGCAAAGCAGCCTTACGAAGGCTCTTATTATACGAGGAAAGAAAAAAGGGAACAAAAGCAAAGGAAAATTTGCAAATATATAAGTGAGAGCTAATATACATAATGTGGATATTGTGCTCTGAAATGGGAAAAAGCAAAGATAAAATTTATGGTGGAAGCTTAAATCAGGATTTTTGTGTTGCCAGATGTTGCCAAATAGTAGTTGGATGGCATCTGCAATTACATCTTTTTTTTTTTTTTTCTTTTTTTTTTTTCAGAAGGGACTGGAGACACATTGATCTCCATAATCCTCCTGCAAAATGAAGATGCTGTTTATCAGGCTGAAGCAGAAGTCAGATCTTCTGCCTTCGGAGAAATTCCAGTTTGATAATTTACTTTCCTTCAGGAACTAAGATTTCAAACCTTGGTCTTGGTTCACAAAGGGAACAATTTCTGGATTATCTCTGTTTGGATCCCTGTGAAATAAAATCTCACATTTCACTTTTGTAGAGCAAAACTGAACCCACTTATTTAGCATTCTCTCCAAATTATACTATTCATAGTTCTTAACTACAACGTTGGAGCCTCTTACCACATACTTCCCTGTAGGCTGGCATCAGTGGCTGACCTATGCAACTTGAGTGCAATGCAGTCATGCAATCAGAGAAGAATAAACTGAATTTGTTAGCTCCTTGCAGTACAGATTGGGATTTGTATCCCCATGGTGGTCTCAGAGCACAGAATAAAATTTTCTGTGTACATAAAACTCTATTTAGTCATCAAGGCAAGCAGCTAATTAAATAATAACAACAACAACAATAATAACAATAAAAACAACTTCAGGATGTCATGTTGCAGTGTCCACAGAAAGCTATTTAAATTCAAGGGTCACTGTTTGACAAACACTGAAACTTATTCTCAGTATTTAATCAAACAGAAAAGTGCAGAATCATTTCTAAAAGCATTATTGAGCTTAGTGGCCAAGAGTGAACAGCAGCAGGAAATGAAACCTTGGGGAGCTTAGGGAAAGAAAGAAGAGGTTAGAAATCCCAACCTCATCTCCTCTTCTGTATGAAGTTTATCTTTCATTACACTGGCATATCAGCTTCAATGGCATGTCTATTTTCTCCAGATAAAACTTCATCAGGAAAAGCACTAATTTCTTTTATGCAACCTGCCACCAACTTCTTGAGAAGAGCCTCATCATCATGTGTACTTTTGTTACAGTGGGCAGACCTAGAGTAATTCATCTGGAATTAGAAGAATAACTGAGGCCCGAGAGCACTGTAATGAGAGAGGGCTTTTGTGTTAGACTGGTTTGCCTGTGCTCAATGCATTCATATTTTACCATTGCAATTAAATGCATCTTGAAAGATAATAACCAGAGCAAAATAGAGCGGAGGCCAAAGGTCCAATTTCTGAGTGCGGATGGAGAACGGAGTCAGCCACTTCTCCAGGTAATCACAGCAAAACACTAAAAAGGCAGCGGATCACTATGCTTGCTGTCATCCAGCTGAACCACATTCATTACAGCTACTGTTAATTTCAGATGGGAGGAAAACAGGAGAAAAAAACAAAACAGAATAAAGAATAAAGAACCAGCAAAGCAGACCTTTGAAAGGTAAGGAGCCTATTTTTTTTTTTTTTTCCATACCAACTTCTCCTTTATTTTATGACAATTTAATGCTGCAGATACTATTGGAGGCTATTTTAAGTGTGTCACCAGTGAAATTCATATGCAGAAACAACATGAAAGCATTTCAGGCTCCTATAAGACTTAGATATGTGGTAGCCAAGTGGCATTCCCATTAATAAGACAAATTTAAATAATGTTTTCCCCTTTTTGATAGACTTGCATTTACATAACCAAAGACTTCCTGTTTTGATATACTTGCATTTTTGGGTCAGCTAATCCACAATGAAACTACATTTAAATGTGGGAGCGTACACAGATCACCCCTCTTCATTTGGGTGAAAAAGTAAAATTCTGTGGATTAGGGTAGCAGGAAGATAAATGCAGTTGAATTCAGAAAAGCAGCATCCCTGTCTGAATTAAATCAATCCAGCATGATGCTAACTGGAGGCTCCTTATTGTCCCAGACTTGGCTCTGTCACTCTTTAGAACAGAAAGGAGAGTCAATATCACTGTAACTCTTGGACAGCATTTCTTATTCAAATAAATACGTTTTGAATACCAATTAAAAGGCAAAAAAGTCATCAAAAGTCAAGAAATTATTCAACAACACCATTCTTCATCTGAAAAAGTACGTTAACCACAACAAAATTATTTGCAAAAACACCCAGTTTACTAAATAATCCTCCAGTAAATTCTCACTTCAAAAAAAAAAAAAGCTTAATTTTTCATTTTAGAAATTTATTGTAAACAAACTGAGATTTTGCTGTTGTTGTTTTTTAATAGAGATATATATTACTTGTACAAGAGCTCTGGCCACTTCCAGAGTTGTAGTAGGACTTAGGATGTGCCCAAGTCATGCAAAAGAATTTGTTAACTACCTTATTTTTTGAACCATTTTATCCTTCTGTCTCTGATAGGGATCTCCTGCCTAAGCTTGGATGGAGCCAGTTGGGCACTGCACATCTACACACAATCTTTTGAAACTCCAAAAGAAATGCTCCACAGCATTCCTGAGAGTTCATTAAGGGCTACCACTACACATTCTTGTGTTTTTTTCACATGGCTGTAAACTTAGGCTCCTGCACTGAGCAGTGTCACAGAGAAGTTTCTGCCCTACAGTATTTCCAACAAAAGCAATCATTTAAAGCCCAAACAGGTCTCCTGCAGGCAGGGCAGTCCCTTCTGTCCATGCAGCCTAGAAGATGATGGATGCTGCACAAACACGTTCCCCTGTCCCTGGGTCAGTGTGGTGTTGTTATTCTGTCAGCATGTGGTTTCCTAATGCCACCACACTGCCCCCTGTCACCAGCTTGTCAGCTGTTTAGTGGCACCCTCCTGAATGGATTTTAATATACTGAACTCTGAACACACAGGAAAGGAAAATGTTACAGATGTAAGCTTTTCTATTTCTTTTGTATTTTACTAGGATCTATGGAAAACAGTAGAAGCTGCAGAAAGATGAACACCGGCGCAGCGTCATCTTTTTACTCGTCAGACTGCCTGCTTGCTCTTACTATGCAGACAACTGAGAAGATGACCCAGCAAATTGTCATGTGTGGTCCCTGTAATTATCTTAGAAGCCAGCTCCTCTCTGCTGTTGCCTGCCCTGCAGCAAGCTGTTGGGGGGAACAGGGTGCCAGGGTAGAAAATAGAGACAGCATTCCCTGTGCATGTAGTGGTCACAGCACTGAGCCTGACAGAATTCAGGAAGCATTTGGACAGTGCTCTCAGACACATGATCTGATTTTATTTTTTGGGGGGTGGTCCTTTGGGGACCCAGGAGCTGGACTCGGTGGTCCTTGTGGGTCCCTTCCATCTCAGTTATTCTGTGATTCTGTGAAAATGCTTACAGCTTTTGCCTTAAAGTATACACAACTTCATTCATCTCTGGCTATAACCAGTGCAGTCATTTCCTCTTATCCATGGCTATAGCATTCATTTTGCACACCTTTGTAATGGATGAATGAAGAACAAGACATGGATTCCCATTATATTTCTCTAATTCATCCTGACCTGCCCCCATGGGATAGCTGAGATGCCAGAAAAGAGTTTACCATTAACAGATCTTAAAAAAATAAAAATGAAAAAATTAAAACAATCACTCAATTCTGTATTGTGCTGGAGGACTCATTCGGGACTGATAATTTCCACGAAAGATTTCTGAGCCCTCCACTCTCCTGAAACAGCAATTCTTGGGCACTACACTTGACACAAGCTTGGAGGTGTAAGTTAAACACAGAGCCTTGATGAAAATGTTAAATGGAACTGGACACAAAACAGGTATCTTTTTTATAATCTCTCCTCTCCTCCCCTCCCCTCCCGATGGAGTATATTTCATTGATTTCAACCTGACTTACTTTTCCCTACAACTGACTAACAATTAAAAATGGAAAATATCTGGATCAAAACTTAATACCTCAATACTAAATATTCTACTACGGCATCCTGGTAATTTTAGAGCTTTTAAAGAGAAAAATAAACAATAATGTTTTGTAAAAATAACTTCTTCCTCATACTGTTTCAGTTACTGTAATACTCCAGTGGATAAATCCATAATGACAACTCTGGTTTACTTGATATATATTTGCAGGCATGTATATAAATAGAATCATTAATACAATAAGCAATTGTATTTCCTGTTTCACTCTAGATTTCATAGGTCTGGTCATCATGGCAACTTTTGTCTTCTTATGTTGTGCTTGAGTCCCCAAGATTCAAACCTGGACACAATCTGCTCTGAAATCTCATCAGATCATAAACAAGAATTGTTTAGTAAAAATAATGCAATTAGTCAGCCAGTCTTACTTGTTTTCTTAATATGAATTTGATGTGTATTCTCTGTGTTACTGGTGTACTTTTGAAAATATAATACCATTGGGTTATATTCAAATACTTGTTCCTACCGCATAAATAAAAATACCAACGGATCTTTAATCAATGAGTTAAAATATTCAGGAAATGGAGAAAGTGATGGCAGACGTATTTTTCAATTTTAATTGCTATGATACAATGCAATCAGCTGATTTGCCTTCTTAAAATGAAGTAGCATTTGACCTAGAATTAGGATCATCAGCTGAGATTTTCTTTGGTACACGCAGTACTTGCAAATCAGGTTTTTGTGCACACAGTGCGGACAGCTTAAGTGCCCAGCTAATCATGTGCACCAGTACGTATCTTCCTTGAGTGCATGAAATCATTTCATTAGTTAACGCTAAACAACAGGGAAGGAAAATGAAAAATACAAGCAATAGCATCATAAAATCATCAACTTGACATTCTAGTGTTTCATCCAATGTGCAGCAGATATCATCTAGCATCTGTGTGGGGACTGCTTGAAAAATGCCACTGCCTTGTTAGGAGATATAATCTTATTTATTCACTGTCTTATTAATTTTACTGAAAAAGAAATTGGACCTTGACTATAAGAAGAATGAATATATAAATTGATAGCTAATTGCTAATCACTTTTATCTCATAACCTAACTCAAAAATGATTTCTCTTTCACAGAACTATGCTATGAGGAGGATAGTACACTGAACACATTTATACTCATTGCAGTGAAGAACTGAGCTTTTTCTCTGGCTTTGGAAGAATCAGAGAGAAGCTATGGTATTTCACTGCATCTGGGAACATGTGAGCTGCCAGCCCAGAGGTGAGGGTGAAAAGAAGGCTCTATGTGGCTGCCAAAACAAAACAAAAATTGAAATTGGCTTGCCCAGGTCTATTGCATTGTAATGCTCCTCCTTCTTTCAGTTGGTATAGATTTCTAAATGGAAGACAATGAATTTTCTTCTTCACTTGCTTAGGAAAATATTAGAGGATGCTACACAGCTTCTCACAAATCGGTGCTAAATGCCTGACCACGTTTACAGGTAAAGCAGCTTTGTTACTGCGTGCGTATGCACAGCCACTGCATATGTGGGAACAGCATGGTCTGCACACAGGTCCAGACAAACAGCTGCACAGTGCTTGTGCTCAGAATATCTCCTTTCTCTGTTCAGTTTTATCAACATCATATGCAGCACAACTGTGCACATGTGGGTTGTTGTTCTGAAAATGTGATCCCTTCAGACACAAATGGAAGGCATAATTCCTACTGATGGACATCTGCATCAAATCCAATGTAGCATCTTTGTTGCTGTCTCATTCATGTTAAGTTCTGGAAGACAAGTATCACAAGATGTACGTAAGAAAGCATAGGAAATATGATGCCAGGAAAAAATATCCTCTCTTGTCTTATGTCTGATATATCTATGAAAAGTACATTTCAGGGTAGCTGAAGAAGATATAAACAAAGTAATATTTTCTCTTGTCTCTTTTGATTTCCTTTTAGTTATTGATTTTTATTTTTATTTTTTGTCACATTTCAAAATATTCAGAGCCCAATAATGCAGGTTCAATGGGAATCTAAGGCCCAGTACAGCACCTACATTTGGCAGCTACTGGACAAGTCATTGTTCAGTGGATTTCCTCTGCATGTACATGGGGTAAGCAAGCTTAGCAGAGCTAGGCCTACCGATATTCTAGCTGAATGAACCAAAAGATAAAAAACAGACCTGTAAAAAGATAAAATACAGCAAGAGCATAATAAAAATTTAAAAAAAAGCTACAGAGTGACTATAATATGACGCAGGCTAAATCAAAACCACAGTCACACAATGTACATAAAACTTGTCACGGCATGTTAGAAACCCCTCATAGCTTAAACATTTTATTGTGTAGTAATAACTAAAATGTGCTGAAAGTGGTACAGAATGTATGCAAAATAACTTGTGAATGGATACAACACAATTTGATGTAGTGTCTGTCAAAAAGTATGCAAAACTCTACCAGAACAGAAGAAACTCATCAGGCCTAGGACTACTATCAGAATGGAGTTCAAAGCAAACCTTCTGCCAGTTTGTCTGGTTTTGGATGTAATTTGTCTCCATTCAGCTAGGAATGGACCTGGATGTTATGTACCAAAATACTAAAGTAACTCTTGCTCTTAGGAGATTTCCCTTTCGTGGCTTGATTCATGAGGTCTGGAACAGCCAAGTCAGCTTCCGAATCAGTGGGTGTAAATACAGAGTTATGTTTTACCCACTCCCTTCCATTAAACTTCTTTTTGATTTTGCAAAAGCACAATCACAGCTGATAATGTGGGGAAACTCTACACCAATGAATGGGAGGGCATCTTTAGAAGTACAGTTCTCAAATATCAAGATGATTATTGGCATCTCTGGAAAGGCAAAATAATACCTTGAATATTTTCCACAGTAACTTCTGTCATTCTGAAACATATGTTATATATTATTTTAGCCAGAATTTTGGTTTGAGCTCTTCTGATTTACTTTTGTGTATGTGTACTTTGATTCCCTTGCGTGATCTCATGTCATGTTCTATTTTTTTTGTTTTCCTGCTCTCTGTTATGTTCCATCTGCTGCTCACTTTGTTAAATCCAAAATGATTTAATATTCAAGCTAATCAAGAACAAGATGCTGTTTAAAGAAAACCATCTCCTTCATTTAGCTCCCAGCACAACTATAGCATAAGCCGAGACACTCAGTTTAATAATAGAATCATCTGAAGGACTGAGAGCATTTTGCAGACGTTCATTAACTGATGCTCACATTTCCTTGCATTCCTGCCTTTATTGCTTATACCTGCCCAATGTGCACCGACATTATTGTGTGTTTTTTCCAGCCTATGCTGTGAATTGCAACATTTAGACATGTTCCTTAGTAACATTAGGGACTCAAGGAGAGATTCATATAACAATTTGGTTGTAAAGACAGCACTTAGGCGAAATTGTAGCATTTGAAGCCAAAATTTTGGTCATTAAAATACTGTGGCTTATAAGCACCTACTTTTTTTTTTTTTTTTTTTTTTTTTAATTCCAAATTCTGCTTTTGAACAAGCACTAGCTGTGTGCCTCTCCTCTATCAGGAATGAGCAGACTGGTGTTTTTTCATACCAATGTTCAGTTCAGAATGTGGTGATGGGGTAGCAGTGCCTCCCCAGTGCGTACTTGGAACACCACATAAACCACAATGATGCTCAGGACTCCTGGCACGCATGCAACAAAATTTAGAGGTTTTCAAATTTGGATGTCATCTTCTGACCACTTGCAGTGTAGGAAGCTAGCCCACACTCCTTCCCCATGCTGCAAGACACAGACTATATTTTTCAGCATCTCACAAGAAGTCACAAATTCAGACTGATTTGGACCAAAGCATGCTGCAGTACCTTGGATCAAGCACAAGAAAGATGGATCCAGCCATCCATCTCCTGTTCAAAGGAATACCCAGGAACTGCAGCTACCGCTGGTGGAAGATTGATACTTGATGAGAGATTTTGAGTTTTCTTGGGAATTTGTATCACTGTTAAGCACAAGACTTGGGAAGGTGCCGTGTCCTAGATTTGTTTACTTGCAGGTTGAGAATTCTTGCTAGAAATGTATTACAGGGAAATCCCATCTTGAGGTCAGAGTGATAAAACAAAGAAAGCTTCTGCTCTGTGATTTATGTTATGACCAGAACCCCTTGGTACTTACAGACTAGTATAATACCAGCTGCTTATCTACTGTTTTTTCATTACAGACGCATTGTATTTTCCAGCCATCTTGATGCATTCCATTATTTATCCCCCTCCTTGTGTTATATTCAGCAGGGAATGGGGTCTGTTTTATTTGATTAACTAGCAATTCTGCAAACAACAGCCACAAACACCAATCAGCTCCCATGCAGCAGGAAAGCTTTAGAGCCAGGAATGGTAAACAGCTCTCTCCTGCCATTGCAATCCCAGCGAGGGAGCTGTGCTGTCTATCTAGATCGCGCGTTTTATGCAAACTGATAGCAGAATGAAATGTGATTACAGCCTGGATAAAATGCTTCTTAAAACACTCCACATGGCACTTTAATCCTCTCCTCCCATATCTTGGCTATTAAAAAGATGCTGATTTATTGCAGCCACATTTTCAGACCGGACAACTGCTGCCTAATTCAAATACAGAGAGACATAAACTGCTTGCTGGCAATTTGACTGAAGAGAATAAAATGGTAAAAATAGTGGAAACAACAATTATCATTACTCTTTAGCCCAAGGAAAGATTCTGCTTATTTAACAGAAAAATTTAGCTTTGCTTTCAGTTGACACACTTTAAGAAAGCCAGCTTACCTACCTAGCATACCTTGCTCAATGCCATGCTGTTACTTCTAAATTTTTAACTTGCTGGCTGGAAAGTTCACTCCATGTAGATTTAGTTCCAAGAAAAGCACTCAGAAAATGTCTCCTCAGTTGCTTGAATCAGGTCAGAAAAAGACATTAGTGGGAGGCAACATAATATACATTACAGAAAAGCCATAGCCATGCACAACCTGCAGGAACTGGAAATGCTGTTGATTCGATAAGAGCTCCTCTGCACACCCCCCAGAGCAGTTCAGAGAGATGATGGCCCGATAGGCAGCCCCAGTAATACCCTTCTGGGCTACTCCCAGCCCCATCCACAGCCAATATGCGCAGCCACAGAGCACACAGAGAGTCCCAGTTTTCTTCAAAACATTTTCAGAACCCTGCACAGATGTTAGGAAGAAAACTACATGAAACTTCTAGCTCTGCTGGATGGGATTTGAAACCCCCTGAAATATTTACTGGGCGTTGAAGTGGTGTGTTTGCATTTCATATCGCTCCAAAGGAGGCATACGGAATAAGGCTAGAGAGCAACAAACGTGCAGGAGCTGCTGATCATGTCCCAGCCCTAGACTTTAGTGCAGCCTGACAGCCTCACCACTGGAGACTTTTGCTTACTGCAGTTGTCCATTAAAGAAACAACCCCTTATATGCCGAACTCCAAATTTTATCTGCACAAGTATGATTTAAGCACACAGAAACTAATCGTGTTTGGCACTCTGCTTTGTAGGCCACCAGTATTCTTGTGCAAAATCCACTCAGTCTGAACCACAAGATCGGAAATTTCCTCTTTCCCCACACTCCCCACTTAAGCACAACACATCCTTTTTTGTTTGTTTGCTTTTTGTTTTGTTTTGTTTTTCCTCAGTAGATTGACAAATTCCAACAAAATGGAGTTTTACTAGAAAATTTCCCACTATCGCTAATCTGATGACTAAGGACAATGTCAAAAAGCAGCCAGCAGCAAAGCCTGCACAGTTTTCTAGCCTTCCAGATCAGATGTTTTCAGATTGGTCCTTTGAGACCTCTCAGAGATATAGCATTTAAATGCACACAGGTATTTAGGAGCATAAACCTGCAGTTGTAAACAAAGGCACATCATTTGGAGAAACACACAGAATTTTGGATTCCTCTTTTATACTTAAAAAATTGGATTTTTCAGCGTTTTATTTCTCTAGATGTTATCTTAAACATCTCCTCCTGTTTGGAGACTAAGGTGATCTTAAGGGCAATCGGATTTAACTAAAGTTTCTGATACTTAGATACTAGATTCTTATACATGTTAGAGACCTAGGTTGATTTTATTGAGTATTCTGTCGGTGTTTCTCAGTTTCAAATTTAATTTTCCTTACTGTCCTTATTATTTCACTAGCATTTCATTGCCTACCAATCTGTTTATTAAGGTATTGACTTATTTAAGGGTGTTAGTCTAATGTTTGCTTTCAGAGGAACTCCAGGTACTCCCTGAGCTCTCCTCTTTGGCTTTTCTATTACAAATATAAGACCATTAGAACAGAAAAATTCGGAACGATTTCATTAGGGACTATTGAATGGCTTAACGTGGAAACTTGCTATGAATGTACTTTCTGCAGTGCATTTATTTGCTGGTCTATGGAATAGATTTTTTTTTTTTGGGGTGGTAGTAACAAATTATTTTACAAAAATTATATAAATCTGTTAAGTCAAACCTTTTCTTATAAACAATTGCTACAGCAGCTCCACAAATATGAATTAAGATCTCTCTGTTACCTCTTATATTTCTCTCACTATTTTAGTCTTGCAGCTTCACAGACCCAGATATGCTTCGGGGATGGAATATACAGCACTTTTTATATATTCTGTTCTCATTACTTCTATTCATGGCTTTTTTTCTGTTGTTTATATCCTTTAAACAACCTTATATTCAATCCTATCATTTGCATTTGTTAATGCATCAAAACGTATTTGTGTATTATTAAAATATGTTAATACATAAAAATGATAGCTGGAAACGTTTAAGTGAGAAAGCGAATACATTACCCAAGTTCTGTGCCTGAAGCAAGAGTGTGCTCTCCTGTCTCCATCTATTGATCATTAGTCAGAGCCTGCATTTCCCCTGATCTATGCGTGATATGTCCTCGGTGCAGCCCACCATACTGTGAGCCTGCAGCTGGCTTCAAAGTGACAGCCAGGGTTTTGGAAAGCTTTGTCTGATGGAAAATTGAAAGTCTCAGAATTCATTGCAGAGATAAACACCGAGACAGTGTAAGTGGATGGAGATAGCTAAAGAGATGTATGACTGCGTGCAGAGACGTGAGGTGGGGAAAGAAGAAAGGCTCAGAGAGCTGGGAAAAAGTTGGAGGAGCTGGGATCCAAACAAAAAGGATGGAGGATCAAAAAACTGAAAAAATAAAAAAGAAAAAGTGAGAGGGAGGGAACAAAGTGAAGCGGGAATTCAAAAGGGAAAGAGAGAGCTGAGGTTGCTGGAGCTGCATAGGAGTCTGTGTAGTCCCCAGACACCCTCAGTATGGTGGTATTACTCATCTCCATGAACCTGAAAATGGTACAGAACCTCAGTAGGAAAAGAACTAAGTTAATAGAGATAAAATGGAGAAATAAGAGCTCACAGGACCAGAAAAATAGGTGCCTATACCTTTCATGTCACCTGTAGCCAAATGAGAGAGCATCAGATACCAAGCTACTCTTCTCTTTCAGGCACTTTATAGAATTTTTCTTTCTTAGGATAACTAAATTCCAAAACAAGGAAAAAGGGCACAGCCATGGGAGGTGAACCACAGAGATGGTTCAGCAAGGGAGCAATGGCTCTAACGTCATCTCACATAGTGAACACTCAGAAAATTTTTCCTTTCATGGAATATGACAGCAGCATTCCTGTGGAAGACCCAGATATGCCCACATTTAGCTATGTTCCTAGGTGTAGCTGAGGTAGAGCTGTTTTCCTTCTCTGTTTATGCCACCCTTTCTAACAGGTGCCTCCCTAATACTGAGCACGGCCAGATAAGAAAATTTCAGCAACAAGTAATGCTAGAAATAAAATCTCCTTTAAGCATTATCCTGGCATGCTCACACTCAACCTTTACAACCATGGACTGCAAATGCTTAAACTACTTAAACTCCTAAACCACTTCCTAATTGTCAGTTTTCTTACTTGTTGTTCATTCCAAAATTTCCCATCCCCTATAAATCCTGGTTTCAGGAGGGTGTTTAGCATTCGTACAATTGATCACCAGCCAGTGCAAATGAAAAGAGCACTCGCATTACTTAGTGAGAAATTTGAAGTCTCTCATATATGATGTTCAGTATTGCAGTGCTCAGATGTGACACAGCCACAGAAACACTTCTACAGAGCTGGTCTCCTACCATCAGGGATGCACTCTGTGTGTTTCTCTCATGACACTATCCTAATTAGTCCACTAATTTCTCCACAAGAGAAACCTCAAGTGAAATCTCTACCAACAAAGGTTTGTTGGTGGAGACAAAGGTTCCTCTCTGGGTTTGTCATGTGGAAAGATGACTACAGGGATAGAAACACACTAAGGCAAGAAGTACTTAGCTTTATATTTGGCCATTAGGATGAAGCATGAGGACCCATCCCGTCTCATGCTCACTCCTCAAAGGGCTGTCAGCCATCCTGCCTCCAGCTGTAAAGTCTGGTCTCAGTTCTCTGCAGAATGCAAGTCTACAGGATTCAAACAAAATTAGTTCCACAGGGTATATTTTGCCATTTCTTATTTTTTATTGCCTTTTCTAGTTGTGAAACATGATCTTACTGTGATAGGTTCTGTACAAAATAAGCCACCAAGAAAAATAGTTTTGTAGTTTAGGCACTCCCAACCACCCTCTAGAGAAGGAAATTGTCTACAGTAGCTAGGAATGGAAGTTGGGCACCTAAATTAGGCACCTTAAGTTACACATGGTGGAAGTATTGTTATTGTAGCCATGACAGTTTAAGAATCTAAGTGAAGCAATGTTTTAAGAGAGAATTACCTTTAAATAGAAGAAAGGATATAACTGGTGTGGGATGCCTAAATGACCTGGCTTTCAGGCAAACAAGCCTTGTCTGAAAACAAGCAGAAAACTTCAAGATTAGTAAAATATCTCTGAAATTAATGTAATTATGTTAATCAATGAGACAATCCAAGAGAAAAAAGAGAAAATTGTAGCTGGCAACAATGAAGCTGGATAAAATGAAAGACAGAATAAGGACCAATTGCTCAGTCAAATATTTTCTCCCTCCCCTATCTTTTTATCGTATTAGGCTGCTACAAACCTTAGCTCTTATGCTCTTCTGAAGTTAGCCTGTAGCTTTCTTTTGAGGACAAGGACTCAAAGGTCAGACATAATTTATTTTCTGAGAAGTACTCTTCCTCTAGTAATGGGCATGTTCATGAACTTGGTTGATTGTGGGCTACAGTAGTTACTTGGTTTTACTCACTTTATATCTATGATGGTATTTAGATCACTAAATCATGAATTCCTCTCTCCCTTCTTATTGGCAATTATAAAGTAAGCCAACTAAAGGGAAAGAACATAAAGCAAAAACAAAACAGGGTGGCTCAGTTGATGGGTAGTGATCATAGTACACCAGAGACCAAGCTGTCAAGGTTTTTGTTAGTGCAATAATAAAGGAGTACGTTAAGGAGTTTGAAGAAGTTAAGATGAATGTCTGGAGGGAAAACTTCATACCTTACAGAAGAGTCCTTGGAGAATGCATACAGATGCTTGCTTGAAAGAGAAAAGTGTTGCACTGGAAACTTAACACTGATGATTTTCAATTCAGAAATGAGAAAGCTACAGGCAGTTTCAGAATCAGCCACGAAGGTCAGCGATGAAGGGCCTTGAAACTTTTTTTTTTTTTTGGGGGGGGGGAGGGGGACATTGGGGTGGCATGTAGGAGCATTTTCAGTAGAATTTAATGCAGTAAGAGAGTTTTGTAAAGTTCAAAGTAAACAATGCTAAAAACTGCTATAGTAATGGACAAGGTTGTATGGCTAAATCATAGACATGTTATGAAGGGTGAATTCATAAAATTTAGACACCCTTTGGTTACAAAAGTTAAGAAAAAACATAAGCTAATAATGCCATTAGATTATAAGCTTAAGCAAGAGAATGCCACAAGAAAGAACATGGAAAGTAAAACTGGGGGAAAGACGTAGAGTCAGCTAGTCTAGGTTTTAGCTATGTTGAACTACATTAGTGGTGATACATCCATGAAAATATATTAGAGGAAAAAAATATATAATTTCAGATACAAAGGGCTCAGTTTCAGGTAGGAGAAACAGAACTGCAAGTTATCTGCATGGAGCACTAGCTGAATATCTTTGGACAGAATTCAATAGCAACTTGGATGGCATTTCAGTGAGAGCAAAAGGTTGAAGGTACATTCAGGAGCACGTAGGATGAAACAGAAGATGAACTCAGATAAAATTTTCAGGAAACTTTGGAGGTAAAAAGAATATGGCAATGACCGGCTTGGTTGTTGGATGAACATGTGTGTGCGCATCCATTTCTTGATACACGGGCTGACTCAAAATTTGAGACAAGTTTTTATTGGAATAAAGCCAAATTGTATGAAATAAGAACTTTTCACAGGTGTTCTACCCAAGATAAAAACCCCTCAAGAAAGTCTAAGTTGGATCGAACTTTGGAATATGTTTTGGAGCATTCACGAGGGACAGTAAGCCTTTTGTTGAGCTTACCTTAAACTCTGAGAAAATGAGGCAACAGGAAAATTGTTTTACGTTTTTATTTTTAAACTACATGCAGAATCTTCCTAATGCTCTGTTAATGCTCTGTCACAGCTCAGTTATTAAACACCCAAAGCACACTAACCCCTAGGCTAATGCAGATAACTATTAGCCTTTCGATGATGCCTGAAGGTAACACTACACTGCATTTGCAATGTTTTCTGGTCCAGTGTTTATGAATCTAAACTTTTTCACTGCTGCTACTTTGCTTAAGCCCTAGATATCGGAGCAAAGATATACAGGATTGTAGAAAAAAATCTTTCTTCAGGCTGGTTATTCTTTAGGCTCAAGCAAACTGGAGCCAAGTTGTAAGGCTATTAGAAATGCGCTTTGCAATGAAATATACTCCATCCCCACCACTGAAATGTGGACAAACCATGAGACTTCAAACATTACAGTGCCAGTGGATCAGGCATTCCTCCTGACATTATTAACAGCATATCACTGGTAAATCAGGCTCAGACTTTGTGGTGAGACTTGCTTTTCAGGAAAAGGATGCTATATGACAAGTAAGACAGAGCCAGACCTTCCATAACAATTTGAAGTGAGCCAGGTGGGTTTGGTACCCCCAGGCACCTGTCGGCTCCAAGCCATGGACAAAGCAGAAGGTAATTGCGAAATAGATAAATCGTACCTTCAGTTGTGGGGTGCAACAAAGTCTTAAGGGTACTCCTGAAACTTATTACTAGTACTAGCACATCCATCCAGTAGAACATCCCATCTGTGCAAGAATTGTCACCTCCAGAAGCAGAGGGGAACCAACAGTGTAGTTGATCCCTTTATAGAGAATAAAGATATACAAGGGACTAGTGTGCAGTCATGGTATTTTTACATGCTCTTGCCTTTTTTGCTTCCTATCCCTTCCTCAGCCACTGTCAAACTACTGCACCACAGTACAGATCCAATATCCAAACCCTCTGCTTTGTTATTTCTTATTTTTGGTGTCTTTCTATTGGCTAGCTCCATTGTTAGAAATGTCCATAACAAAGATGCATGGACTTGAAAATATTAACTGGGTCTTTCTGTGGTGTAATGAGTATATCTGCCACCAGAATGACAATTCCAATGGCAAGTTCATGAGTAAATCAGTTTAATTACTTAATTCAGGAGTTTTCTGGTTCATCAATAGAAATCTCCATGCCACTGCAAATTAAGAATAACCACATCTAGTTATTGATAATTTGTTCTAGCACAGAGCCGCAGATCATTATTACCCCTTTCTTCACCAGACAAATCACCTTAGCGAAGCTTTTGTTATGGCCTATTCACAGGTATTGCAAACAATAATATTACTACTAGAGCAGTATTCTCAGGAAGGTAAAACTGCCATCCAGGGAAAATGAAAAGGCTCAGCAATTACTCACATGCTTTCACTGTGGGTAAAATGACAAGAAAATCAAAATCTCAAGGCCAGATTTCCTTTGATACTGTGGTGAGGGTTAAAGAGGAATTATTAATGCTCTGGAATTGAGAGAGTAAAAGGAGTTTCTTTTATTGCACCATCCAAAAACATTAATTCACCTGACTCATTATCAAGTTTCCTACCAGCTAAATATTTTGCACTTGAAGTTAAACAGACAAGAGGTTTCAAATGCATTTTGATTCTGCCTATGCAGCCTGGTAAAGAAATTTTCTACTTTGTACCACTGAGAAAAACGTAGATGCTGTAGGCTGCAGTATCATGTTCAGAGGAATGAGGTGGGTAGGATAGGGCATTAGGCACTATTATACTCTAGGGAAGAAAGAGCAGACAGGGGCACAATGGAAGCACTTCATTATATTTTAAATGGGAATAGTTCCAAGGATAGGAAAGCCTGTGGTGCTTGTAAAGGATTAAGCAGGGTAATGTGCTTTTTAAGAAGACATAAAAAGGTATGTAATGTGATATGTTTAAGCCTAAATGATTTTTCTTGGAGTCCTCAATGAATGTTTAAGCAGGCATGACTTAGGCCTCTGTAAATCCTCCCTGAATAAATAACTTCCCCGAAAATAGAGACTCCTTTGACAGAATGAGATGCATATTTCATAACCTATGCAAAAAAAGGGAAATCAATTTGAGATACACGAAACACTTACAAATAATAAAGAAAAAATGAGATAAAAGTGAATATTCTCTGGAATAATCCAAGGATATATAGGAATACAGACAGCTTCTCATCCGTTTCCATTTGACAAAGCAGGACAAACAACTGAATTCTTCCCTTGCTTTGACACAGATCTTAAGATGCTTTGTGTTGTCTTTTGAAAAAGGAAAAGACAATAAGCTGTAGAAGTTTCTAAAGTGCCTGTGCTCTTCTGGCTGTCTCCTGTTGGAGGTATTTAAAACTCTGCTGTCTTTCCAGGGTAAATCCACCCAGCTGCTCTCTAACCAGATGTGATGCTGTAAACTGCTGTTCACGTGGATGCTCAGAGATACATATTCACCTGATTTACAAGACAAGGCCCAATACATATCAACCTCCAGAAACTTAAAACGGTATGATCTTCTCATCCTTTTTTCCTGCCAGCCTTGCCCTCCCACCAGGAAAAACAAGTCACAGCCACAGACATCCCAATGCAAAATGGGACGATGCAATCATTGTCATTTGGCTGCATTGTGTTCCCACTCACACAGGTGAGATTCCCCATCAAGTCCCAGGTACAGCAAATGCACTGTCCTGCTGAGCAAGCAGGATTATATGCCGAGTAAGTCAGCATTTCATCCAACTCCCCCTCCCCCTGTTTATAGATAAATTCACATTAAATCGCTACTTTCCTCCAAATACAAAGAATACAATTTTCAGAATAGAAGCAAGACAAAACTGCAGGATTTTGAGATAAAATAAAATGCTTGGCTAAGCCTTTTCCACATCGCAAAGCCTGCCTGCCTGTCTAACCAAGCTGTTTTGTGATGTCTACTCGCAAACCCTGCTCATCTCGGAGTGGGTGCAGCAGGGCCTGGATAAACTGCTGTTTAGTGACGCTTTAGCACTGGTTAATAGTAGAAACAAAACAAAGCACAAAGGGAGACCAGTGGGCTTATCTTGTCCAGGGTTATAATCTGGTTGTGTTAATGGCTCTGCTGTGGCTTGTTAGAGTCATTCAAGGCCCTGAAGGGTTTTATGAAGCTTATAAATAGGCAGAGGGGACCTATGAATTTACTCTAAAATGATAGGATTTTTTTGGAAGGTATTTCACATAGATTACAATCCCTGAATTTTATCAATTATCCTTTTTAAAGGGTGCCACCTGTGAGGGCAGTCAAACACTGGAACAGGCTTCCCAGAGAGGTGGTTGCCCCATGCCTGTCCGTGTTCAAGAGGCATTTGAATAATGTCTTTAATAATATGCTTTAACCTGTGGTTAGCCCTGAAGTGGTCAGGCAGTTGGATTAGATGATCTTTGAAGGTCCCTTCCAACAGATCTATTCTATTCTAATTTTCCTTGCCTAAGAGTAGTTTTTAACATCACATTCATCTTCCAGCTGAGGGAGAAGAGTCTTAAATGACTCTTGAAAGGCACAGCTTCTTTCTTTTTTTTTTTATTTTATTTTTTATTTTATTTTTTTAAATCAACAGACCTTTCTTCCTGAGCAGGCAATCTCCCAAAAGCTTCCATGTGAACAGAAATTGGCAGATAACCTTTTTCTGTGTTATTTCTTTCTGTAAGGCAAAAGAAGGGGAGAAACTGCAACTGCATAGGTGGATGTGTATGTTCACTGGAACCAGGCCCTCTGATATTTTAAAACTGGAGGGTGGCTAGCTTGCTCGCATTACAACTTGGTTATTTTATGCCACCATTTGCAAGTGCTTGTTCCTGGGAACTGGAGGCATGGGAGTCAGATAGAACCCAGATAGTTTTGTTTTTGTAAGTTTTAAGACAGAAACTGCAATGTTTTCAGGAACTAGGTATCAAACAATATAATCTGGAATTACTTGCCAGCATGATACACTGGTTGCTTTTTTCAACTAAAAGCAATTAGTCAACACTGTTGTCTGTGTTGACTGCTGTGTTTGATGCTCTCTGTTTTCTGATTCTCCCTTAGTATATCTTGGAAAGGCAAACCAGAAGGTGAGGGGGGCTTTTTTTTTTTTTTTTTTTTAAATAAATAAATATATTTATACACACACAAAAGGCAAAACCTAGCTTTATCAGACCCTTGCAAACAGAGCTAAAATATATTTTCTCAAAAAAAGCAATTTCCTCTAGCCAATAAATCTTCAGACTGTCTTTTTTTCCCTTGCTTTTTCAGCTTATGACTTTTTCTAAAAGGGTTTCAAAAGTGCAGCTCCCCAGGGCCTTCCTTGCCTCTTCATTCATGCCATTTTGTCCTTCAGAGGAGAAAATATGATCTCAGTTATACAGAGGGTGGATTAGTGATTGTTAAAATTCCAAATAATCTTTATTTTGTTTTTCTTTTATTATCAAGACATAAATAGTGGCTTCACAACTCTTTTTAACATAGCCTTTTCTCTTATGTCTCCGTATCTGGTGTCAAACACCAGAAATTATAGGTTTCCCTGGCAAATGGATTTCAGTGCACACAAAACACAGAGTTTGCCCCCATTTTTAGAAGTCTTTAAACCAAGCTTTAGACAACACAAAACTCTACGGATATTTGCTCTGTCAAAATTTGAATTCAAAATCAATCTGCAAAATATGGTATTTAGAACAATGTGAAGGTACAATGGTAGAGATAAAGTTTGTATTTAATCACCCACTAACCATTATTCAGTCATACTGAACCATTTCATAGACTGTTTCTTATAAAAGCTGTAGCTCAACCACAAAAAAGGGAGGAAAAAATTGCACTTAAAAATGTCCCTGCAAAAACTGACTCTTGCTTTCAAATTATTTTCCCTCTGTTAAACTCATTACAAAAGTGGCCATGTCTCTTTAAAGATAGATCATCTTTTTCTGCCTACCTCTCTTGAAACATGCATGATTCAGAGCTACAACTGAAAGCCAAGGTTTTCAGTGCTGGGAGCCTACAAAATAAGTTAATCAATGTCTTGTCTTGAAAGTGCTTTAAGCTTTGTACAGTATATTGCCGTGTCTTTTGGTATTAGAAATCCAGTGATCCTATTCCAATTTTGCATCCTGACAAATGCATTAATCTCTTACACCTATAAATCCTTTTCAGAGCAAGCACTCTAGGTACTTACATTTTAAAATGTAGTTGAAAAAACAAGCTGAGATGCCCCAGTCCTCTGTGCTGATGCAATGGGCTTGCAGAAGCTGGTACCAGGCATGATCATTATCTGGGTGCAAATGCATCCCTTACAGTCAAAGGCAACAACTAAGCAAATCTGGTGTTACCACAGAAGGTCTCAATGGGAAGAAAAAGTAAGTCATAGCAGTACCTTTTGAATGCCTGCAGTCGACTCCAAGACGTTGTTCTCTGAGCCGTTACTTCTGTTAATCATCCGCCACATTTGGGAATACATGCTGTCCCTCTCAAAAGGATTCATCCCTTTCACTCGGACGTGCTCATAGACTGCGGAGTCCAAGACAGTGCCATAAGGAATATCTGTCTGCCTTGAGAGATCCTGGAGAGACCTTAATTGTTGGTGAAGAAAAGAGACACAGGAGACTTGAAGCCACATTTTCAAGAGGAAGGAGCTGCAGGCAAGCAAAGGGCAACATACAGAAAGATGGCTGTCAAGCCAATTTCATTTGTTGTTCTTTTTTTCTCTGTTTGTTTTGTTTTAAAAGACAAAAGTGAGACTGAAAAAAATGTTTTTATGATTTAAGACACAAGGAGGAACATGAAGTGAAAAGATGGGGTGGAAAAATGAAAATGGGTGAAAAAAGAAAAAACAGAAGGAGCAAGAGGATCCTGTCAAATGCTGAGAGCTCCTCCGAGCTGGGGCAAAGGAGAGAAGGGAGTGTTGCAGTCCCTCCAGCAACTCCAGTCCCTCCACTGCAAATTCAATTGTCTTAACAACAGAACTCACTGAAAACAGCCCAAAGCACCAGGGCTGAGTATTTGTCTGGGCTACCAGGTTACATGGTGAAGAGCAGCTTTTGGGCATCATTCCAGTACTGAACTGTGCATCCATCACACACGGGAGGCCGCATGCTACACTATTTTTAGGATGATTTGTGTTATGGTTTCACAAACTGCCTCTGCATTATGGTCCATGTTACTCTGTCCAATAAATTTGTTCTACTTTGCATATTAGATAGTCTTATTCTTTCCCTATTAACAGGAACAAATTAACCAGTTCTGAAGTTTCTAAAGTGTCCCAAGTACAGCTTTGTCAACCCTGTTTTGGCCTTAAAATATATATATATTTATAGTCTTTTAAGTCTCCTTATGTCCTGGCTTTTATTTTCCTGTCCTATAGAACTGCTTTCCCATACCTTTGTTTCTTTAATGGAATTCATTAAAGTTTCGAAATAACTACTGCAATATGTCTACTGCCTAAAACCCATTACAGCTTTGCTGGCACAAATTAACTTTGTATAAACTGCACGAATCTAGTGGATGACACCTAAGGACAAATCAAGGGGCTGAGCGCTGTCTAAAAGCAGGCAATAGCAAATTGAAAAAGCTCTTCGCAGCTGCAGAAATTGTAAACTCAACTGCAGGAAATTCATCAAATTCCATGTAGCATTTTTGAAACATGTTAATTTAAAGGCTAGTAAAAATGACCTTACATTGGGAAGAAAGGGGAAGAATTCTTTGATGTTTCAGAGATGACACTGAAGAAAACAGATCTTGAAGGATATGTATGCCACTGAACACAACAGAAAGTGAGAAACAAAGTAAGAAATCAGTAGAGTTCAGTGGCAAGGGTTTAGAGGTTCACTGAGTCAAGCAGAAATCCTTTCAAATTCAGACATACAGACTAAGAAAAATATTGCACAAGAACTAAATTCTAAGCAGATAATATATAGCAAATATTAGGGAAGGATAAATTCAATTTTGAAGGGTAAATAACCAACAGCATTAAAAAACCACAATTCTCTCCTCTTTCTCCAACAAGAAGGCATTCTTCTTCAAGAACATAAGCAGGAAGGAACTTACAAGGAATTGGTACACACAGAGGATCACCAAAGGTTAGCTGCAAGATGAAGCTTTTGCTGAAAATTAGTATATCAGTCTCCTACCATAGGACTGAGACTTGCCCTTTTCTAGGAAGAAAAATGTAAGACTGCAGTAGACTAAGGTATCAGGAGATACCTTACCTAACTATTGTGGCTTATTCATAACTGGAAATTGGAAAAAAAAATCAAACCCAGATATAAACAGGTATGAGTTCTGAAAGATTATATATGAAATGCTGATCCGTTAGCAAAAATGTGAAATTTCATTACAGCCAGTGCGTGAAAGGGAAGTGATAAATATTTTTTAAATGATCTAGTGGTGATCAGGGGAATTACAAAAGTAAGCAACTAGGTAAAATGTCATACTCAGGTTTGATAAATAAACTGAAATAAGGGTTGATAAATTTTAAAGATAGCCATCAGGTAGATTTCAGGTAGCCATCAGGGAAAACTACAGTCATTTTTGAAATTACTAAAAAAACCCAAGGTTTTCAAAACATCTTCATTAAACAATATGAAGACGGTAGAAGTATGGACAGGCTACAGAAGGAGGACTAAGAACATAACAACATAAGAAGGACACGTACTTGTTGAAGCAAGACCAGAGGAGAGCCACGAAGATGATCAGAGGGCTGGAGCACCTCTCCTATGAAGGCAGGCACCTTGGTGAAAATTTCTCCCTCTTTCACCATTACACAAAGTGTGGTATAGAGGAAGGTGTATTACTATTGCATTTATAGTCTACATAAAGCATCACTGATGCAAGGCACTAGATAAATACAAGTTACTATATTCACCCATTCTGTGTCACTGTAGCTGCCACGAATGTACTTCTGTATCTCCTGGTAGAGCTCAGAAGTGCAACAAACTGTCATAGGATACATATTGTAATGTCCTGTAATTGTTGTTATTTGTCATACATATTACTAGAAAAGTACACATAAAGTATTTACCATCTCCAATTTCTAATGACAACACCTAGCAAAACTGCAGTCATTATTTTACAAGACTCTGTATAGCCATACAATTTCTAATGTAACAAGCAATAAAGCACTTTTTTTCTGAAATATCATTGCTAACTGGTATATAAATGATACATTTAACTGCTGCCACAAAACAGTGCAGTTAGAAACAGCACAAAAGGAAAAACAGCTCCTCGGTATATCTTGCAGCTATAAAAGCAACCTTGCTATTTTCTGACAGGCAAACCAATGCTAGACTTAAGTGGTTGTCCAGAAGTGCACAGCATACAGGTATGGGAGAGTTCTCATTTTATCAGTGAGAAGCAAGTGAGAGTGACATCACATGCAAAAGGATCACCAGCAGAGAAATAACAAGGAGGAGAATTATGTTGATGCCTTCAGGAAAGTGCAAGGTAGCTGTATAGTCTGGCATTAACTGCAGTCTGCAGGTCTTCACTGTTTGGTGTCCTATCTTAAAATGCAGGATGCCTCTCAGCTGCCCCACTTTGCACCTTTGCACATTTTAGGTGCTGCTCCATGCTGGGAAAGTAATGGCAAGAAGACAAGAGTGAGAAGTGTTTAAACTCCACAGATGAACCAAACGCTATTGCCAGCTGCAAAGCCCAAGCTCTTGCTCACCTGACCCTATGCTGAGGAGTGAGAAAGTTTTGCAGTCTCAGAAGTGTACAGGTGTGCACACTGCTGTGTAGGCATGTTGCTGGAATGGAAAAGACCTATCACATCACTGACTACGTCCCCTTACACAAACAGCCAAATAGTATAATAATATATATGACTTGCTTCAGAAACTGCTTTTTATAACCTGCACACTTCTGGAATAACATAAACAACCTAGCCGCCAAGCTATGGCAAAACAAACAAACAAACAAACAAACAAAAAGCTACCAACAAACCTGGACAGAACTAATAATATTATTAAATCATTGAGGTTCCTTTCCAAAAGAAAGAAATTTTTCTAACTGCTTTGCCTCCAGCCTGGTTTGCAGGTTACACATTGTTCAATGTACCGTTATTCCTGGATTAAACAACTTATTCTCTGTTCAGACAAATACCTTTAGTGGAGACGTAAATCCCCAGCCTCAGTATGTCACCCAGTCTCAGCACACAGCTGCCAGACCAGACCTCAGAATAAGGAAGAAGTATTAGTTAAGTTGATGAATTCATACGGGATATTCTCTAAAGCCCAAATTCTGATAGCATTATTCACTTTGGATGGGAATTTAATTTTGCAGTAGTTTTACTGGTCTCAGTTGAAATACCTGCAAAGCAAAGTACTTCTAAGATGAGTATGGGTATTATAATTCCACACTTAAATAAAACCTCTCTCTTTGAATTTCTCATTTTAAAGCAGTAAGGTAATAGAAGTGTTTAAAACCAAATAAAAAGCACGTAAAGTTGAAAAAAATGCTATAAAATAAAATGCTTTTAACTGAGCTTGCATGTAGACAGACTCTCCTTATAGTGAAGTGACTGTGCAGTGCAATACACAAGTCACAGTTCAGCTTATTTTTTGGTTATCACACACGAAGCACTGTGGGGAACAATATTATACATGGTCTTTATGTTATGCTTTTTTCTCATTAAAATTATTAGTATAGTATGAATCTCATTGCTTATACTTAAGTCTTTATGACTAATTCTGATAAAGATTTCCTATGCATTTTTTTCCCCCTAGGACATTAAGGATTACTTCAGAGGTGATACTAGGAAACTGGGCACAGTAAGCCAAGAGCTTTGAATGTTGGCAGTGACAACTGTATCTGAAACTAATAATGCTGCTTGCTAGTTTGAAGATCTGGGAGTACCACATAAAAGGACAGGTTAAGGAACATTTTGTTTTTTTTGGAGTAAGGAAATATCTACTCCAATTACTGCATTCTTGTGTAACCCCCCTTGCAGAAAACATGTAGGCAGTTGTATCAAGCTGTTTAAAGCCTTGGGGACATCTTAGCTTAAAGTGAATCACAGTTAGAAAAAAACACTGTGAAAAGAATGACTAGGCAAAAGAAGCATTACAAAAGGCATGCTTTATTGCCATGCTGCCATTATTTGAGGCAGAGGTTTCACTTATCAAACAGGAGGCACTGCTTGTATCTTAGAGAACATAACATGAACTTCTTATTTTACAAAAGACATAGACTCTTTCCTGTAACGTGCAGTCACAAGTCTTAATCAAGCTTCCACATTTTTAGCAGTGGGTTAGATTTAAACCTGAAGCCACCTACCACTAGCCTTTCTTATGACAAATCCTTTGGCTTCACCTCCGATCCCTGATTTCTTGGCAAAATTTCAGTGCCTTTGAGATGGTGGTGACATCCTCACTTTACCAAGGAAAGCAGTGCAGCCTGAATAAAATCAGTCTCTCTGCCAGTGGGCTCTAATTCTATCCAAACAGAATCATAAGACACAGTAATGGCAATAGAGTTTCAGTGGTGAAATTCATAGCATCAGCATCTACAAGAAATAGCTTGAGTCCTCCAAATTTATTTGGCATTTTCCAAGAGAACATACTCTTAATTACCATTCATTCATGTTGCATTTGAGACAGTGATGTAAAGATCTAAGGAATACAGAAATTATGCTTTGCTTTGCTGCCATAATATTTTGGCACTTGAAATGCTGCTTGTCTTGATTTAAATATCATCTGATATAGGGATCAAGTGTGAATAAAAGATGCCCTACATAGTACTTTATGACTTGCATGTCTCTGTTCCTGGCACTGCCTGCTGATATTATTATTAATACTCCCACAGGTATTAAAAGTTGCCATTTGCTTGGAAACATAGTCCATTTTAAAGCTGTATCAAATTTTAATCAGTGAAGCAGAGAACAAAATTCCATCAATCTCAAGTGAGGTTATGCACAGATCTACTTCAAGACTCTCTAGGGAATGGGAACAATTCACTAGTCCTTCTCCTAGTATATTTCCTAAAAACATTTTGTCTGCTCTTCTTAAAATAAGCTTCTGGACACCATTACTAGGAAAAGCAACCCAAGCACTATAACAGCCAAGAAAAGGAAGGTGGAAGAGTTCTGAACAAAAGCTGATCTCTAAGATGCAATGCAGTAACTACTGAAATGTTCCATAGGAATGAAGTGTTCTGTGGGCGGCTTGAAGCCTCCTATCTTTCATAAAAGATATCAGAAGGACCACACGCTGTCAGATCTGGTACTAGCTGGAAATCCGAAATGAAAACCTATTAACTACTTGTTACATCTGCGCAAACCCACTGACTTCAATCTCTTTCATTTGTATGACTTTTCAGTAGCTGGCTAGATAGTACTATGAGCAGAATCTGGTTTATTTTCTTTAAATACTTAAACTTATTTCCATTCTGGCCCTCAAAGCTCCCCAAGGTACAATTTGATCTGTTAGAAAAAAAGAGCATCAGCTTTTTTTCTCTATTGCTTATTCATGTTTGCCACTTTGCAGTAATTCAGCATGGTAAACAAACAGCTTTTCTGTTATGTGCTGGTTTGAGATCCAATTCTGGCAGTTTTGTAAACTAAAGTTTTACACTCTCACCATAGTTAGGATAACTTCATTCCCTAATGGATACTTAACACATCTAATTACTCTATTTCTGAGCTACAAGCACTTTGATAAATGTCTCTGTTCTTTCATTTCAGAAGCTTTCCAGCTGCAACATTTTCTACTGAATAAAACATTTTCAGTGACTTTGCCCATAAATAATACAGCACAAAGACCAATGTAGTCCCAACTGTACATAATAACCTCAGAATTCCACTGGGGATTTTCTAGTGACATCATAATAAACTACAAGAAATAGCTGAAGATGTATTAAGTTATAGTTTGGGTATATTTTATGCTTTTTTACATATGATAAAAAAACTCAGATATTTGTCACAGTAATTTGAACATTTTTCTGGACTACTTCAAAACCAGAAGAATGATAATTTCAAAGCAGGATGCAGAGGCATATTTCATATTTGTAGGGATAAAGAGAATGACTGAATATATCACCATTATTTATTTTGCATATACAAATGTGAATGTTGTTTGTTCGAACTCCTTAGTCAAATGTAGGACTTTCTAAACTTAAAAATAAGATATCAGCCTCTCTCCAAACCTCAAGATGATCAACAAACATCAATGAAGAATTTCATTTTACTACCCTGTAAATTGTGAAGGGATTATAATTGGGACCGCCAAGTCAAACAGTTGGGTTGCATCAAAATAGCCCTGCGGCACTCCAGAATCTCAAAGTCTGTAACTCAGATCTCAACAGGAAATAGTAACTCAATTTAACTGGTGATACAACTGTGACAGGGGAATGGTCTTCTCAGGTGCTTTAGTCTGTTTTACATGTCTCTGTCTTACAGTGCACAGAAAGAAAGAACGACAATCACAGACACTTCATTTCCAGTTGGGAACAAATACGGGCTGGTACTGCCTGGGCTGAAGACAACAGAAATTTGGACCATGGTACACCAAATCTTCCCTTTCTGAGGGAGCAGCAAGAAAGAGAAAGTGCAAGACGATGCTCCTAATGGGGAGAGTCAGCAGGCAACCATGTGCTCAAAGCGAGGGGCTGCTTCTGCTCTTGAGTCTGAGCTTGGGCATACAGTTGCAAATAAAATCTGACAACAATTGGAGATGTTTATTTGTCCATGTGCATGGATAGTTTTTAATATGTAGAAAACCTTCACATAAAGGAAAATTGTCTTAGTGAGATTGTAGTGATTGGCTAGTACGCAGTGGTGCTTGAACCTAACCTGTGAATTCACAGGAGACCAGAGCTTCCCCTACCCAATCTACATCCCTGAACTCACTGTCTCAGGGGGCATTTCAAAGAGATTTGGAAAGCAGCTGGACTAGAGGCAGCAAGACCACAGAAGACAGGGAGCAGAATCAACAACTGGAGTGAGAAAACTCTAAGGTCAGTACTGAGCCTGACTTGAAGGTCAACTTCTTATCTTCCTAGAGAAAGAAATACAGCAGAACGTGTCTCTCTTCTTTAAAGCTACTTTATCTTTTTTGCAAAGAAGGATTTATGGGAAAGGCTGTGTTTGTCACTCTCAAATACTTCTGTGCACATGTAGCCTCAAGATTAAAAACCTGCTTTTGAAAAATGGCCCGCTACCCCTTGGAGAGCTTGGCTAGCTAATGCTTCAATACATTTCCTAGTTTCTGCTTGACCCAGGAGGAAGGATTTAGGTGGGTAGTAGGAAGGTCATTGGAGTGGCGGGAGTGAGAGCAGCTCAGCATGCTGCTTGCTGAAGGAGAGCAGACAAGCACAAAAAGGCAGGGAGGGAGGGTAGGACACCTAGAAAGGTTTCTGTGGTGTGGAGAGATGAAATGATCTGGAAAAAAGGATGGGAAAGTCCAACAGAATAATAGTTCACCATAAAGGGACAGGAGAAGATGAGGACATTCATGTTAGGGAGGCATGAAGCAAAACAACCAACAGATAGGAAAAAAAAAGAACTAATTTGATCTGTTAACGAAATAAGAGAGCACCAGGGAGCGGAAGGTGAGAAGACAACTGGTCAATAATTTTTAATTGTTTGTTGCTATTATCACATATTTTTTGCTTTGGCAAGAAAAGGTGAATTTGGATTTGATATCCCCATACGTGGAAGAAGGGCCCTCCTGATCCAAGTGTCAGAGCACAAGTAATGTGCACTACATTTGAGAGGAAAGCACAGCCTGAAAACACACACCAGCAATTTATGCTTCAAATACTGGTTCTCCAAACTCAATTGTTTTTTGCAAAATACATATGTATATGTATATATGTGCATGTATACATGTCACAGAACAGCAGCTGCCAGAGATCAACAATTCTGATATTAAAGTTCAAGTGTCTCCAGGGTGACTGGAAGTCTATTGTCCATGGAATACTGTTCTGATAGCTTCCAAACTACTACTCAGGAGGATAATTATTTCTCCCTTTTTTCACATTTAACTAGAACATTCATACCCTTCCATGTGTATGTGCAACCTTCCTTTCCCTCAATTCATCAACTTACTGGATAGAGTTCTCGATGCGCGTGATGGTGAGGAAAGCTGCTAGGTTTGCCGTGTAGGAGGAGATGACAATCAAAGCAAAAAGCCACCATGCCCCCATCATCAGTCGTGTTGCCAGGGTTGTATATGGGACTTCTCCTCCTGTGGGGAAGAAGAAAAAGCAAGAGTTTTAATTTGGCAGAAGGAAGCCCAGATTTTCATTATTCAAGCCTCGCACTGGAGAACTGTACTCCAAGGTTGGCAGGGTATTTGTTTTCATAAAATGACCAGGATTTTGGAGCCACGCTTTCCATGCGATATAAAATACTGAAGGACATGCACAGTCAGCCATCACTATTGTATTTAATCTCTTTTGCTGTTGCGTCTTTAACTGCACTTCATCCACCTGTTCTGTCCAGTAATGGCAACAGACTTTGAAATCTCAGAACAAAAAGAGAAGAAGGAAATTCTTACAATGTTCTTTCCTTACAGATCTTATCTACAAATGTTAATTAAGCTTTTCTTACATTCTTGAGAATATGAAGTTAAAAAAACACATCAAAACACAATTACTTTTCACAGTTCTGTAGCCAAGCAGATGCTCATGAGAGCCATACCTATGTGTACCGCTTGCTACAAGTCCACCAGGACACAAAAAAAACATGTGCCAGAGTGCAAAATAATTTTGTATTCCCATAGCTACTTTTCTTCAGAATTTAAATGCCATGAAAACAAAACATTAGCAGCAATTAAATCTACCAGCACTTTAGTGGCTCACAGGATCTGAGCTGCTCACTACTGCTCATATGAACAGCAAGCCATGAAAAGCATTATATTGTATGCAAATAGCTGCCCCCCAAACATGGGGTCTTTGAAATAACCTTCCAGTTAAAAATCTACAAACCCACAGTTTTTTAGATGAAAGAAAATGCGTTCTTTTATAAATACCCATTATATCTGTAGTGCAAGTTTTGTCACAGCTACAAACAAATGGGAAGGCTAGGTGAATCCAACAAACACCCAGAGTCAACTGCTAAAGATGTTCACCCTTTCCCTCTCCCCCTGTACTCAGCACTTTGAAAAGTGGTCATTATTTTTGATGGAGCTTTCTCAGATGCAAAATCTTATGGTAGTATGATAGCTGAAATTTTCATAAGCAAAGCAGCTTGTTACAGATTTAATCACGTATAAGTATTTCATACTGGATCTTCACTTACGTAAAAACTTCTTCATGTTTCCCTAGTAAATGGGAAGACAAATTATAATGACTCCTATTCTAAGAACAAATAATTTTTAGTTGTGAACACAAACTGTCTAGACATTTAATCAGTGCTTGAATATGAGGGACTGCCTTACTGGTTTTGTTCAGTGTTTGTCCTACCTATCTAAAGTACTGGGAATTCTGCATCATCATACAAAAAACAAATCTGAAGCTTTTTTTCTACCTCAGTCACATGGAGTTGTGCCACATGTGAAATAGTAACTGACTCCATTCATTTATATTTTAAGTGCATAAGTATTCAAATTTTTGCCTTTTAAGAATTCCAGTACTGAAAGACAAAAACATATATTAGACCTCTGCAGTCAGAAATAAATTTCTTTCCATTTCCAAGATGCTATGTAATTATCTGAAACAAGAATCTTCCAATCAGATCAGGAGATATTATTCCAATATGAGGACTTCCAAAGATGAACATTAACTTCAACATCTGAAGATTTGGTTTTCCCCCTTGCATAAATTTTAAATGATTTTTAATAGGACATTTCCACTTTACAACAGTTTTTGCAATGTCTTTGGAATATTTCATTTGAAAATGATTTTTAATCAAATGAAAAGACATCTATATCAATTTATTGGAACAGGCTGTTTGTCCTTTTAACTTTCAGGTGCCAATCCTTGCAGATAATTTTGTATTAGGTTGAAATGAGTAGAGTGATAGAGGAGAAGCCAATGATCTCCTGGGCATCCTTGCATTTTCATTTTTCAGCTTAATGAGTAAAACTTTAAGTTCCCACATTTTTTATTGAAATGAAATGTCAGAAAAGAGAGGACCACTGAAAGTCAAGCAGCTGTCTTCTGGGTAAACTCAAGTTTCAACTGATGACGCTGTTCAACAAGTGATCATGAAATCCATGACAGATCCTTCAGCAACGTCATTCCTCTACTGTTCATACAGTGGAGTTTTCCCATACATCAGTAGGGTTGTCCCCACCATTCACTGCTCTCTCTTCTTTATTAACACTCATGTTAACAACAGATTTTAAATAATTATTAGTGCTGATCATCCCAGTGTGTTTAGTTCACCTAGCTGTTCATGAAGAAAGTCTTGTTCCTAATGCATACTTACATCTTGTGTACCAGCAGCTAAGAAATAGAACTTGAGGACAAAGCTTGTATGTAAATACAAGAAACACAGACCAAAATAATTCAGTGTCCCTGGCTCAACCCGACTCAAAAATCTTTGCACTGATGCTTCTTAAAACATTGCTATAGGACTGATATGGCAACTGCAGGGGTGTATGATTTCTAAACACAACAGACAGGCTACTCCACCTATCCTAGTGAAGGAAAGAAAGACAAAAAACAAAGGAGATCTTTTACTGCCATAGAATCATTTCTTTGGCATCTAATAGGAGAATTAATGCCATACAGTCTTGTTCTATTGTACTGTTTGCTAAAACACTTCCCTTACCCTGACAGCTCACCTTATGAAATGTCATCGTTCCTTTCCCCCAATTTTGTTTCTAGGGATAAAACTCTCTAGAGTTTTGTTGTTGTTGTTTTTGTTGTTTTTCCCAGTCCAAATTTACGTGATTTCTCAGTTCAGAAGGGCACTGAGTCATTGAGGACAGAAGTAATCATTGGTTTTCCATTAGTGTTACGGGGAAAAAGAGCTACAGAACCAACAGCTGCCATTCTTAACGTAAAGTAGCATGCGTGTAAACCTCCCAAGGCTCTGCTTCGTGGAAGCATTCCCAATACCAAGTATGGATTTCATGTATGTGTATGCTTTTATGTATCACAGCATATATGGGTGGCTTTGCACAGGACAGATATGTACGTACACACACACACAGGGCAAGGGAGGAGGGAGCCAAGAAGAGTACCCAGTTTCTCCCTCCTGTCTTTCTTACCAAACCAGTAAAGCTTAACCTGTAATGGCAAAGAGTGTGAGCTGGTGTCATGTAAACACAAGTTGGTGACCCGAGTAAAACCCGTCCTACCACACCTCATTCCCACAGCAGAATTAATCCATGTGAGCTAACATGCTGGCTGCAGTTACACCAAAAAGACTACTATCATAGTCTGCCAAGCAACTCCTAAAAATACTGAGCTCCGTTCATGAAACAAATGGAAATTAAAGGTGATACTCAGCAGTCCAGGAGTTGCTTTGCAATGCTAAGAGACTGACCTCAAATGAATACAGAGGCTGTATTATTCTTTAGACTTGGCTCTCCCAATACCCTTGCAACACACAGAAGTGTATAAAGGAGCACAAATGGCACTACCTATAGATCACGTATTTGTGACTACAGCTCCCAGTATAATTCAGTCAACACTTTTGATGTGTACTAAAAATCATTTAAAAACTCAACTGCCTTTAAAATTTTTAGACTGCGTGTGCAGGGATGAAAATATATTTTCCAGAGTAAACTAAACTAGCAAAAAGCAATCTTATAGGGAACTTTCTGAAATAGCTGATTTACCTTAGAAGTGACAGTAAAAGCAATTACTTTTAGTCCTCCCACTCTCATATAATGTAGCTCTCCTTCATTAATCCTAGGCTGGTTTAATGCTGGCCTACTTCAGATGACAGGCTTAGACTGCAACTTATTTTATCAGTTTTTGTTTATTTCCATTCCCTTCCAAGTGCTTCAAGCTAGCTATCAGCAGGCAAGAAAAATAATGCATTATCTAGGCAATGCGAACACTATAATGTATAATTATGACAGACCTAAATATCAGAAAAAGTCACCTTAGGAGATAAAATGTTAACCTATACAACGCCAGTACAGATTTCTAATACCTTTGAAGTCATTCCTGCCCATTAGCCTTAACGGTTTAAAGTAAAACTGGTAATACAGGATTACAGACAGGATTTATAAAATCGTGAGTCAAAAATGGCCAAAACAGGAAAATGGAGGTTCACAACCTGGTGAGACCTTGGTATTCTGTAATTCTGGCTTAAACTGAAATAATTCAAAATGCAGAGACTATTTCTCTAGACACCTTGTTTTCATGGAGTTATCAATTGCTTGTTTCAAGGAAAAAATATTCATCTATGTAGTCCAGAGCTTGGAAAGCGTATCAGATATAAGTCCTTATTGACAACAAAAAAAATGGTGAACTGTTTCATGAAGAAGTTTTAACCACGGTTAGCATTTCTGAGGTCAGGTCTGGTGGCAGCCATCTTGTTGAAAAGTGATGCAATTTTAGTCATTAGCCATCCAGGCAGGACATTTGCAAGATAAGATCTCTCTCTGATTCAATATTGATTTAACAACATCAATGGTAATGCAGAATATTAACAACAACAACAAAAAAATTTGTTTAACAGCTCAAAAAGCATTTATTATCATCATCATCATCATCATTATTATTACTAAAGCAAATAACTTGACAGCATAGAGCCCACAAACTGAAAAACCTCAGAGTGGATGTGTAATTAAGTTAGTTCTATTGCGTCAACTCTAAACCTAATCTGGGTAGCTCTACATGACCAGACATTGTAGTTAACTGTTTGTTTTCTGTCCCTCATTTTCCCTTGGGTTTGAATGACAGAAATAATGACTTCTTAAACAACTATACACACACAGAGTATACATGAAAGACCGTTATTTTATGTCCCAAATTTGAAAACACCGTTAGATGATGTTCTGGGGGTGAGTTAAGAGACAGAGTAAGAGTCTATTGCAGCTTCTCCATACAAGAAGAGAGAGGCTCTGGCCAAAAGGTTCTAGGGCCCTTCCTACAGTGATGACACTAGGAGGATCACAACCTGTGATGTCTATTTGTGAAAAATATAGCTGTCAGTGAAAATTCAAAGACCAGATTCTTTACATTTTATAATATAAGAAATTAAATTTGTCACCAACACTTACCATCAACAGCTCTCACTTTACAAACATATCTCAGTTGCCAACAACTTTGTCAAATTTCCATCATTTAAGCTGATATAGTCTCTGCTAGAGGTCAGCAGTGAGCTGAATTGCTATGTAGGGAGTTTTAGACAGATTTTTTTTTCAGATAATTTTGAGAAACATGAAAAAGATATTAACTGCTACTGCTTTGCTGAGAAACTAGCAAAGCAGGCATCTTAATTGTGCTTGAAAAAGAGAGGTGAAGAAATAATGGGGCAGGTTATTTGAGGACAGGTTTTTGTTTTTGTTTTTCTTTTTCTCGCAAAAATTCTGCCCACATTCAGTGAATTATTGGCCTTTGAAAAAAAACACAAAGGACTGGGAGTTGGCTGCAGTTTAGCCTTTAGCTTGTTAGAACAGTCACATCAATTATGCTGTGCATCTGCAATTTCCATTTCCACATATATTAAGTGTGGAGTTCTGCTGCAACAGTTTAGATCAATGTACATCCTATGTTTGCTTTGTGAAAGGGGCATTTAATAGAGAATGGGTGTAAGGGGAGTAGTTTTTATTAACAAAGAGGCAAAGGCATTTTATATTTTAGCTATTTTTGCCATGTGAAACAAAACCTAAAGTTTGACAGAGCTCTGTTATCTTTACAAAACTCTGGAAAGCACAGCTCTTCAAAGGCAGAATCTTTCAGGGCATTAGCTATCCCTATTGTTCTGTTAAAAAACTTTCTTGATAATATAAAATCTCTCCTGTTTTCAATTGGAAATGTTCAATTCGGTATAGGACAAAAAATACTTTATAGTCAATGAAGCCTGTACCTATTTCTACCAGCTGTGAAATAAATGCAGCTGGGAAGTTGTTGGAAAATCTCTCATCACACATTTTTCTTCCTGTCTTTTCACTTTGCACCCAAACTTTTCCATTCTTCCTTGAATTGTACAGAGCAAATTCATTTCCATAAGAAATAAGCTGGCATGTCATAACCTGAGTTTCTAATATTACATTGTGTGCTGCAGGTAATACCCACTGACCACAGCAGGCGTTATGTGTATTCTTCAACAGGAGAATACAACTCCTTGAATTGGTAATGCCTTCCAAATAAGCTTGTAAATTAGTAGCTGCATTCCCTAGACTTGCAAATATTGGCACATTGCACAGCACTGGGAGTAGAGAAGGAACTGAGCATGAGGCAGAGTTGGTGGCCAGCTTTTACAAGGTCTGGACAGGTTCAAGAGCCAACTGAACGTTTATACATAATGTATAAATGAGAAAGTAAATGAAACAAGAGCCATTTCAAAAGACATATTTGAAGCATTTAAAAAAGTTGAAATGTTTCTATTTTCTCCTTCTTACCACAAAAATAATTTAGTGGAGCCATTGTAAATTCATAAAAATGTTGGTGTTCATTAATCTTCAAGTTAGAAATATTAGACACATTTTTGATGTCTGTGTATTCGTCTTCCTAGCATACAGGTTAATAGAGACATTTTCATATGCCTATTCCAACAGCATTACAGCTCTTCTGAATTTATAGCTGGCGTATACTTTTTTCTGAACACTAGTCCTTTATATGTCATCAAGCAACGGTTAAGGGACAAAACAAATATATCACGTCCTTGTCTATACTGAATTTTTCCTTGAATTTCCTCTGTTAACAGCTTCCAGCGATATTCTCTCTCTCTCTCAAGGTACTGCTCAGTGCATGGATTGGGTGTAGCTCCCAGCAACACATTATAAAGCATTTTTCCACATGCCATTCTGTCCTCTTGTGTACACTTGCTCCCCAGGTAATTTTTCCTGAGTTTTGTAGCTTCCGCTTCTTCACTGAAATCAATGTTCCCTTTTCTTTCCATCTGTTCTATATGTATGTTCAAGATATTGCAGCATGGGTAATCTGAGACTTAAAACATACATCACTCAGGTTGAATTCCCCTATTATATCTCACATTTTCCCCTACTCATTACAGATAAGCAGTAGAGGAGCCAATCATCCTCAACTCCACTGTGATTTGGTGGTCCACAACAACCATTGACTCCTATCTCATTTTGTGCTCCAGTCATTAGCATGCTCTTCCACAAGAAATCAAGACCAATTTCTTCCAAGTTTTAAATTTTTCCAAAATACCTAATTCAGTCTTGGCACAGTGCCACTCTTCTTCCCCCCTTTTCCCACCTTGTCCATCTGTCTTTCAGTACTTCATAATGTTATACGTTAGCACACTAATCCCATGAAACTTCCTACTAGATTTCAGTAACATAACGAAGAAAAATTTATATTTGTGAATTAATTCAACTGTTCTTGTTTACTCCTTGGATTTCTGGCACTGGTCTATAGGCAATTAAAGGATAGGTTCACTTTGTCATTTGGTGCCCTGACTATTATTTTTTTGTTTCTGTAATGTCTTAATTTTGAAATAAACAATCACTTACTCTCTCCCATTTGTTTTTGTTAGTGTAATGATCCCCCAACTAATCTCATTACATTTACTCCCTGGAAGAATGTTTCCTTTCAGCTGAGTGGAAGGCACGGCTCCCATTGCCCTCACAGAAGGGAAGCAACGATCCACAGAAGAAAGATCTCCTCATTTATTCCTCCTCTTTATATGATAGGGACGATCTTTCTTCTCCTTCAGGCTTATTTCAAATCCCTCCTAGTCATCTGTACTTTGTAAAGTAGTTTGAGAAGCTTTATCTAATATATACACACAGAGCCTTATCAACAACTCTGGAAG
The DNA here is from genome assembly GCF_047663525.1 of Anas platyrhynchos. Classification (NCBI taxonomy): domain Eukaryota; kingdom Metazoa; phylum Chordata; class Aves; order Anseriformes; family Anatidae; genus Anas; species Anas platyrhynchos. The sequence goes on from NC_092590.1 coordinate 13,024,372, forward strand.
CCAGCTAACCTGATGACCTCATGCAGGTAGATTTAGGCTCCCTCCATCCTCCTGAAAAGGAGGCCAAGCATGAGCCAGCTCCAGTCTGAAAGAGGCATCACTTTCTTACCTTGTCACTCTTGGTTGCTGCCGGCCAGTAATTACCTCCAAGTTGTATTTCATATCTTGGCTCAAAGAAGATAAAAGACAGCATTTCATCCTATTGTCCACTTGGATGTCCATTCTTTCTGTACAAGGATGATCTGTCTATATTGCATGGCTGCTGGGCTCCACAGGTACACAATCATTTCCTGTATGTGTACTTGTACAAACCCCTCTTACGCTTCTATACAATTTCTTTTTATTTTCTAATTTTTTATCAGAAATATCTATGTGGGTATTTTTCATGGGAAAATTTCTGTGCTCGAACATAAACAAAACTGATTGTTTCTTTGCTGTATTAAGATTCTGGTACTCCCTTTAGAAGGTGATAGATTGCCTATATTCTGTTTTTATATTCAATTGCCCTCTACTTCTGCCTCTGATGTTTACATACTGTCAATATTTCTTTCTATTGCAACATAGCTTTTGATCAAGATTATCCTTCTTTCCTGGATTAAGAATAGTGATGTTTCTGAAATTCTTTAAAATGAACTCATTTTCTCTGATGTTCATAGCAGTTTTTCCTTTTCACCCAAACTATACTTTTTTTTCCCTAACATGAAAAGAAAATTTATTCAGAAAAAGAAATTTATTTTTCTTTTGTCTTTGGCAAGGAAGAAAGTATGGCATGCTACTTCTTTCACCATTAGCTTTCTGTCATTGGTCAAATAATTGAATTCAGACTTGTATCAGAAAGAAGCTCTTGCAAACTCCCTCTGAAAATCCTCCATTTGCTACTGCTGTGCATCTGTTCAGATGTGCCTTTGGCATTTGACTTACATACTAAGGCTCATTGCTCAGCTCTGTTTCCTCATTAATAGGAAAAGATTATCCATTCTGAGATTTCAAATGCTGGGGCTAATCAAGCACCAGTAGCACTGCCACAAAGCCCTCGTCAAATTGTGGCCTGGTGCACCCCCCTCAGAAATCTGGTCAGAGAGCTTTAACATGCAGCCTGGTGGATGAACAGAAATATCCCAAAGATGGCTCAAATGACTACTCACAAACTATTCCACTTGAAACACAGGATCTTCAGCTATGTTCCTTGAAACCCTCCTATGCGAGGCTAGAAAATGTTCTACCACGGAAAGGGCTAGTATTACCCATGAAGATTGTTGAAAGATTTTCAGCATACTGCAGTGTTGGCTTACCACTGGGGAACAAACTGCAAAGTGGTTATGAATCTGAGCCTGTTATTTCTGTTAGATTATTTTTCTGTCTTCCAATACTAAGCTTGCCCAGCTTGCTGTCTCTGCTGCAGTGGCTTCATTCTAGTGACACAGGGGTAATCATGTGGCAACCAGACTCCTTTGCAAAACTGCCAAGATACAGCAGTAACTGTCATAGTTATCCTTGGTTCAATTTTTGTTTGAAAATTAATTAATCTGTACATTTCTATCAGACACAGCTATTTACTACGTGCTTCCATTCATATTTTTCTCCTGCTTTTCTCCCTGGATCTTGATTTGTACAATACAGTTGTTAAAGATAAAAAATAATTTGTGACAATAGATCAACTAAGGACAAATTAAGAAGAGCAACCAGATATAACATCCCTTTAGTTAAATGGAATTTGTACCTATATAGGTCTTCTTTAACAGAGTCTTAATCATCAGGTACTGAATACAGCCATTCTACAATGCTCACCATTTCCATTTTGAAAATGAATGGGTCGGAATCGCTTTTAAATTACTCCTAAAGTGTGACTACATCCTGCATGATTCAGCCTGAGAATGATCTAGATAGAAATGTGCTCTGCCTGCTCCTACTTATAAAACTGCTGCTTCTTTATAGCCGTAAACCATTCCATAAACCAAAATCCTATTCATCCCAAACATAATGACCAGATTTGCAGGGAGGAAAGTAGAAAATGACAATAGACAAAATGTTTCACAGGAAAAGCAATAACAAGTCAAGACCAAAATTCAATGGAATTTGTTTAAGGCTACATTAAATGGAAATTCAAGTCTCTGATTAAAAGTGAGAACTGTACAATGAGGAACATTTTTACTTTTTCTAGTCTGAAATTTTTAAATAAAGACCAAACATTTAAATATATACTGAAAGTATAAAAAAAAGGTCTAATAGCTGCTTTCCAGAAGAAAAAGATCTAATGTGATAATGGAAAATCTAACCTCTTTTCAGCTGAGCTGAGATTCCAATTTTCCGCATCACTAGCAATGATAATGTTACACAAACAGTGTTCAATCATTAAATTAATTCTCATTAAATCAATGTCCTTAAAGGCCAAACAGTCCTTTAATAATTACCTGATTAAAATGATGTTAGCATAACATATTAGTTATACTGTATTTATAATTCCCTTCCCAACAATAAATTGTTTCCTTCCACCCATCTTGCTGAAATTGTGACAATGGGGTAAAAGTTGGAAAGGGAGGCACATCACATCACCACACAGCAAATGCCTGTGGGTTAGCTGCTCCTGGTATCAGTGATATTTCAGCTACATGTATTTGTCAGATTTGCATTTCTATTACATAGCACGAAATCTTTGAGTGCAACAGGAATTAATCCCTGTCTTTTAAGCCTAGATCCAAAAAATAAATTATTCCTTTCAGATATTAGCAACGGCATAGTGATCAAATTCAATCTTTCTGCAGAATTTGCAAAATGTGATGTTTTCAATTGAAAATCAAAGTGCATCATAGATTAAAAAATTATACAAGCAACAATGTGCAGTAATTTAATGCCAATACATTGCAGTGACTTGTGCAATATAATTACACAGAAAAAGGGATGGATAGATTTTACAATGTTTCCAAAAGTGAGGAAATAATTGCACTATGAAGCACTGGAAAATGTATCAAAAATATGTTTCATTTTTCAGTTTTGCTGTCATTACAAAAGAAAAGGTATGACTAGCTAAAGTTGGGAAATGGAAACAACTCCATATACTTACTGAAGTTACTGGAAGCTCTTAGATGAAGCACTTTTAGACTTATGCTATAGATATTCAGATACTCAAATATCACTCTTGATATTTGAAAGTAAACCTCTTGGTTTCTGTATGACCGAATTTGAACTGTGAGGCTTTCTGCACAGCTCTGATGAACAGGTCAGCCTAAAACTCATGTACGAATGCTTGTGAAATGTCCTGTTCTACCAGGAGACTTGGCAGGGTTTCAAATTTAATTTTGGGGTTACCAAATCCAGCACCATTGAGTTACATGATCATAAATAACTGTGCAACAGGCCTCGCAATTTTCCCAATGGTTGTTTGCTCAGAAGAAGTTCTGACCAGATAATCTTTTGTCACCATTTTTACAACATAGGACAATAAATGTTTTTTATATAATTATGAATACATGTAGCTGCCAGCATTGATTAGAGCTCAATGTGCATGTGTAAAAAACACAAAGAACTTCTGGGGATCCTCTTTTGCAGGGCTGTGATGTGTGCTTTTATGATTGCACCTCACTACATGCCTGTATAAAGGCACTATTGGCAGCCACTGTGAATACATCAAAATGATATATGCTGGCTATTATTCTGGAGAATATTGGCACTTGGTCTTAACAAATAACCTTACACAGTGGCAACCTTCTGATTAGATTTCAAGAGATGCTGAGACCCAACCTCCCTGTTACTAATGGCTGGATACACATGCTCTGAAGTCTCAAACAATCAGCCACAATTAACATCTCTGGTACATATTCATAAAGTGGTTAAGAAGCAAAGTGTCATACACCGTTTTACATAGTGGTGGCCTGGCCTCTTCCTAGCCTACTGACTGTTATCTGTAGTACCTACTGGGATGGCAAAAGGAATTGTGCACAATGGACTGAAAACAGGCCATCTGCACATACAATTAACATTAAACTGAACAATGTCATTAATGAGGTATTAAAGTGCTGCTTTATCTAAGAGCCTGTCATTGAGGACATTATAAACACGAGGGAGAAAGAGTCCACTTTGGCTGAAAATGAACAACTATGAACAAAGCAAAACAAAAGACAATTCAGTGAGAGCGAAAGGACAAACATAATTCCAGTAAAGCCTCTGCACTACTTTTTCCCATTCTTTTTAAACCTCTATACAGGTTTGTAACTCCAAATTTTAGGGTTGAAGGCAATTTAAGAAAAGACCACATACTAGAAATTTTTTTCTTTCTTTTTCTTGGACTTTCAATGTATTACAAAATGCTTTATAAATCTCCTCTTGCAAGATTTCCAAGCATCCATCATCAGTGTGGCACCTGACTATTTCAGAAGCAAGCGAATCACATACAGTTTTCATGTCACTAATTCTACTTATCCTTTAATTTTCAGATTGCTTCCTTGCACTGAACTCCTAACCTTACAGAATTCAACCATCACTAATATAGAAACTCTAATTTCACTAATATAGAAACTCTAGTTATATTCCTAAATAACACATTCTGAATGTAGCCTAAAATTCCACCTTAGGTACATCCTATAACGTTGTTATGGGATCTCTGTTAAAGGGATCTCTAAAACTCATGATGACCTAAAGTAATAATATGGAAGTTCACAGTGGACAAAGAAAAAAAACAACCAAACAAAAATCTCATAATTTTAAGTTTCACTGAGAATACAGCTCTGATGTCATTATTGATGAAAACTACTAATACAAATGCTTATGTACGACAGCTGAATGACTTGCTATTTTTACTCCAAATCAACTAGCATCCTGCTTAAGATCACGACTCAGGTTTTTCAGAAGCCAGAAACGACTTCGAAGATGTCTTCACCGGACAGCATGTTTTTTTCTCTGGGAATAGATAGAGAAATTAAAGAAGCTATTCTAAGGAGGAAATACTTGCTTATATCTAAAAAAATGTTCTACTAGCAAGTATGTCTAGGCATGTACAACTAACACTCCCACTCAGCTTTACAGATTTATTATCACTGTTCCTTAGCAGTCTATTTGCAGAAGATTTTCTATCTTTCCCCTTCACTATTGCCTTTACTTTGTCCTAGTGTGGGGGAGGCAGACTCTTCAGTCAAAACCAAACATGTTATTTCATCTCATTTCTTGTCTGGCAGACGAGGCATCACACATTTTTAACCTAACACCATCTTACTAGCTGAAAAAGCACCGGAAAGGTGATGTCCTGCTTTATCATCTCTCCTTTCCTGCTGAGGGTGGAAGAATAAAAATTAAGCAGCAACTACAGGATGCTACCATATTAACTGCTGGGAAGCTAACAAAATGAAAAAAAAAAATAAAAACAAAACAACCAAAAAAACCCACAGCTTTCTTTTTCCCACATCTACTGAAATGGGAGTGGAACTTCATCTCAGCAATCAGGGAAAACAGTGGGGTGGCTAAGTTAGAAGACTTATCTTACAGCACTATTTGTTTCCTTTCAATATTAATTTTGGCCTACTTTGTTTCTACACATTTTAACAGTAGAAGAGGTCTGAGGAAAAACAAACAAACAAACAAAAACACCTCAACAGTTGAATAAGGGAGACAATTTTGCCAACAGCTTCAAATCCTCTTTTCTACTCCTGCCTTACATTTTGCAGACAATTTTCCTGGCACCTACCCACCAGCTGGTGGTATGAAGAAGAGACACACGGGCGGGTAAAGCTACGGCACAGCTGTTGCAGAGGAGGGACTCCCTGCAGACCAGAAAAGCAATGGAAAACTACCACGGGCTCTCCTCTAAACTCACGCTCGTCTGGTGCCTCAGAAAACCTCCACTGAAAACGCTGATCAGTTTGTAGATGACATTGCTCTCATCCAAGCAGAAGGAAGCATTTTTAATAAAGCTAAAACTCATTTCTCACTTCCTCCTTATCTTAAGCAGACAAAATTGCCAACTTAAGTGTAAGCTTCTGGGCAGGGAAATCAATTAGCAGGACAAGTAAGGCTTGCCTCTTCAGTTTTAAACATCTTTGCAGATGAAAATGTGGGTTACATTCCTTTTTCAGTAGAAGAAACAGTCAGCTCCTGGCTAAGTTGTTTTTTTCCCATTTCCTCCATTAAATATCTATTATACACAGATGAACTCGGAGAAGTCAGAACTGATTACTTAACCTGAATCTAACATATCCATTCTCTATCCAGATATAGAATATAGTCTATCAGAAACATTATTAGAAATAGCAATTAAAGAAATTGTTCTGAGTAAATATGCTTCTAAAAGAATACAGAAAGGTGAAGAGATGCCATGGACATCCACATTCTACTTTTCCTTTTGCCTCATTTGTTTTGTTCAGCATTTATACATTACCTTCTAAGGCAATTAATCAGCCTTGGAGTTAGTCCTAGGGGAAGGAAGGGGGTTTTTGGGCTTTCACACCGCCACTCATTCTCAACCTCTTCACAGGATGTGCGTCAGACACAACATCTCTAAATATACTGCCCCATGTACACAGTGCTATTACTCAAGTAAGCAGGTGCACACAAGATATAGAAATCCATTATTTTAGATGCCTCTGAGGACTGCCTGAGTCTTAACCTCAATTTAGGGAAAAATCTAAGCATATTGCTTGGCAGTTTAATGCTAGTGATATCACACTGCTGCAAACAAATGCCCATACTATGAACACTTTACTTAGAGCATGGTTACTCCTTGGAATTACATTTTCAAAGACAAACAAACCTCTGAAAGTGCCTTGCACATAAAGTTACAGTCAGTGTTTGCAAATAAGTGCTCTATACAGGACAATAATTCTCAGCATATTTTGTCAATTCCATTGATCGCTTGCAGTTTGATGCATACAAGACAATTACCAAAATGTAGTTGTCTTTTCATGTTGTCAAGAGGGCTGGCCAAACAATTAAGATGTGGAAAAAAAGGTATGGGTACTACAGGACTGCAGTACACGTTTTAGAGACATGACTTTATGAAGGTAGATATACACACTAATGCATATTCCTAGATTTAGTAGACTAAAATGTGAATTTGGGCATTTCATGTTTAAAGGTAGAATGATAATGTTGCAAATATACCTGCTGGTGTACGTGCTAGAAAAACATGGGAACTGGCTTCCTTTCTAACATGTTTGGCATCTGACTTCCATTTTCCCAGATCAATGCCCAGTTTTTAAGTGCATTTTAGGCTCGGCAACTCTATTCTCCTTGTTACTGGAATAGACCTGGCATAAGTTCGAAGAGCAGTTAAAATTAACTTTAATTAATGAGATTGGCATTTAAGTTATGCTTTCTATCAGAAGACATAAAGCAAGCCTTTATGAAGGAAGGTAGGTAATATTTCTACTTTACAACTAAGAACTGGGGCACAAGATATCAATTGATTTTTCTATGGTCAGCCAGAAACTTAGAAGCAGCATCCAAATTAGGATCTAGGTTTTAGTCTTAAAGCCTATGCACTGGATCTTTTTTGATTTGTTAAGCTTAAAGATAATTAGGTTTCACTGCTAAGTATCACATGTGAAGATATAATTGATAGCTAACATTTTTTCAAAAATTTTTATAGTTTTCCTCTGCATATTAAATACAAAGAGGTTGGTGTACAGTTAAATAGGAGAAAATGTCACTAGGTCACTAGGAATGTGCATTGTTACAGGATAACGTTTTCCTGCTGATATAGATATGCCAAGAATAAGATAAGCAAGATGGAGTAATTTATTAAGCAACAGCACACTCCAGGCAGTGCATTTCAGGAGGCTTATATCACGCCTTGGGTAGTAATACAAGGAACAAGACTGAGAAGTCTGAGCGGCTTTAATCGTCTGAGGAGTATTATAATGGCTAGAAGTACCAAGGCTTGAAGCCTATCTTACTGCTCTTATGAAATGTAATTTTAACAAGGCAAACAGTAAGATTCGCTCATTTACTGGGCATTATGAACATAATTGACCATTGCTGACACCGCTGATGACCAATTGAAACCTCCTGTTGTGATCAGCATTTTAAACAAGCCAAAACATAAGGGGATAAAAAAATGGCCCATCAGTGATGCTTTCACATCATTTATTTCCTAATCTTGATAGGTTAAGCAAGAATACCAAGATCTCTGAACAAAACAATGCTTTTGCATTTTTAGCACACATTATCCTGTGTTCAAACCCTATTTATAAAACAATAGTGAATATTCATTTTGTTGGGATCATCGAGAAGTGATTAAATCTTGAATGATTCAGCAATTTTGAAGATATGTCCTGTTATAGCAAAAACCAAAACCAAACCCACCACCACCAACAAAAGAAAAACAGCTAACCACCTAAGCAAACAAAACCCCCACTATCTGCCTACTCTTTTTCTTTAAGATGTGAAACACAACTTAAGTGAAACACAGCCCTGCATCTTTACCTGCATAATCTAAAATCCTGCAACACAAGTTCAGAAATATCTCCTCTTACAGAAAAATTCTAAGTAAAATGAACATAGCAGGATAAGAGTTAGAAAAGACAGAAGTCTTTCTATTGTGTATTTTATATTAAAGACAAAACATTGTAATTTTTAGTATAACCTCAGTAGTTTGTCTACATTCAGAGCAATTCTATTAAACTAAGCAAGCTCATCACTGTAATGTGAAGCCAAATATGAAAGGATACTCTCAAAAGAAAACCCTCTGGAACATTCCTCTGGAAGTTCCTGCTAAAAATTATGCAGCTTTTCATGTGTCTGAAAAAAAAACAACACAATCTATTATACAAAGAGTTGTGAATAACTCTAAATCTGAATTTCTTTTTTCTAAATCATTGCTTTTCTCTAGTAGTAATGATAGCAGAGTGCTTTCTAGAATATTTCATAACAAGTACCCATAAAACAGTAGGAAGCTAACAGAAAACTTTCAGGATATTAAACCAGGTCCTCAGCAAGTATAAGTAGACATTCTGCCATTGTAGTAGGTTGATTCAATTAATCTCCATGAAGTTTATAGTAAAGTTTTTACTAGCAAGTTTTTATTAAACCCTATTTATGCACTGGGACCAATTTCCTGCTCCTGTCCCTGGTCATATGGAAGGTTTTCAACAATGCATGTTCTATTGAGGGCAAAATTTGAGAGAGTAGCATCAATACTAGGACAGAAGAGAATGACAAATGGAGCTGTATAGAATTTCAGAAAACTGAGCAAATACTGTATAATATAGAATTAGGACATATCACTCAGAGTAGGTTAGGTTGGAAGAGACCTCTAGAGGTCATCTGAGGGCAACCGGTTCCACCCTTCTGTCATCCACACAGTAAAGAATTGTTTCTTGATCCAGATGGAGCTTTCTGTGTTCCATTTTGTGCCCATTGCCTCTTGTCCTGCCATTAGGCACCCCTGAAAAGAACCTGGCTCAATCCTCTTTGCACCCTCCCTTCAGGTATTTACAGACATTAATGAAAACCCTCTGAGCTTCCTCTTCTCTAGGCTGAAGAGTCCCCGCTCTCTCAGTCCCTTCTCTCCTCTTAGGAGAAGTTCTCCCGTAATCATCACTGTCCCTTAATGACCTGAGTGGGCCTTTACTGGAATCTCTCCATGTTTCTCTCACAAGGGGGAGCACGGTACTCCAGGCGTGGCCTTACTGCTGATGGTAAGGGGCAGGATCACCTCCCTCAACTGGCTAGCAATACTTTGCCTAATGCAGCCCAGGATACCGTTAGCCTTCTTTGCTGCAATGGCACACTGCTGGCTGAAGTTCACCTTGGTGTCCACCAGGACCTGATGTCCTTTTCTGCAAAGCTGCTTTCCAGGCAGTCTCCCTCAGCATGCACTGGTGCATGGAGGAGTTCCTCCACAGGTGCACAACTCTGCACTTCCCTTTGTTGGGCTTTAAAAGACGTTTAGATGTAGAGCTTAGGGATATGGTTTAGTGGGGACTATTAGCGTTAGGTCAGAGGTTGGACTCAATGATCTTGAGGTCTCTTCCAACCTAGAAATTCTGTGATTCTGTGTGATTCTGTGATATAACTATAGAGGGCTTGAGAGAGTCAATAGGAGTGATAATCAGGAGGAAAGCTGCAGCAGCGTTGAGCCCCAGCTGCAGCATGAGGCAGGCACAGAGAAAAACCTTTAAGGAGTGGATTAGGATGCCAAGGAGAAATATATAAAGAGAGAGAGGAAACCTACAAAAGATTAAGTACCACCAAACAGTTTCTGCTGGCAATGAACTGAAAAGGAAACCTTGAAACCATTTTCTTCCCAACTTAAAAAAGCTAATTTTGAGAAAAAAAAAATCAAAATGCAAATTACTTTACTATTATGAGCAAGTGGAAAAGAACAAATTCAGAAATCATGAAGCTACGTTTCAAAATAACCAAAACGTTCTACCGTCTCAACCTGTGAATTTGCTGCATCTTTAGACATAAATAAACAAATGACGGATAAAAGATGTGCTACAGAATTTCACGCTTGGGTGAACGGTAGAGTCCAAAGCATTTGTTTTTAATCTAATCCACAGCACTGTATGGCCAATATCACTGAACGGGTTTTGCCTTCACAGTGGTCTGAGATTGTAGATTGCAGATCTATGCTTGCAGAGATTCAGTAGCAAGACCAAGCACTCTAATGGTCATCATTTTTCATTGAAAAGCACGCTTTATATGACTTGAGCCTATCGAACGTTTCAGCTCTATGCTCAAAACCCTTTCTTCTAACAAAAACCTACATGCAACTTACACAGAAATAAATAAATAAAATATATAAATAGATACACTCTGATACCTGCAATGAATGAATGTAAAATTAAAAGCGGGACTGAGAGAAAATATACTTCTATATTACAGGACTTTCAGAAGTGGTACCTAGACTATGTGGTCACTCCAACATGGGAAAAAAAAATAAAATAAAATAAATTGAAAGCTAAGTTCAAGACCCAAGTTTAAACAATGTATGAAGCAGTGTATATAAAAGTATTTAAGCAAACAAGTACAGAAATACTCTGCCTAAACTTTAGCTCTGAGGATTTGGCTTAGTGGGTATACCTGTCACAAGAGAGCAGCAAATCTGGCAAGACCCATCCTCTGTCAACTTCCGAATCTTCTTCAGTAACAATGCTTAGCAGACCAAATTTAAGCTTTAAGATTCTGTAGCAAAGAAAAGGCTAATAGGCTCCTAATTCTAGTTCCACAGTCTACCTTTAAGGAAACAAAAAGTACTGAAATTTTGCTAAAGAGTATGACAGTACTTCATAGCCTTAAAAACTAACAGACAGGACTCTGCTGACTCTAGTCCACAGACACAGTATTTTTTCTCTGGTGTTTCAAAAATTGCGAAGGTTAGAACTTGTTAAAAGAATTTGATCAGAACGTCAGATGGGCTGACATAAAATAACCTGACACAGTAGACCAAATCTGCCTACTAAAAACTGCAGAATTTTCAACTATCTCAGAGGAAACAAGAAAAAGAAACCCCTTCTGTATCATTAAAGTAGTTACACGATTCCTTACGGAAGGATTTATATTCTTATACCAAAAGGCTTTTTCCTCTCCCGACCTGTGGTGGTTCTGGAGCCAGCCTCTGTGCTTGCAAATCTTTCCTCTAGCTAGAGGAAAGAAAGAAAAGATGATACCAGAACATGCTGGCTAGCCTCAAACAAAGAATCCAGCATTATCAAAGCACTACCAATCCTCGGTTCATGCTGTTTTGTTGTTCTCAGTGCAGGATATAAAAGCATCTTTGGCTGTGTGTTTTGATAACAGAAATGAGTACCTTGTCATGTTTTAAATCCACAGCTGAAAGACTTCTTAAGTGAACGTGACAGTATTTGAAATGTTCCATGCTGCCACACTTAAGATATGCCAATCACAATTAATAGCAACAGACCGGCTATTCCAAAACAAATGAAACCTGCACATTTTTCTGCTGAATGAAGAGCTGATGAGTGAAAACAGAAGCAAAATTACCACAATAGCCAGTTAGTCTGTCAATGGAAATTACTTTCATTTGTCTGTATTCGCAAGGGTTAGTAAACAATAAAGCTTCAGCTAATACAGTTTTCTTGTGATATTCGAATTGAATGTGAAATGCAGGCTAACATTATAAATGGATCTTTTACTCTTTCATGCTGGATTTTTGAAGTCCTTTGAGCCTTTGTGTTTAAACTGGTCTATAAGTTTCTTATATTCTAGTATCAACCATATTAAATGTGTTTGTTTTTTTCCCTTCTAGCAAATTAAGGACTGTCCTTCTGCTTGTAATTTGAAGGAGAGATATATGCATAGCTTACCCTCACTCAGTAAGAAAAAAGTGAACATTTTAGATTACTATAGTGGATTCTAAGGAGTTATGCAGGAATTCTTCTTGGTAGGGTGGTAAGATCTCTTTCTCTATATATAAATGCCTCACACTTAAGTTCTGTCTTAAGTTCTGTCATTTTTTTTTTTCCCTCAAGTCCCACAACAGTTTTGGTGCTTTGAGCTACCATGTCGCACCAGCAGCTTTTATTAATACAGATTTGCATCACATAATCCATAGTGAGCAGATGCGGATCTCCAAATTCCTCTTATTTTTTCCAGTAAATTCTTTTTCCATTACTTTGTTGTTGTTGTTGTTATTTGGCCCCAGTTCTTTTAATCTTATTTTCTCCTCATCTTCCTGCTTTGTTCAAAGCATTAATTCAGCCCTCCCCAAGCACTCACTTTACTGATTGGTCTGAAACCCTGTTTCTTTATATGCTATCCAAGCATCTGTTGACGTGTTCTCCTGCAGGCTACCACTCTTGATCTATGACTTGGGAAACTTTTGGACACTGGGCAACACAGGTTTACTTGGCTAGACATAAGGCAAACAATTCAAATAATAATTCATGAGGCTGAAGTGTGCGATTAAACTAGCTTTGCCTCCTTTGAAACCTTGCTGGGCAGTCTCCTATAAAGCTTTTAAGGACTAATGATGTTGGGAGTACAGCAGGGGTGCTAAGGATAATATCAAGCAATAAACTTATGTAAAATCACCTCACATTCATGCAGTAAAGAAACTAATTCACAAGTTTTAACCTAAAAGGCAGACAGATGTAATGAGTCTAGTTCTGTAACGGACCAACTGCTCTCTCACAGTTGGATTCCCTAAACAGTTACATTGGGAATATTTTGGATGGAAAGAAAATTTGAAAATCCACCTACATACAATTAAAAAAAAACAACTCTGGTAGCACTAAGCTGGCTCTGAAGTCTTTGTTTTTCTTAATAAACAAACAAACAAACAAACATAAAACAATCTCAGCTTTCCTCAGCTGGCCATCACTGCTCAATGGAAATGGTAATTCTCTAGGTTGATGCATTTAAAAGCATACCTCTTGTGGACATCCTCAGCCTTTTATTTTATTGTATTTTATTTTTTGGATGATAGTGTTACTTTCTTCTTTCACCCCCTGCTTCTAGAAGTTTCAGATGATTTTCATGCATACCATCAACTTTTATGAATGTCATCTGATTGTTCCTAACAGAAAATAAGGTAATTTCTAAATCATGTTGCCAGCATTATGTAAATACAATGCTTTTCCCTATAGCATTCCATCAAAAAAACAAGTGTTTTGAAGCTGCAGTGGCCTTGGCTTTTTCTAGTGCAGATGCCCCGTGGAGTTACAAAGAGGCATATCTGCAGTGCCAGTACAGACTGGCAAACAATTATGTGCATAAATACCAGAAGGTACCTGTTCTATTTTGTTGTCAAGTGTTAATACCTGAACTATCTTTTTACATTAAAGCTGTATTTCATTATTCTACTTTTCATTATCCCTCCGATTTGTAGGTTAGGATTTTAAAAAGTATATACCAAGCTGAAGTGTTGTCCCTGATGCCTTCAGGATACATGGGTAGATCTCTGCCAAAAGAGATAGACTTTGAAGGACTTGGGAATATAAACCAAACCGGGCTACACCAGATGCTAAGGGGAAGGAAGGAGAAGCATCCAGGGAGGCCAAGGAAGCTTGGCTGAGTCTAAAAGTTATATGGAAAAAATGAGATAAATCAGAAGAGGGAGGAAAGGATACCAAATAAAGTAAGACCACTCAAATACTGTGTTCAGTTTTGGGCCCCTTGCTACAAGAAGGACATTGAGGTACTCGGGTGAGTCCAGAGAAGGGCAATGAAGCTGGTGAGGGGTTTGGAGAACAAGTCCTACGAGGAGTGGGATTGTTTAGCCCGGAGAAGAGGAGGCTCAGGGACAACCTTATCGCACTCTACAAGTACCTTAAAGGAGGCTGTAGCGAGGTGGGGGTTGGTCTGTTCTCCCACGTGCCTGGTGACAGGACGAGGGGGAATGGGCTAAAGTTGTGCCAAGGGAGGTTTAGATTGGATATTAGGAAGAACTTATTTACTGAGAGGGTTGTGAGGCATTGGAATAGGCTGCCCAGGGGACTGGTTGAGTCACCATCCCTGGAGGTCTTTAAAAGATGTTTAGATGTGGAGCTTAGTGATGTGGTTTAGTGGAGGACTTGTTAATGTTAGATCAGAGGTTGGACCCAGTGATCTTGGAGGTCTCTTCCAACCTAGATGATTCTGTGATTCATTTAGCACTCTTCGTAATGGTGGCCACCTAAACTTAGTTCAAAAACCATACACCAACATTTTCTGACTGCATCAAAATACAGCACTCACATTAACTATGAATAATTGCTGAGCAGGTGATAATATTTCTTTCTTTGGCACAAGAAATCATCCTTCTCTAATTAGACATCTACAAATTAAAACTAATTAGCATATAGTGCTTCTGAACTTATCGTGGTTCCCACACTAGGCTGCTGAATGCCTTAGAAACCTCACAGCACACGGCCTTCCAGTGCTCCCAGTTCCTCACAAGTGGCAGGAGGCAGGGAGGAGGATGGTATCTATGGCAACCGAGAGGATGCACAGGTTTTATCTCAGAGGCAGTCTCCTTCTGTCTCTTACCTTGTTGCACAAAGGATCCGTACACAAACCACATGGAGTTGTAGAGCGTTGTGGAGGTCATGGATCCCATCTGAAGACGCGGGGGGTTGAGCCAGTTCAAGAGGTAGACCAGTAGCCCTACCAGCAGCACAGTACCAGCTATGCATGCCCACAGGGAGAGATCAAACGGTGCCAAGCAGGCAAACATGTCCACCGTCTTCTCTGCTTTCCGAAGCAGCACGCCCACCGAGTAGTCCATGTAACGTGTTGTGAAGTCCACCACATTTTCCCTGTCAGGGGTGATGGTCAGGGCAGAGATCCCTATGTCTGCTCTCTGAGGAAAGAGAGAGAATAACATGTATGAGCAGGAGCTACAGAAAAGCTCTTTGTTCCTCCTTGATCTATAGTGGCTAATTTTATCATAGAAAAGCAGATGCCAAGGTCAATAGCTTGGTCACAACATACACAAACTTAAAAATGTAAGTATTCAACAGAATAGCTGTATCACCTCTTTTAGCTTCTGTGAGTGTACTTTGCTTAGTGGACTCAGGCATGTTAGCTCTCCAAATTACTATTTTTCCAAGAAATCAAAATACTTCAGGTACAGGCAATAGCTTAAGGAAATCCGCTTCCTGTTATTTTTCTTGGCTTATTGAAGCCATCATTGTCACTGTGGCAAAACGCAGACCTTGAGTACAGCATTTCTGATCAGAAATTAGTTCCTGACTGAGCTAGATGATATCCAACACTCTGATGACATGATGCTCGTGTTGAAGGACCACTGCCTGACAAAGAGCATCTTATATGTACTGGGGCATTTGGGGTGCCTGACATTCTGAAAAACACCAGCCTTGGCTGCAGAGTGTTAAGTACAGAATAGCAGATACTCCATGCATTCCTTTAGTTCTTCTATATCCTCCTGCTAAGCAATTCCTACAACAACCTGTGCTGCGGCTACCTTGGACTTCCTTTGTGCCATTTATATATATATATATATATATATATTATTTTTTTTTTTTCTAATTTAAAGAACCCATTTCAGATGAAAGGGGAATGAATAACATTCCTTGAACTAATCATTGTATTCCACAGCATGTCTGGGTATTAAGTCTCCAGAGACACCGGGCACAATTACAGCAGGTGCTATTTTATTTTTTATAGATACAATTAGAACTGCAGTGAAAACAAGAAAGGGTATTTAAAGCAGACACAGTAACACTGTTTAAAAATGACCAAATACTGAAGAAAAAGGCTGTAAATTTTAGATACTTTAATATGAGAAAGAACACTTAAAAATACTTAAAGCTGCTACTGGTTTGATTCAATCCACTTCTGTGGTCTCTTGGAAGAGCACAAATGCATGAAAGTCTCAGTACTGAGTCAATTTTATTAACTGTTCTGAGTTTCTTTCTTCTTGTCCAAAGAAGGCAGATCTTACCAGCTCCTTAGAAATGTGAACTATTAAGTGACAATGTATGAAAGCTGAAACTGATTAGAATCAAATTTGCTAATTATCTGCAAAATGCCATCTGCAAAACACTCTGCCATCCATACTACAGACATATTTTTAATCACAGTGCACTGAAGTCTTTGGTTTACATGATGTTACTTCATTCATGTCAATTTTCACTGGCTTGAGAAAATAGTGGAAGGTAGCTGGGGGTCTGACAATTTAGATAAAAAGGTGTTTGGTTTGCTTATAAGCAATGAATTGGAGATTCATCTTTAATTAGTAGTTTAGATTCTGTAGTGTCTTAAATGAAGCTGTGTTGATGTACGCAGCTGAAAGCACGACTCCACAAAGTCACTTCATGTCCCTTTCTATTAACCTTTTGTGAGTGATGATTTAACTGCCCAACAACAACAGTAAACTCAAAACTCTAGTAAGCAATTCAAGTAAAAACTTCATCAAAACTGTCCATGGAAGCATCAGCTGAGTCTCTCCATCCTCTGATTACAAAACTTTTAGCCAACAAATGACTTCAGTGATTCACAGTATCTCCTGACAGTTCAGTCCTTGCAAATCAGTTTTCATTTGAAATGTTTTCCATGATTGTGAACATAAATGTACTTTCAAAGGAATTTCCAAATCTATACCAACAGTTGTCAAGCAGGAAAATAACATCATATTTAGTGAATGTTATTTTTTTTCTTTCTTGAAAGTATATATGAAAGTGAAATGGGTTACAGGAGGACACACAGAACCGCTAAGTAATACTTTGCCTCTTCTAACTTTAGCTAGGATATTAATTATCAGCATGTTACTAAAACACTTCCTTACTGCAATAGATTATTGTGGTGTACTATTGAAGTTGTATGTGTTTAAAGAATCTTCAGTGAAAAACAATATACATAAGCAGAAATTCTTTTGGGAAAAAAAAAAAAAAAGATTACTGGAGGATTAACAGATTTCTTCTTTCATTTTCTTTTAGATGAAAAACATATTTCTCCATGAAATACACTGAAGGGCACAGTATGTGATATTAATGGAAATACTGCTTCTATTTTACATCCCTGGGGAGTGTCTCTCCACATTCCACAGCATTACAGTTCCACTCTGCTTATCAGCTAGCCATGATAAAGGACCAACGTTGTCCTAATGGAAGTGTTGCATTTCCTTTATCATACTGCAGCAGCAATTGTGATAATAGTTATGTCTTGCTATAAAAAAATAAAGTTAGTAAAATCAGAAATGGAAAGGAGAGAGATAAGTCCCATTTTCCCAGTACTCACGTGTTTACCTATTCTATATATAAATTAAGGTTATACTGAACTATTACAACTCATATTCTTAACTTAATCAAATCATAAGCTTAGGGTTAGTAGAGAACTGCACGTTTAACACAAAACCACACTTAGGTTTAACTTAAGTTTATCCACAGAAGTTGAGCATTCCTAATTATGCACAAATTCTGTCACTTTGTATTAAATTGGAAGATGAAAAAATTAAATGCTTGTCATTAACATGTCAAATTGGATCAGAGGAGACATCAGTTTGAAGAAGTCAAGGTTCACTTAGTGCTTCTGAGATAGAAAGGTAAATGCATATAATTATGTCAATATTTAGAAGTAAAGCTGCCAATCTGAATTAAAAATATGTAAAATTCTCCACCCAGCTTTCACAGTGCCAAAATCAACCAACTATCAGTATCTTAGATGTCTGTTTAACACATTTGTGATGAATTAAACTCTGAATCCTGAAACTGCCTGAAAAGCAGTAGCGGGTATTATTTTTGTTTAGGTCACCTGCTTAGGAATTTATATTAGTGAACAGCAAGTCTCTTGAAGTCATTATAGAACATTTCCAGAATCAGAAAATCTAAAATAAATCACCAGCTGGGCCTGATGGTCTTGCTATCCGTGTCACAGAATCAGCTCATCAGCAATGCCTAGAAATTCCCTTTTCTATTGCTTAGGCAGTACACCTCATGCACATGTAAAGTGAGTGATCTTATGATTATTCCTGTGGTTCATGACCAAGAATAGGGAAAATACATGAATCTACTAAATTACTCCCAGGAGGCCTTTCATTTTATCTACTTTCAATGTTAAATCAAGTTTCAACGAATGCTGGAAGCAATAAACCATAGTCACACATGCTATGCAGTCATTAACATGGACATGCAAAAATTAATTAGAGAGACTGTTTTGCTGAGGTTGACACACACACAAATAATTCTGCCTTTACTCAACTATTATTTTCTTTTGTCACTTTGGCTTCCTGGTGTGCCTTCTTCATTCCTATGCTGCTTCCCTTAGGAAGATGCATTAAAAAAAAAAAAAAAAAAAAAAAAAGCCTTATAAGAGCCTTCTACTTTGCTTGTAGTTTCTCTTAGAAGTTCTTGGGCATGTTTTTTGACTTCCATTTCTGATAGAAATGAGTGGAATCTGGTAGTTAATCCTATGCCATTTACTTCTTGATGGCTCCTCAATTGGAAAAAAAAAAAATATATATATGGCAAATGAATTAGCATTATACAATGTTGGAAATAACAGTTTATGAATATAAATTTCACCAGAGTGTCCAGAGCCATGCTAGAGCCTACTATCCTCTCCCACAAGTGGCATTAACCACCTCCTTTGCCTGTCACACAGGTTTGTCCTTCTGTTAACGTGGTTTTGAGGACAACCAAAGAAAGTGCTGCAAAATGGTAACTAGTGGCAAAATAAAGACTTGCAGTAAGGGACTGCTCCTCCAAGATGGGCTTCAGCCTCTCTACAGGAAGCTGCTGCCCTCTGAACTCTAATCCTGCTTGTGAGCTGAAGCTCTGTGGGATGCACTGAAAGCCTCACTTCATTTCCTGGTTACGTTGAGGTTATCTTGAAAGGAGAAGGTGTATGAATCAAGGGTGTACCTAATATAAGACCTGACAAACGAAGGAGGGGAGGCTTGAGTGGGTTCCCTATTCACACTAAAGACCAGCTGCTTTGATCTGCTGATACCAGCTCCAATTTTAGCAGCCACTAGGGACAGGAATACCTTGTCCTTGGAGCAGGAACAGAGTGAACTTGGCAGAAGCTCAACTCTGTAAGGTTGTGAGGATGTAGGGCATGCACTTTGCAGCACAAGACTTCCATCCCTTGGCCTGCACAAGAGCCCACTACAGGACTCTGAATTGTTTTTAATGCAAGTAGTATATATTGGTCTTCAACACAGAAATTATGCACTTGTTGCAGCAACTACCATTTCATGAGTCACATCTGTAGCAGCCACAGACATCTTTTTTAATGAGATGCACTCATAAAGAGAAGGCAGCTATTTTCCATTGTAGCTGAGTGGGACTTGTCTTTTGTAGAAATACATTGTTCCCAACTCATTTCTGGCTCCTGCACTAACAGGCAAAGAGCATCCCCTCTGTTTCTGGATTTTCTCCACATGTTGGCCAGACTATCATGTAACACTTGATTGGGAAAACAAGGAAACACTATTTTAAACAGGTTAGACCTTTAATTTAAAACCATTATTTGCTCCCTTGCTTCCCCTTGCAAAGTTGCCAAGCAGATAGATATTTGAGTTCTGGGAGCAGAAACTCAGTTCACAGTAAATAAGAAAGCAGCCTTTCAAGAACAGCTTGCACTTGGTAAGGGGTAGATACACACTGGCTGCTCGCCCAGAGGTTCTCTTTTGCCTCAAGAGGGTCAGAAAAAGGGAAGGACACAGTGAACCTTTCCTATAATTATACAAGGGGTAAGGAAGATGCTAGAAAAATGATACCCTGCTATTGTACTGAGGAGACAAGGGTTTCACATTCCAAGTGCAGTTCTGTTAACTCTTCATATCTTCTACATATACTTGTACAGAAGAATTTCACATCCATTAAGAGTCATTTACAGCAAAATGGTAGCAGACAGGCAAATCTGTTCTACCGATGACATGTATTTACAGATCTAGTGGTTACTGCCGTAGGGGTGTTAGAGTTATGTGAATCCCTGCCTAGTAAGGGAACAAGAATGCCATATATATTTATTCATTAAAACTGTCTGATTTCTGTTGTTGTGATTGCTGCCTTATGAATCATTCCTTTTAAACAAAAAATGTTCCAGGTCTGCTTCCATCTCCAGAGCCATCTAGGACTAGGATATCTCCAGCCTGAGTTATGCAGTGTCCTGCAGTATCCTTTGCTGAGTACTATGGAGAGTAGAGTATGGTATGACATCAGATGTAAGGAGTAGAAAAATGATAAAAATAGATCACTAGGCAATTCTGGTGTTAGTCTAATAGTTAGAAAAGGAATATTTAGTTCTTAAATTTTTGAAGTTGGAAGAAAATTTGATTTTCTAAGTTGTTCCAGCTCACTATGTATGATTACAGAATACCTTTATGGCTTCATAAAGGCATAGGGAGACAACAAAAGAAGTTTATTACTACAATGTAGATGTACAAGCTGTGCCATGGCTATGGCATATATGGTTGTTTTCCATTCTAACACACTTTGTACTGCTCAGGCAAGCAGAATAAGTTAAGACTATAACTATTTTCTTTTCCACGTGGATCATAACTTCATTTTTTGAATTTTTGTTTTGAGCATTTCTTCTTTACTGCAAGGTCTGTTTTCCAGCATTTTTCTATGTTTTAGTTCAAGCACTTACTAAATCCTATGTCTGACTGCATTGTTTCTTATTCTTTGCTGGCTACCAATTAAATTTCACCTACAGATTTGGAAAAGAATTTCTATAAACCACCAGTAAATTATTTATGTGAATATCTACTGCAGTTATTTAAAGAAAAACAACAAACATTGGGTTCTATAGTGGCAAAACCTGCACCTATATAGCTGTAAAAACTGCATGTACAGGCTAACTAAGAGCAAATAAAATATATATGTTCACAACACCAAAGAGACATTAGCAGAGTAGAGTCTGCCCAGCCGTTTCTTTCCTTCTCAGTGGAAGAAACTGAGAGTAGATGACAGGATGTGTAGAGTGGGAAAAAAATGGCACTTTTGGTTTAATTTATTTATGATACAATATTGAACGTTTAATGTAAAATTAAGTAGACTAAATGGTTTATTAATTACAGAATAGAGAATATACTACTCTTGATTCATACATCTGCATAATGTGTTATTATATATCAATAAAACATTTTCTGTTGATTATATATTTCATGCATTCATCACACCAACATTTTTCTAAGTGCTATACATTATTTATGTAATGTATCACTAATTACTGCAACACCAATTTTTTCTCTATAGAGCAACCTCTTCAACTCATTTGTGTCAGGTCTTGCCAAACTAATGAGGATGCTGTGCATCCCATTATTTGACTGTATTCAGATTTCATACTACTGTGCTCTGGATGGAAAAAAGAGCCCCTACTTCTTAATTAGTTGCCACCCAGCACTGTTTCTAGCTTTTTCTTTGTCATCTGATGCACCTGGGCACACTATCAGATGCTGTCAACACAGGCAATGAACAAAATGTTATCAAGGACTCATTAAGAAAGGTTACCAGCAGATGCAAATGTATTACTTAATTTTATTACATGGCTTTATTTAATAAGATATTAATAACCTTACCTTAAATACCAGTTCTCCTATCAGTCCGTTCCACGACCCATCATCTTGAGGACTCCCATACTTGTGATCTGGTGCAACATAAATTTCGTATTTAAAGCCAAGGTAATTGGCCAAGGCTTCCAACACATCTATTGAGAAGCCCTGATATTTCTTCGGTTTTCCCAGAACGTTTTCAGAGACCATGACAAAGGGTTCTTCCTACACAGAAAGCAAAGGGGTCAACTGTTAGTGAAGCAAGGGCTTGACACATTAAGGTGTCTTTAAAAAAAAAAAAAAATAATAAAGGAGAATTTAAGAATGGTTTACACAAAATTTTCCAGCAAGATGTTTTTAGCAGTGCCCCTTCCATTCTTCAAGATACTATTTTTTAATGTGTTTACTTCAGCAGAATTATCTCAAACTCCTAGTAAGAAATTTTCTCCTCTATTACATATTTCAGAAGTAAATCTTCTGTTGTGACATTACAACTTAAATGCTTTTCAGTAACGCCTTCTGTCTGCACTTATGCTCAGCATGACAGACATACACTCGTATGTCTGTCCATAAATATGAAGGATTCTACCATACTGCCACTTTCCACTGTCTGGGTAAATACTGTATGTGACAAATGTGACTTCATTCATGCCATAAGGAAAGAAAACCATGGCGAAACAGGCCACGCTGTAGCAACAGACATTTCTCTTGTCCTTCTACTGTAATCTCAATCTGAATATCAAATGGTCAATTTTTTTCTTTCTAAGGTGATTTCTCCAGAAATCATCCATTTGTTTAGTTTAGGAAGAATCAGGGGACTTGAGTATGTCTGTAAGAACAATTGGTGAATGTGCATCGAAAAGATGACCATAATGAAGGATACAAATATATAAATGGAAGTTGGAGTTGGTTGGTAAGATTTCCAAAAAATATGCTTTTCTTTTTCTTCTTTTCAAGTTCTTTTTTCTCTCTCTTTTATTATTATTGTTTTATTAATACTTCTAATAATATTCCCAGAAAGAGATGAGTTTGGCTAACTTTAATTTCTCCATCCTCTGCTGCCCTTCTGCGTTATTCTTCCTGTTGAGTATTTAATTTCTAGACATTACCTTTCACATCTTAAAATAAAACACACACACAAAAAAAAATCGTATTTCTGAGCACAGAAATACATTTGCCAGAGATAGATCTCACTTGTGGTTGTTTTTCATTTCCTCTGAGAACATCTGCCTGATTTACCTGAGCAGAACAAAATTATCAAAACCCTGAAAAAATTCACAACGGCTCTGTAACACTAGTGTATTTTTTTTCTTCAAAATATGATACATTTCTTCCCTTTAATCTTTTGTATTATGCTGTAATTTACTATGAGTTTACCAGAAAGATCTATGTGGAGGTGTAAAATTCTAGTTCTGCGACAATTACAAGCACACAAAGCAACCTTGCCACCACTTCTTCCCAGTCTACATAAACCATAAGCATACAAAAGAAAAGCTTTTCTGGCCCAAACTCTAAACATATCTCCAGAGGCATTTTTGTTACCGTTTTAATGAACTTTTTTCTTTTTTTTTTTTTTTTTTTTTTAGTATTCTGCGACTCGACTCTGCCAATACCTCAGAAGCCAAAGTACTACTCACAAATTCAAGAGCATTTTTAGTTTCCTTGTATGCCACTCTTTCTGAACAGGTACCACTGAAGTGCAGGAGATAGGTATTTGGAATAAAAAATGCACCATATTTAAATTATTAAGTTAACGTTCATGAGGATAGCCACATGCTGAAGATGCTGCCAATGAAGCAAGCAAGGAGACTTTCCTGGCAGGATGTTATTCTCTGTCTTCAGGAAAATCAGAAAACAAACAAACAAAAAAGCAACCAAAAACACCCCCCACGAAACAACCAACCAAATAAAAACAAACAAAAACCTGTAACAAATAAATGAACACAACCCAAGAAGGTTGACTGCCCATCAAGGCACTATTTCCCAGTTGTCAGAATCAATTCCCTTCTTCCAAATTATCCAAGATCAGCCAAATGAAATAAAAATGGAGGACAGCAAATGCAAGTGAATTTTTAAAGTAGTTTTCCAGTGACTGGGTTCCAGAAACATTGAAGGAATTGAGACTAAGTTGATGAAAGTCTCTCCTAGATGAAAACACAGACTGAATGTAGTTTTTTTGATTATTTGGATGAGAGATTTCCCACATATACACTCAAACTAATACAAAAATGTTTCCACAAAAAAACTGTAATTTATCAATCTAAGCATATTTGGCACAAAATTCTAAAGATTTATATGTGCAAAGGATATTTCAGATATTGAAAATTTTCATATTAGAAGGGATTTTTTCTTATTATTTCTGAGTTATTAGAAAATAGTTGTTCATAAATTAAATTTTTATTCAATTTGTTAAAAAGCAATTGCTAATTGCACTGATTTAAAGCACTCTTTAAAATGCAGTTTTTGTGGCTAATTTCAGACTTTTATTAAGCTATGTAATACTGTTTGCCGTTGAGAGTTTTACCAAAAAAAAGTCCAGTGAGTTATACATATGTTGAAATATAAATGGTCAAATATCTGTATGCAAAACAACTAACATTTCCCAATACCTGCTGAAGCCTGGAGCGGTAAAATATTTAAACATATTCCAAAGAAAACCAAACAAATATATTGTTACTTTTTTTTTCTTTATGTAATTGTTTACAATTCTCAGAAGGCATTGAAACGGGACAAAAGTATTTGTCTTGATTTTTTTCCCCCATCAATGCTGCAAGCTGAAACTATGCCAGCTGCTTTTTTTTTATTATTTATTATTATTATTATTTTTTTTTTTTTATACTGGGAGAGTGTTTTGTGAGCTCCCTATGGAAAGAGATACATACTGCTACAATATTGATGTTAAAAATGATTATTTTCGTCCTGGAGAAAGAGCTTTTAAAAAGAAAATACACAAAGCAAAAACAGCCAATACACTTCTCACCTACTCAACAGAAAAATAATGAGAATAAAAATTAAGCTTGTACAAAGCAGGTGGTCAGCACTCACATGCTAACTATTGAGTTTGGAGGTGGCTAAATTCACATCAGTGGTGAAGCTTCCTTTGGACCCCAATTAGCTGAATCCTGATCAGGTATATTTAGGGGATGTCTTTTCTTCCATGGGCAACGAAGTGCAATAGTCAATTTCGAGGAACTATTTTCCTTCTACTTTACTCCTAGTGTGTCTCCTTGTCATTAACTGAGAGTGACAGAGCGCTAGAACAGGTTGCCCAGAGAGGCTGTGGAGTCTCCTTCTCTTCAGATATTCAAAACCTGTCTGGATGCCATCCTGCACAATGTGCTCGAGGTGATCCTGCTCGGCAGGGGGCTTGGACTAGATGATCTTCAGAGGTCCCTTCCAACCTCAACCATTCTGTGATTCTGTCATTCTGTAACTGAATGCAGCACTACTAAACCCTGGTTAGGACTCATTCTCAAAACAGCTCCATGGTCATCACTATCTGGTGTTTACTTGGGATCTAAGTGTGCTGCTCTGATACAGAGGAGGGTGTGTTTAATACTCAGTGGGATCAAAGGATTTTACATAATGCCCACAGGGAAATGAAAGTCAGCAGCAACCAGGTAACGTTTATATTAGGTGAAGCTGTGCACATTGCTTTTTACAACTGTAAGAAGGCAAAGTCTGGTTCCAGGAATGATTATCCCCTAAAGCAACAGAAGCTGGATAGTGCCCTTAGGAAGGCTAACGGCAGACCCAAGATTAAGGCAACATAACACAGAAAAGGATTGGGAAAGATCTCTGGGACAGCAGAGATCAAGTTTGCAAGAAGACTTGACAATTTATTAGGGTTATAAATATTTAAAGGAAGATGCTACATATCAAGATGTAATTTAGGAATAGGATGCATGTTACAACTGATATAATTTAAGAACTTGCTATGCTCTTATGCAATAGCTCTGATGACCCTTGGCTCCTTTAATGAAGTAATTCAACTCTTCATCCAGCACAAATCTACTCCATTTTTGTTGAGTGAGTTGATCTGATCACCAGGGGTCCAGGCAAATGCCAGAGCCAGTACAAGCAATGGAGTAAGACTGTACAAGCAGAAGCAAGGGAAATACCAAGAACATACTCCTTTTGGTACCAGAGGCTGGTTAATCAGCTCAGACAACTTACCTGAACACTCTTCAGATGCTCACCACAGTGTTATTTGAGCTTCACAAATTAGTGTTTATCACTGAAATACTCATTTGAGGAATAAAGAGTTATCATCGCTATTTTCCATGTGCAGAAGTGGAATGCACAGATTGCAGGGCCTGTACATCTGAGAACTGAATCCAACTGTGCTGGGTCAGGAAGAAACACATGAACCAGAGGTTTTCGTTTTAGCCTGTTTAATGCTTTAAAACATTTGCATTTACATATATATCTGTACCGTGATGAACCATGAGTTTAAGAGAGTAAGATCAAACAGTGGAAAGCAAGAATTACATGATAACGAAGGAACATGGGATCCAAAAGGAAGCTGCCTTGACCCAGGAGAGAAAAATTTCACCCTTGACAGGACTTGCCAGGGTAAAACCACAAGCTGACAGCAGAGATTGTAATTTGGGCTCGTGCAGGGTGAATGGATTGCAGGGCAATATGGGCACAAAAATGCCACACAGCTTAAACACAGCCCTCAAAACCTGCCCTGAATTTTAAAAGTGGTAAGTAGGGGATAAAGATTTCTTTTTTTCAAAACAACAAATCAGTGGAAATCAGAGGTTGAATGCATAGAGCTTGAAGCAGCCTGGATGCAAGATTAGTGGAAAGAAATGCTGCACTTCCTTGCTTTTTTCCAATGAGATAAATGGCCAACAGCTACCTATTCAGGATTTAGGTTCTGGTGCATATAAAAATGAAGCAACACAAGGTTCTTTTAAGTGCCTCAAGAGCCTAGGATTAAGAATACAAAATATAGTTTTTATTTACTCTGATGAAATTCTCAGACATATACCAATAGTTTGTAAGTAACAGTGTGACTGTAGGCCTGAAGTCATCATTTCCTCTATTTATAACTTATAAAGCTAAAAATAAAAGGAAGAGATGAGCTTTTGGGCAGAGGGGACCTTCCCATTTGGAAACAGAAGGAGTAACACTCAAGCTAAATACCAGAAAAGAACAATTACTCTGAGTTCAACTTGATTGTTTTAACAAGTTAGACAATCGGAGAGTAACAGCAATTTGTAACTGTGCTACAGGGGGTGGTGGTAAAGTCAAACATTAAATTCAGTCCTTAGAGTTGGCAGGGAAGGAGAGCAAGAGAATAATTGCTTGTGGAGCATTCAGGGACAATTTACACATATGGGAAAATATATCCCTAAACCCAGATGGCTTAAAAATTAAACATTTTTAAAAGAAAGAAGAATAGCGACTTTAAACTCCAAGCTTTGAAGGTGTATTTGAGATGTTCTGTGAAAACACATTTTGGAGGATCTGGTATTTTTTGATAGGTTCTCTCTTGTTGGACAAATTACAGAAAATCCTCTTGAAAGAACAGGAAAAGCACCATTCAAATCTTCAACACAACGCTCTCACTAAATATGAAAGGAAGGAAAGTTTGCATTCAGTGACCTGTTTACAACCAAGTGGTGGTCTCAGCCCACCTGTTAATGATCATTTAACAGGCAACAAGACAGATTTTCTCTGTAATTACAATGGTGGACTCTGGGGCTTTAAGTTGATACTTATTTCAGGACAGAAACTCTATATGGAGCCATCATAAACTGCTCTGTTATGCTCATTTATGGCAGTCTTACCCTTTTTCTGATGATATAAATCATGAAAAAAAGACAAGACACCCTGTATAAAAGGAAAAGCTAAAACAAAATAAAATGTTTGGTATTATTCTCCTGCTCAGCCGAATCCTCTTTTCCCCTTACTATGGGGAGGAAAACTTCCTAGCCAGGAGGCTCGACAGAAATTAGTAAGTGAACAAAAAGTTATTGGCTTGTCAGATCAGAGAAACTGATCTCTGCTGGGATTTACAACACACATTGGGGCTTGACTCAGACTGCAGATGGATGGCCTTATGTGCTTCTACTGTGCTTGGAAGAGAGTTTCAAAATTAGGTAATTATATGGGTGGTTAGAATTCATAAAGCATATGAAAATGACCTCTGTGTCTACTCATCAGAATTTTCTGAACACACTGGGATATAATGCTTTAATAATGACACTCTGTATTCATTAAATGGAACTCTGTATTCATTACATCTTCCCTTCTTCTCTAGCAAAAATCGGAAGAGAGAGGAAAAAACTGAAGCAAGAAATCAAGCTCAGTTGTGGGTGAGACTGTCACTCTGTGTTCAGCACTGACCCTAGGAGCTGTGGACAGGCACATTAAATGATTCACATAGCCCAAGCAGAGCCTCAGCAATCACGTGGCGTGAATATTCCCTGTGACACTTAAAAACTTCTATCACCTGGCAAAGGCTAAGCAACTGCTCCCAAGAGTGAAATTCACTCTCATTACTGGATCACTCAACACCCTTCCGATGGCTGCTGGATGACCAAGCACAGCCATTAGAACTGACAAGAAGCACTAAGAAGGCATCATGAACCATAACTAAAACATTTTCAAGCACAGGATGCTTTTGTCTTGTTGCTACACATAATTACTTTTCTTTTTGACTCATGAAAGAACTAATCCCCCACTTTTAAATATTAGCTATTTTGCATTTCTTTCCCCAAAAGAATTTAGTGAAATAAGTAGCCCCAAATGCTTAATTTCCTCAACTGCGTTATTGACCACTGTTTAGGGGATTATATTTGGCTAAGAACAGCACAGCAGCTTGTTATTTTTAATTGAACAGTAATGTACATTACTTCATGTTAGAATCAATGACCAAAATTTAATTGAAACATTTAATTCTCTCATTACAGAAATTCTCCCACCAGCAACAGTTATAAAAGTTGCTGCAAAACATAACACAATCCCCACACCTTAATAACACTAAAAGAAAGATGAAGGTTTCAGACCTCCAAAATCTTGGATAATTAAAGTATTATTTTCTTTCAATATCCTCTTGTGCCAATGGGCTATGTCACAATATTGGCACCTAAATCCACCTTTCTCAGATTCTCTGCTTTTCAAACAGACTAATTAGAAAGTTGGTTGTACTAACAAAAATGTCCCCTTGCCTACAGCAAGAAGCTAGTTCATGTCCTAGAAGTTGAAGAAAATATTAAAAGAAGGATATTTTAAATTAGGCCTTCACTTGCCACTGTCCTTATGCATGTGCTTCATTTCATCTCACTTTTTTCAATGATAGTTTTATTTTCATCTTCAACAAGGCATGAGGTTGAGCTTGTTCTTTCACATTAATGAATAAAGAGCACTTTAAATAATATATATATTTTCCAGAATCAAACAGCAGCTTATGGATTTATTTTGCTATTTGGACTAGTGCTATTTAGAACAAACAAATGAAAAATGGTAGCCACCGTCCCACCCCCCCAATATCTCCTATTGCTCTGCAACAGGACTAAGGCTTCTTTCAAAGCCATCTATTGCAATGGTCTATTAGGATGCAGCCAAGCTTTGTGTATTGATTTTAATTCACAATAACTTAATGCACCTAATAGCTCTTTCTGAACCATTATAGTTATATGATAGGAATATGGATTGAGATTGGAATCGATTGGAGTGTTTTAGAGTAAGCCTGAAGAACACAATGCTGATTTTAACATAGCTAAGCTCAGATACTGGATTTAGCCAAACTGTAGTACAGGTATATTAACCTGCTGGGAGCTACATTATACTTCCAGCAGCCATTCAAGAGTTCCTATTCACAACAAATTCACATAATACTTCAGGACATTGTACCCTCTCATTGTAATCAGTGTATGAACCTCTTTATGTTTAAAAGCCACATTTTCTGTGTGCTCTGTGAACTCCATGAATCCCCCTGAAATGCAAATATGCCCAACAGAAGAGATGGGTGAGGGTCAGTGAGAAGATAAGAGCTAAGGAGCCTTGAGAGATAGCCCTTGACACACAGGTGAGTTAGGTTGGCCCTGCCACATCGTGCATTACATCTAACTTACTGTCAAGCTGTGGCCCCAGCCGGGTCCCAAAGCATTTGAATTCCTTGATACTCACCTCACCTTGTGCATAGCACCTACTACTTTAGAAAAATTAATTTCAAATATTAACTGAAAAATAGAAGGAGCTGGGTTCTCCAGCTGCTCTGAGATTAATGCTTGTAATACAAAGGATCACAGCAGGCACGTACAGTGTGAATAACTGTAAGGTTTATGACCTACCTGTTTTAATATAAGCTAGATATAGCTCAAAGGGACATAAACCAGCTATTAAACATAACTTGTGCCCAGTTAGTTATTGATTTCAATTTGGTCCTTGTACAGGCATGATGAGAGGAAGAGGAAAGACAGGCTCTATCTCTATCAGGGGATACTAGTTTCTGTTTTTATATTAATCACTGGAATTATTAATATCTCGATGAAGCCTCACTAGTGTACACTACCACTGGTAATGATAATGAAAAATTCATGGAGTGATCAATGTGTTTTCTAACAGAAAACCAAAAACATATGGAAGTGTTTGGAGACAGGGGAAAATGGAATGGGAGGATTATGGGGAGCAGACTACATCAAAACTAAATCTCTGACAAAGTGAGGAATACCTAATCAAAGCACACTCTGCCTTGATGATTGCCTGCACGTTAATTACAGTGCTCGGTTATCAACACTTATCGATTGAAGGGGAACAGCTGAAATGGCTTCTGTCACCATTTCCTGCTTGGTAAAGTAACCTTAAACAGAGACTGCAACCCTCACAAAGAGAGGCAGGGCAGATAGCCAAGGGCACAATGCAATTTAGGAACCTTATTTGATTCCATCTTTCTTTGCGGGCCATCATTCTCAGTCCCTGAGAAGTACCACTCTTTCTCTCTGCCTCATTGCGTTAATGCTGCAATCTGATTAACAGATTAGTTTTTTTTTCATTAAGCACCCAAGTATATTAAATACACTGATCTTACATGTAGTGATTGCATGCTGTTTGTATGTAGAGAGTGGAGGAGTAGTGTAGAAATATAGACCATAAAAAGGCAGAGGCGAGATCGTAGAGGTCTGGGAGGGATGAGCATCCCAGTTGACTAGCACAGACCAGAGATTTTGGGCTTCATTCAATGTATGGCACGACTGTGTGTTTTGGAAGTTTGTGCTTCTGAAGAAAGATGATGTGTACGGTTGGAGCCAGGAGGCACCAGAGAGTAAGGAGAAACTTTCATATGCTAATAGATTCTAAAATATTGAATTGGGAAAGCAAACTAGAAAAATAGCAGACACTATTTGCTATGCTGAGTAAGTATAGAAAAAAGGTGATGAGGGAGAAATCACGCACTGGTCTCTGCTTAAATGTTCATAATTATTATAACTACCACATAAGATATTTATTATCACCTCCTGGCCTTAAAGTTTCTATTTGCTTGAGAGCCTATGATAAAAACCAGGAAACTTCAGGAAAAAACTTCCTTACTGTGAAGCTAAAATCTCCCAGCACTGTCTCCTTGCTTTCTAAAAGTATCTTGCTCAAGTTAAGTCTAGATTTCTTTCCTTACTTTCAGAAATTAAAGTCTATTTGTGAAGGGCAAGACATAACATCAGCAACCTTAGAACTGCAGTGAAAGTGTCTTTTTTTTTTTTTTTTTAAATTAAATGGTTTCTAACAAGTACCTTCATAAAACAAAATCTTTGTTTAAGAAGCAGTATAAAAAACATTATGTGGAGCCTGGCTAACACCACTATTACAATCACTGCACACTATATATTTAATAGTGTCTAAATTATAAATAATTCTAGCTAACATCTCCTAGCAGAATCCAATCAACACAAACTGTTCCTGTGAACCTCCCTCCTTAGTCAATAATTATCTATACAAGTTACTAGGTTGTTTTGTTCCTGTAATACCAACCTCTATCTTAAAAGTGAGGACATAATCTAGATAATTTTAAAGCTGGATATACAGACAAGCAGTGAATGAAATGACTTGCAGTCAGCTCTTCCAGCTACTATCCTGCATTTCCACAGGCAACATTTTGTTCAGTGTGTACTTCCTTTTATTTTAGCCCAAATAGCTAAGGCTTTTATTTTCTTAGAACTAGATAACATTTTATAGAAATGCCAGATAGAAGGAATCTCTAAAACTGTCTTTTCTCCGACTCAATATAAAGCTACCTAGATTAACCAGTATAAACATGGACTTACTCTTTTTTGACACCTCTGACAATGAAAAGTCCACAGCCTTCTTAGCCTGAACGCCTCCATATTCTTGGTGTTAGAAATTGCAATAGTTACTCTGAGAACTACACAATGGGAACACTTTACAATGGGAAGTAAGCATTTGCTTCAACTACGAAGCTTGCTTTCCTTGAAAATATTAAGGGAGCTTTTAACCAACCAAAGAACAATTATTTCCATTTTCAAAAATACAACAGTAAGATTTTAGGAGAGTAAAAAACAATTAATAAGGTCAGCATACGTTCCTACCATTTCTTTTAAAAAGAATCTTCCTTTCATTAGCATTACATGAGCAAACTATTACTAAAACCTGTAAAACTAAACAACTTTTTTGTTAATGTCAAAAATTCAGTTACAGTAAACGCTTGTCCAGAATCATGCCCTGAAGTCTGAACTCAAGTTTTGAAGCTGGAAAATCTGCCTTATGAAAAGACATTCCAATAACAACTGACTTCTCCATGGGAGCAAGTCACTCTCATCAGTATCTTATACCAAATGACAGCTTTTTTGTCAACAACTAGGTTAACTATGAAAAATAATAAATAGCGAGCCTAATTATGTCATGCATCATTGCTCCTGATGATGATTCATTTACCGATGAAATGAACACATCTACCACTGTTGCTATAATTTACCACCATTTCACTGAACATTTTCCTTGATGTATTTGTCTATAAAAGATCCATTTTTTCCCCAGCCTTCTTTCACAGATGGATAAGGGTAGCAAAAAGGAATACAAATCAAAAGGCACAGAGAATTGTTGCTGCCTGGGAAATTATGCATTTTTACAGCAATGAAATATTCTAAAATTTTAGATAATTTTTAAGTACTTGAACTATAGCATATACGGTATATACCAAATAAATTACTGAGTTATGGAATCAGAGATTTTATAAAAGATTCTAGATAAACTATATCACTTGCAGCTTTTCTGCCATTCAAATTCACTGTCATAAGCGTCCATCAAAGAAAGATTTATCCCTTACTGGTAGAAAAGTAAAAATGTTTACTTAAATACTACAGTTGATGGTCAAGTAACACTTCTAATTGTTACCATATCCCAAGACCTTTCTTCTGCTATCGGTAATTCACTACCATGCACAATACAATATACTGACAATATTGATACACAGAGCACCGCAAAATTTAGTGTAATACATTACAGAATTCAAAATTTTAAAAAAGATTTTAGACTGGTGCATAGACAGTGCAGCCTAACAGAATGAGGAAGGCTTCAGAGAAGTGCAGAGCATTCTGTTGTGAATGTGGGAAAAGGGAATTATCTTTGAGACTATTCTGACTATACACTATTATAAAATATTTCATATTTTCCGAGGTATCCCCTACATAATCTTTGCTGCAGTTGATCTTTTATTTTAAGGACAATTTTGTCATGCCATTTTTTAATCCTTTATCACTTTGTTCCTCTGAGTATACTTAAACACTGTCTTATTTCATCTCTTCTATGCCTTTCCTTTTTTCTATCATTCTGAAAGCTACTCTAGCTTCCCCCTAAGAACTTTTGTCACTTTGTTTAAACCAGTGTTGGAGGTCAAATCCCAAAGACAGCCTCAGCCTTTTAAACCAGAAGTTAGCTTCATATCTCACATTTCATCTTTTTTTTTTTTTTTTTTTTTCTATCCAAGTGCGAAGTTCGCTAGAAAAAGGATCTGAAGATGCAGACCTCCTGACAGCTCATGTCCCTAAAGATATTGTCTGCTTTTAGGTTTGTTTCTTTCCTAATCTCCACAACTAAGGCTCACGCATTAAATGCCAGTCATTGAGAATTAAACTACTTCACATATGATAACATTTTCCCTGGTGCCAATGATGCATTTTTATTATTTCTTTTTCCTATGCTTGTCTACATTTCTGCCAGCCCTCTCATTTCCCACAGTGCTCACCTGGAGACATGGTCACCAACGTGCCTCTGTTCCACCTAGCTCTCTGCAAGCAACGTGGGCAATAAATAGCAAGAAATCGTACACTGGGATGTATGGCAAAGTATAATTCAGTATCACTTGCTATTGTTGTTTCCCTCATCTGCCTGCATTTTCAGATCAATGCAGATGTGAAAATACATACCTCAATTTGATAGCTCTATCTTCCATGTTAAAATTCTCAAATGAATTTCACACCACTAGGAAGTTACGCCTCATGCACTTCGAGAAAAGGCTCTCTACTTTTCACCAAGTTGCTAATTCTTTGAAACAGGGAATTTCAAACTTTTGCCTTTTCAACCAATAGGGGCTTTTTTAGAAACATGATTTTGTGGATACCTGCTGGCCTATTCATTGTCAAACCACCCAAATCTCATTTAGTTTCTGGTGGCTTAACATTCATATGAATAATTCATTAATAGCCACTTCAACTAAAATGATATTATGAGAATATCTGCTGTATTCTAGCTGCCTTTCAATAAAACCAAGCAGCTGAAAATGAGGAGGATAAACTAAAATCGACAAAATGGATATCCAGCTAAATTTGTACTTGCAAAATTGTTCATTCAAGACACTCTCAATTTGTTTGGAGTTATTATGCTGACCTTTCATTGAGCTACATTTCAGAACTCAGAATATGTTTCAGATGTTCACCAGCAAGTTGCTTGCACTTAAAAGTATCTTGTCAAGCACAAAATTCAAACTTTCATTCTTTCATTGCACGTAGGGAACCAGTCCAAGCCAGAGACAATTGACAACCAGTAAGACAAAATAAAACTTTTCTACAAGTGTTGAAAGAAAGATGCTAACCCAAGTCAGACCAAAATATTGAATCACATGTCCACAGGCACTACTATAATTCCTTCCAGAATAAAGAGCAAAGAATTGTTTCCTATTCCTATTTATGCAAAGATAATTCCCATTATCTTCAGAGTAGCCAGAGTATCTTCACAGCTGGGGTTAGAAGGGACCTTAAAGATCAGCTAGTTCCAACCCCTCTGCCATGGGCAGGGACACCTCCCACCAGACCAAGTTGCGCAAAGCCCCATCCAGCCTGGTCTTGAACACTTCCAGGGATGGCGCATCCACAGCTTCTCTGGGCAGCCTGTGCCAGGGCCTCACCACCCTCAGAGTCAAGAATTTCTTCTTTATATTTAATCTAAATCTACCCTTTTTGTAGTTTAAAACCATTATCCCTTGTCCTGTCACTACACTCTGTGACAGAGTCTCTCTCTAGTCCAGTGTTTTAGATCTGAAGATACATAACCCATAATCATTAAATTTATCAAGGGAAAGGGATTAGTACATAGATGCAGATGATGGGAATTGTTTTTGAAGACTTTTTGAAGGACTGCTTTGGGAAAACTAATCACAATCATTTAATTTTTTAATTTTTTTATTTTTAGAATGCAGAATGTTTCATATCATAATATGAAATATTCCTCTTCACTGAAAGGGTTGTACGGCACTGGAATAGGCTGCCCAGAGAAGTGTTTGAGACACCATCCCTGGAGGTCTTCAAGAAATGTGTAGATTTGGAACTTAGTGGCATGGTTTAGTGGTGGACTTTAGTACTAGGTTAGGTTGGACTAGTTGATCTTAGAGGTCTTTTCCAGCCTGAGTGATTCTATGATTCTATAGTAAGTACAATGTAGTATAACCCACATGCTGCAATTTGCTATCTCATATTTTTAGTACCTCTCCTTTTCAACGTGAAGGCATAATAAAATGAAAATGGAAGAGGGGGATAGCTGCTATCCAGAAAGACATGAGAGGTTAGAAGGGCTAACAGGACAAATTAACAAATTTATGTTAACTTCTCAAATCATGGTGAAAAGAAATCTATTCATATTCACAGGTATTATTATTTAATTTTCGTGTAAGCCTTCCTGTTTTCCCAGATCAAGATCATACTGTTAGAAACTGGCAGAATTAATAATAATATTTAATAACTTATTGTTATTAATAATTCACTTTATTTTAACAGAAATGTATAGACTTAATTGAAGAACTCAGAGAAAGATGGAAAAGGAAGGATGGTAACAAAATAAAATAAAATAAAGTTGATGGGTGAAATCCCTCCTATACACATATCAAAAGCCTTACATTTTTCATCACACACATTAAATATAAATCCCCATGCTAGTCCTATACAGCAGACATAAACATGGAAGAACAATGGACTTCCATCTATTACTATGGTCTTTTTTTTATATAAAATAGTTCTGTTGATTTCAAAGACACTACATTTTGACCAGACAAGTATAAGTTGAAATAACAAAATTAAAGGCCATATCTTAACAGCATTTTTCCTTTGATAACTGCTGTAAAATAAATAGGTCTAAATGAAATTCTAGTTGGTGTCTTTGATGACCAAGTTTTTGTAAGATCAAACTGAATACCAACAAATAGAGGGACTAAGAGTCTAGTTTTTGAAGTAGAGAAAACAAGCATTAATACACTGTTTGCATGATTTGGTTCATTTTCACAGTGTTGTGTCATCTCAGCCATGACTTCACTCAAATCCAAATTTTATCTATTTCTGTTCCGGAAAAAATAACAGAATTGTCCCATTGCATTAAGCTACTTGAATGAAGATGGGAACCAAGCTCAAATTAGTAACAAGCAAAGGCCATATAACTTAATCGCAAATCAACAGCTATGTTTGAAGTAATGATATGCTAATAACAGGTACATTTTAATTCTCAGATCAAACTACAATTTAGAAACCAGCATATTTTCATGAATAACCCTTACTTACGTGTAGTAAGAGAAACTGCTACAGGGTAAGCACCCTATATAATGCTGTCACCCACAGGAGCAGTAGCGACATTTATGAACATCTAAAGACTGCATAAGGTTAGAAATAATAATCACTTTGCAATTCTGGCATCTGCACCGTCCAACTTCTTTTCAGGGTTTCAGTTAGCAGCCTGATTTGCTGTCAGTGTCTGCCTGTCTGCTTCTCTCTCTCAGCCATTACAGTTTGTGGATAAGGGAGAAACAGTATTTTATCCTCCTGATTTCTGGCATTTGGGTGAAAGTACACAATCAAGGGAAGTGCTGGTGAAAAATACCATTTTTGACTCACAAATTTGAGTAAGTATTTACTTCTTCCCTCAATTCACCCAGTTTGCAAAACCCTTGTCTCTTGTCTTTGCTGCGTAAAATTAAATGAACCTCAGTTTGTAATGTGGGTCTCAGATGATTTTGTCTATGTTGCACTGAACAACCACACAAAGCTCTACTATTTAAGAGAATAAGTGGATCCTTACATTATGAAGCCAACATGAATCATTCTCATCTTCCTCATATATTGCCTTCAGTGCATATTCTACATAAAATGAGTCAATTTTCAAAATGGTAAATTAGTGGATTTCAACAAAGCACAATTCAGAGTAATTGTGTTTTTCACTAGTTGTGCTTTAAAGCTGTCAACAAAACCAAAACTGGAATATGCTTACATCACATGAGGATTGCAGCCAGGAGAGGAGCCTGAACTGACATGTGATGTGCGCTGAACATTAAATGCAATTGTTTTTATTATTAACATGGAATCCTATCAGCATAACTAATGCCTTTTTTTTTTTTTTTTGTATGTTTGCAAGTTGATATTCATACTATAATAACTTGAAAGAAGAATATTCTCTAGCATGCTAACTAAAATGATTGATAACTGGGTATGAAGTCAGAGGAATAGAGTGAGGGAAGGAGAAGAAATAAGAAAAAAAAGTCAAAGACACCAATCTGTTTTTGCTAGACAACTCTATTTTGCTAGACAACATCCACAGAACATTTTTGTCAACACAAAATTATACTGAATCAATTAAATGCATACCAGGCAGAACAAAGATCAGTCACTGTCATTATGATGCTATTTTGATGACCATGCAATTAATGAAGTACGAAAGAACCCTACTGCTTTGTCTTCTTCTGTTAATTCGTCCTTCTTATTTAGTTGTGAGTTTTGTGTGTGTGTGTGTGTGGTTTTTTGTTTTGTTTCACGTTGTTTTGTAGACACTATGGCAAGACATCTGCTAGCATACTAAGAGATGGAACAGACTGGGCACCTGGACAAATAATAGCTTCTAAAGACACAAGAAATAATTGAAGGGCTGACGCTCACTCTAGTGTTTCCACCTTCCATCCCTGACAGAGACTTTTCCTTTATCACACAACATCAGCAATGGGATCCACTCATATCCTTTTCTTTATAAGCAAACATTCAGGCCCTCAAACACAAAACCCACAGTGAAAAACATGGGTAGCTCAATATAATAATGTAGCACAGTTCTGCAGCCCCGGGTCACCCTGGGTCAACTTTCACGCAGTCATGGAGAGGTTGAGGTAGAAAGGTCATCTGGTCCAACCCTCTTGTTTGGGCTGAGCAACTCGGAGCTGGTTGCCCAGGACTATGTCCAGATGGCTTCTGAATACCTCCAGAGATGGAGATTGCACAGCCTCTCCAGAGATGGAGATTGCACAGCCTCTGTGGACAACCTGCACCTGTGTTCTGCCACCCATACAGTAAGGTGCTTCCTGATGTACAGAGGTAACTTCCTCTGTTTCTGCTTGTGTCCACTGCCTTTTGTCCTGTCACTAGGCACCACTGAAAAACCTTACTCTATCCTCTTTGCACCCTCCCACCAGGTATTTATCAATATATGTATACACCTCAAGGGATATTGCAGTTTTTTCTATTTTCTTTCTGTGGAGTGAAGGTGGGTTGGTGGGAAGAGGGCATTGCTCCAAAGAAGCTTATACATCTCACATATATTTATTTTTCTTTATTTTTTTTCCCCTCTAACAAGCCATTGAGCAGCCAAAGCTTATGACAGGGAATAAACTGGCCTGATTTCAACGAATATCTTCCTGTCCTGGTAGACAATGTCTGTTCAGCTTTAAACCAACAGTAGCTGCTTAATGCAAAGTGTCCACAACGGAGACACCTGGCTGAAGGAACCAGGAGGGAGCCGTAAGCGTTTTACCGAACTAACATCACTCCCCCTAATATAATCTTGAATATTTTTCTGAGTGCAGCAATTTGTGTCAGGCTGTATTCATTTTGGGAAGGTAATTGGATGGCAGCTACATCTTATGAATCATTTAGAGTTTCAGCTAGGTAACTTTAGCTAACAGGACATTTGAAGTTACCTTTATCAGTTCATATGGTTGTGTTATCTAACTTAGTATGTGCCTGTGGAAGGTTTTAATGCATTTGATTCATGTTCTGAAATGAACTTTACTGATAATTTTATTTCATGGAAATTGCTCCTTTACTCTGGTATTGACAAGCAGAATTTAGACACTTAACGTTGACTAAGTTCTTGGTAATATGATGTAGCTAATAAAAATCCTTTCCAATTACCCTTAGTCAAGAAGATGAGGAAAGATGGAGAAACAACATTCCTTCAAGTGCAAAATGAGGATCTCTGCTTACCAGCACAGTCACCACACGCAGAACAACTCCTCGCATGTTATTCTCCAACTTTCTGTCAGTTAGTGACCCATTCAGACCAGTGACAGGATTCCAGCAGCCAAGCTGAAAGAGAAAGAAGAATTTGTTTCTGCATCACCCATGAAATCACTTCTCTTAAGCAAGAACATATGAAATAAACAGAACACCTTCTGGAATTGATGGGACAGAAAGTCAGAGAAGAGTTTGTGGACAGATTCATCTTTAAATTGCAAATAAAGCAATTTGGGATATTTGTGCTTTTAAATACCAGAGTGTAATGGATGACAGCGTCCAGGGTTGGAACATGTATTGCCTTAGAAGAGCTCAGGGAGGACTTCTGTATTAATGAAAAAGATTTGAAAAGTAGTATGGCTGTAAAAGTACTTCTACCTGACTTCCAGTGATACACTAATTGGAGAAATAATAGCTACCATAATTTCAGTATGCTGTCTGCTCCAGCCCATCGTTCCTAGTGGAACTCTGATGAAAGGAATTAACCGGTTTTAATTAAAACTTATACTACTCATTGATAATGAAACAGCAGTGATTTTTAGCTAGGTTAAAAATCCCATTTAAAAATGACTAAGAAAAACACACAGGCACACTGAAGTATTTAGAAAGGACTGCAATAGATGGTGCAGAGAAAGACATTCAGCTATGAGATTGTTTTGCATTGGTGCTACCATATTTGTTGGGCTGTTATGGACAGAAGCTTTTGCTCCGGGATTTCTCTAAGGCTAACTGCCTTTTAATCTGAGTTTAGTAGATAGTGACCTGTAATTTAGTTCCTCTGAAAATATAACTATCCTACATTCTTACATGATGATAGATGATTATCTAAGGTACAGAGCAATAGACCTTTGGCAACATGTACAAGCTTTACTGGTTTCATTTTTGGAATTAATTGCAAAATTCATCTGGCCTGTAAAAATACCGGCATTAAATCCAAAAAACAACAGAAGGACAATGACTGACTTCACAGGACTTTGGAGCCAGCTCTGCTTTTTCAGTACCTCCTCCACAGCATGCCTAAATGTTAACAGAAACACCAATGAACTGCTGACAGGTTCCAGAGCCTCACCCCTCGTCTGGCAAAGGTGCCCAACAGTTTGAGCTGAAAAACCTAACTGCTGAAGTGTGTTACATTAATAGGGCTGTGAAACACAGTGAATGGATTTGAAGCGTGTGCACCATACACTCTATGAGATAAATCATTTCTATCCTACAAAGCAAAGCATTTGGTAGTCTACATTTTCTGTATTAGAAATATTGAAAACAGCACTAAGTTAAGAATAAAAGTACACTAAATTAATTCAGTGATTGTCATTCTCAGTCGCATAAAGAATCTAATTAGAACTTGGATCCAATTAGCATATCCAAATATGTTGAAAGCCTAATTACCACAGATACTGTACTGCTTTTGCCAGATTTAAAACCCTATGAAGTTTCTGAAGAGCCTTTGTATCTTTTTGAGGGTAAAGTCCACTTTTAATTATGTACATTATTGTGTACATATTTATATAATTAACTTTTTAGCACAAGCCATTCTACATTTTTAACAGAAAAGAGCACAACATAACTGATTGCTACAAATTTAGCATAGCACTAATTTTCCTTTAAAAAGACACATTTTATTTTCAATTATTGTTCATTTAATTTTCAGTTCAATTGTTCCTTTATGCAGCACAGTCATGGTGAAGACAAATGTGCAGTGCCTTGCCAATAAAGTTGAAATTGATTTTGAGTGTGAGCTGCTTACTGTTATTAGGCGAAAACGAATCAACATTTATTGATGACAATTTGAGCATGTCAATGCAGCAAAAGCAAACGTAGCTATTGCTGAAACAGCAAGGGGGATGGTATGAAGCTTCCTCTTCAGCTCTACCTCTCGCTTAACTGCTTTTGCAAAACATCTGCTGCTTCTGCTTTTGCTTCTCTTTTTCTTTTGTGCTGCCTCTGATAGTTGAAATGAGAGACTAGATCAGGCAGTAACAGAATCTGACATTAATTCTGGTTGATTTATTTAGAACAATACATGTGATTATTAAGCACTGTACCTGTCTTCTTTGCTCCATGTGAATTTTGTCATTTATAGTGCTTTTTACTTCAGATGAAATTTCTTTCACTTATTTTAATGACAGTGTTCACTCTGCTACATTCAGATACAAAATTATGAAGATGTAAAAGTTGTTAATATTCTCTTCCCTTTACTATCCAATGTACAGTCTCTGATCACCCCACTTCCCCACTTGTTAGCCCCTCTACCATCATTCCTAGTATGGATTTGTCTCTCCTCTTTAACTAGCAGAGACAAGAATTGACCTCCCTTTACAAAGGTGCTTCCTTATTAGAAATTTTTGCCTGTATGAAATATGCATTATGGAAGACCTATAACTTGAAATCAATATTAAAACAGACAAAATCTATTTTATGCATATTTCCAACTTCCAGGCAGTGATTTATACAGAATTTGGAACACTAAAATCTATAATGCCTCTAGGACAGAGCTTACAGGCAGATTTTTTCCACAATCAAACCCACAATATAAATATTCCACACGAAACCAGTGAACTCTGCTGGCAGCGTAACATATAATTAAAACTCTGTTGGTTAACTGAGAAAAATACAGTGGTCTGGTGTGATCATAGTTGAGGACAATCACAAAAAATCATAGTATCATAAAATGATAGAATGGTTTGGGTCGGCCTTGCTGAACTTCAAGAGGTTCACACAGGCCCACCTCTCAGGTCTGTCAAAGCCCCTCTGGATGGCTGCAAAACATCATTACATCTGCTACTGGAATTGATCCGAACACCTAAACTTACTATCACTCCTCCTTGCTCTCTTTCCTTGACTTTCTTGGCCTCCTTTAAAAAAAAAAAAAAAAAAGAAAAAGTGAACAAGGTGTTGGTTTTACTACAGTCTAAGAAAAATCTCCGATGGTAATGCCTGCACACAGCACTATCAAGGAGCTGTTCCATTAGCAGCTCCTAAGAGAGTTGGTCACCTGTGGAAACACCAACATCCGTGCCTGCAGTACCAAAAAAATTCTTCAGAAATTCCCTTCTCGAATTTCACCTGGGTCTAACCTGCTTTAGGAACTCACTTTTCGCAAGTAAGGACTTCACCAAAAGAAATATGCATTGATAACACCCCGCTGCTTTCCAAAATATAGTAAATTCAAATGACTGGAAGAGATGTCATGAACGTCTCACAAGACAGCATTCAAATAGGAGTTTCCAAATCCCAGGTGTGCTGGCAAGACTCAAGAATGACAGAACAAAAAACTAATATAGGAAAACAGTTTTTTGTGTCAAGTCTGGACTCAGCATTTACAGAGATTGCTAGGACAGCAGTTTAGGGAAGATCCGAGCAGGAAAACATGAAAATAGTTTTGCACACAATATGCCTGATAACTCAGGCACTAAATTGATGTTTAATATATCCAAGTGACTTGGAAATCAGTGCCAAAACCCTACAGATGAAAGACTGTCTCACAGAACGTAAGCCAAAAAAGACATGTTTTGGTTGTCATTTAGATACGGTCAGCAATTAAAAGTTTTGGGGGACACTCTGTTACCTGGGTAGAGTCCCATTTGCTCAACCCCACAGCCATCACCCAACAGTCGGTCAAACACATCTGCAAAAAGTCTGGTGGCCTTGGGTAAGAACAATGGCCTTCGTAATCCTCAGCTTGATTAAAGAACCGAGGACTTCACACAAAATTTCCTAATACAACTGGTTAGTTGGAAAGCTTTCTGTTTGACTTCTCAACTGAAGCTTAGGTAATACTCAGCAAATAAGTTGTTAAAATCAATAGAAAAGACTATGTTCAACAAATTGTATAATGCATAGCAGCACTTGTTTCTCCTGCATTCTGTGTAAGGAAACCTATATAGTTAAGTGCATTTATTATTTTGTGCAGTATGTTTTATTGCTTTAATTTGCCTCTGGACTAGAAGGAATGGACTCACTCTGCTGTTTTCAAGCTATGTGAGGAGAATGTGAGCACACAAGTTTAGTTTTAAATCTTGTGGCTTAAGGATCATAATTACAACACTTGAAGTAGTCTATTTGTTTTATTAACTGATCATAGACAGAAGTGCAAATGACCTAAGTAAGGATTTCTTTCCTCAAAGCCAAAGCACATGATCAAATAACACAGCACACAGTTAACAAAACGTTTCACTTCGAAGCCTGCCCAAATTTCTTTTCTTAGTGAATAGAAATAAAGAAGCTAATGGAAAGCTACCTGCTGGTAACGTGCTGTTTGTTTGCCTTCCAGTTC
This sequence comes from Anas platyrhynchos, assembly GCF_047663525.1. Lineage (NCBI taxonomy): Eukaryota > Metazoa > Chordata > Aves > Anseriformes > Anatidae > Anas > Anas platyrhynchos. The sequence continues at coordinate 13,068,257 of NC_092590.1, forward strand.
TCGACTCAACATTTTCTCAAGGCCTCATGCACCCAGACTGGTGCCAGAAGTTATAATTGGATGTTTTAGACCATTGACAAATGTTGAATATAGGGAGAAAAAAGTATAGACTACGTAGCTGCTCTCACCATGTGTTCCACTCATGAAGCAGTGCTTAGTGCTTAGGCCAAGTTTCCAGAGGAACTCTAATGGTGTGATTTTTTGGAAAGTATAGTAAATCACCACATCTCAAAGATAATAAACCATTTCCGCAAGCCAGTGGTGTCATTCTAATGGTCCCTCACTCCGCTCCCCCGCCCCCTTCATCTCTTGCTTACTCTCTTTATTACTACTTTTCCTTTCATTTGAAATTTGGTGGTTTTAATCTATCATTTGCCATTTCTAAGTGTCTTCTCTTTTATCTTTATAAAACACCTTTTTTTTCCCCTTCACAAGTCCTCTCTGTGAATCCAGTACTCTCTCAGCAGCTCCCTAACCTGGGGTTATTTTGCTCTTTCCCATATTGCAATGACTCCTGCCATTTCCCTGTGTACTTCCAGCACACTTTCTTTCCTCTTTACTTTTCTTTCCCTTGATCTTCCCTGCTGTTTCCTATGCCTTTTCCCATCTTGCTCTTTCTTGGTTGGTAAAGGGACCTAGGTTTTCTCTTGCTTTCACTTCATCCAGTTTTGATTCATCTTTCCAGTCACTTTGGGTCCCTTCTTCTTTCTCTTTAGCCTTTGATTCTCCTTTTTCTTTCAGATACTTCTTACTCTCAGGAAACTTCCCCTCACCTCCTGTTCCTCCTTTTGTGTTATGAGGGAGATAGGACAAAATACATTGCTGTATGGTCCCACAGCTCATGCTTTCACCTTTCATATATATATATTTTTTTTTTTATTTTTTTTTTCTCTCTCTCCTGTCCCCTGAAAACCTTAACGCATCTTTTCCTTGAAGACCCAAACAAGGCTATTAATGAAAATGACAGTGATATCTTTCCCACTGCCTCCAAATTTAAAGCCAAACACTCTGTATAGCCTGTTCTTTGACCCAGACACTGTCCCTTTGCCATTTGGTGGCTCCACCATGGATAGCTGCCTCAGGAAACTCCCCTGGAAATTCTGGTGGTGCCCAGGGATTGCTGTGGCACCAAGCACTCACAGGGAAAGCACCAGTCCTTCTTCCATAGTCCTATGCCACAGCCCATACATGGTGAAAGCAAGCTCTTGCAGGCTACTGATATGTTCTAATATTTCCTGAATGGTAAAATAACCTTTATAAGGAGGCAGTTTTTGTTTGCTCATCGCTGAAAATTGAGGTAGGAATGTAATGGCTGGCACCAGCAAGTTGCTAGATGCTGGAGTTATGGTCAACAGATAAGGGAGGCCAGCAACCACACAAGAAGAATCGCTTTTAAGACATTATCCTGTGACCTGACTTGGTCATGTATCACCCAGCCTACACAGTGAACAGCAGCAAGTTGGGAAGGAAAAAAGAAGCTTCACTGAAGACAGATACTAGTCATTAAGTCTGATATCGACTTTTACATGTTTTTTTTACTATGTATTTTACTGTGTAGAAACAACACTATCACCTCATTACAGTTTATCAGCTAAGAAAAATAAAAGAACTTAAAACAACATTCATAGAATCTCCCTCCTCCAAAGAAGAGAAAGCAAGGATCTTCCCCCAAGAGACACTTCTTTTTCTCTTCAGGAGGCAAATCCTCCTGTAGACTATCAAACTTTTCATATTTCCAGAGTAAAATTCATGAATATCACTTTCATTTTACATGGCCAGTTTGCTCAGTGATGTCTGAATTATTCCAGGGAAACTGATTACATCAAGTAAGCTGAGATTTGTGGCCAGGTTAAATACACTCACTTGGGTTTTTAATTGCAAATCACTAGTTCCCTCTCATTAGGCGTTTTAACAGTTTATGAGGAAGTCTTTTATCTAAATCACGCAAGTTCTAAATTAAATAAAGAAATAAATTATAATTGAACTTCGTCCACCCAATGCTGGGGCATCAGTGAATCTTTATGAAATCAAAGAGGAAAGTACTCAGACACAGTTACTGCTGCAGCTCCTATTAGACCATGATATATAGGATTTTTGTACCATTGTCAAGCCTTTGATCAAACCCAATCAGCAGCAAACAATGAAAAATACTATTTTCCACTGAACTGTATGAATTTCCTTCTCTACAGGTAACAGCAAAATATGCACTGCACATTTCAGCTTCTCATCAATTCCCTGGGAGTTTAAGAACATTCAATGGACTCTCAGCTTTTCCTTCAGCTTAATAAGGTGCTTTCTGGGGATTTGATTTTTCAGAAAGGGTTTGACAAAGTGGAATGCATTTGCACTGTTGCAGGGCTCAAAAATTCTGTGGGCAGAGTTCCATAAATAAATCAAAATTGCAATAGCATAGGACAAACCCAGCACTATTTTACTTAGAGAGAAATGGTTTACGGAACAGGATTCTGAACAAATCCAGTCCAATAAACCAGAGAAGCGAATCCCTCAGAACGGAGCAAGTTGAGCAGGTCTGAAAAACCTGCGTCTGCAGCAGCCTGCTGCCAGCACTGAGTGACTTCGGTACCTCCACTCCGCCTTGCGTTAGGCTCAGCAAGCAGACATGCCTAGAAACACCTAGGATTATTATTATTATTCTTTTTCCCCACAATGAAAATCTCCCTTTGAATGTAACTACAGAATTAGCAGTCTGGGAATCAGTTCTGGAAGTAAATCTACATGGCGAATTGTGCATTAGCTTCATCACTTCAAGCTGTGAGGAATAAGAAAGGCTGGTGTCTAGCTCCAGCCCAGGAGCAGAATAACCACATTAGTACAGGCCTGTGTACTAAAGAAATCTGTGCTTGTCTTAAAAGCGGCTGACAAGGAATTATGTGTTTAGGCATGCAGAGGGCCCAGTGAGGGTACAGAACATCTGGACTAATCTCAGTGGCCTCACCTTAGCTGTATTTTTGAAGCATAAGTGGAATTATTACACCACTGCTTGCACAATGAACTCTATATCTGGTTATCTTTTCATATGAGGTAAAATGTTTTGAATTATATAGATGTATATTTTCAGGTATACCATACAGAATTCTTCCATTTACATTGGGAAAAGGATTTTAAACGAAGCAATACTCCATTACTACTTAGACAAAAGCGTGTGTACATATCTACATCTATACATATATATAGCAGCCAAACGCTCTCTGGGCAGTATTGCTACAGTGATTTCCTGATGCATGAAAAAGAAGAGTTACATTCACAGGACTTGGGACAATGTGGGAAGTATTCGTAGGATGCACATACTATGCAATATATTGTCTGAAATCCTTTGAGAGAGAACAACCTCATGTTTAAAATATGCACTTATAATGGTTGGAATCGCTACACAACTCTTCAGCATGAGATAGAGAGTAAATAAGACACCAAAAAAAAATCACTCCTGCCTTACTCAATTCAATGATGTACTGGCATGAAAACACTCCTTCCAAATCAGATAAAAAGCCAAAAAAGGCACATGTGAAAAGATGCTACTTTTATCCCAGCCAGCACATCTGGGCCCCTGTCTCCTCAGACACATTCACCTCTCATTACCAATGTGAGAGACAAAGAAATTATTATGGAAGTAGTGTGAGAACATGTACCACTGTCCAGGACAGATGATATAGCTATTTTGAAGCATATGTACACCCGTCTAGAAGCTTTTCAAACTTATGCCACATCAAAGTAGCTTGTGCTCTCTGTTGTTCAGCACAGATGAATTTGCCAACTCTTTCTTAAATGTAGCACACAGAAGGATGTGATGAGGGCATCTCCTATTCTTACATGACAGTGCAATATGCTTCCCAGGCACAGGGACTATGAAACACCTGCTCACAAACCATCAACAGTGACCAAAAAAATCTATATATAAATTATTTTTGCGGATAGACAACAAGAAATTCACGTGAAATTTCAGCCAGTTTAACTTATTTCTATTTTACGTGCTTGTATCAAAGCATGCCTGGAAATGTCAGAAGACCTTTGGTGAAAAAGGGAAACAAAAATAAGCTGTTAGTTGAAAATTGCTTTCAAGTTTATCACTGCAGAGAAGCTAACATGACATTGCAGTAAGCATAGCACTAGATGATAAACCACTTTCTGTTGATTCTACAGGTTCCTGTGACGCTTAAATGGCAAATGCAGAGATTGAAACAATCTTTGCTTACACATAGATCAATACTCTGTTCCTAAAATCCAGGATTTATTTTCAGTGTTGTCAGATAAGAAGAGGCTTGCTAAGGTGGATATGTCACTGACTTACTAGCTTGATGCTGGCTAGTAAATCAAAGCAACATTTTGTCACTGATATGTTAGAAAATATTATTCCAGTATAACCCACGCTCACAGTCTGAATGGCTAGAGTGTCACCAATTTTCAGTGCATTAAGGACTAGATATTACAAATGATGTATTGGATCATATTTTTTTGAGAAGTTGGTAGTACAGAATATACGGTTGTGGAGTGTTTTTTTACTCCCTCAGCACAGAGCATCTTTGTTAGGAATCAGAGATGATGGCAAAGGAACCAATAAACTTAGCACAGCATTGACCAAATAGAGTACCTGTTACAAGCAACAGCTTGGACCACGTAAATGCATTGGGTGGATAAAGCCCACAGCAAACAGGAATTTTCTTCTCTACTCTCTGAAGAAAGTATCACCTCCTTCTGCAGGCTGTTTTTGGACCATGAGATGTGGGGAAGTGGAGAACAGAAAGGCCAAGTGTGAATTTGAGGAAATGGTTGTGATTGTGATACCTGGATTATGAAAGAGGACATCGTCCTGCTACATGTGACCACAATGAGAGCAGATGTGTTCAGATAGAGTCCTAAAGATCTAGCAGGAGCCAGGAGCACTGAACACTGGAAAGGTGCTTTCAGGAAATAGTTAATGGTCTATCTCATACCAGGGGTCTGTCCCTCTATATGGTCCAGATAATCCTTCTGAAGATTTTTATTTTTTTTTCCAGATGATCTCAGCTCTAAACCCACAGGCCTTTACAGCATCAATAAACCATTACTGAAATTATTTTTGTACTCACTTCTTTTCTAAAGTCCCTGACAGAATTGTTACAGTGATAACCAAATGTTGAACTGATAAGGATCAAAAGCAATTTCCTCTCTAACTACCAGCACTCACCTTCAGCACAGAAAATGCATTTAGCTCCTTTCCTTTCACATACCACAGGACATAATTACATAGAAGAAAGGTTGTGTCCAAGTAAGACCTGTGCTCCTACAGCCTTCTGAAGATACCCTCAGTGATCTCAGAGACATATGACCATCAGAAAAACTGTAATTGTCTTTCTTACTGATGGTGATGCTGTTCAGCATTCACAGCTGAGTGGTGAACTGTAAAAATACTGTCAAAAATATTTACATTACACTTTCATGCATTACTTAACATGTGGTATTTAAAGCAAGTTTGGAACTCACTGTATTCACTGGTAATCAGTACTTTGGAAACGAATAGCCGGATCCTAACTAGATCTGCTGGTGGCAAGTTCAGTGGATCCATATAAAGGAGTGGGTACTTCTATATTAGAGAAAGAGGCAATGACTGGGCATGGATCTCATATGCTGAGAGGGCAGGAAAAAAGTATTGACTAGTAAAGAAGGGTTCAGATACAATTTTGTAAAAACGTCAAGTATTTCTACATGGCTATTATTTACTACTAAAAATTAAAACCAAACCAAAACATTAAAATAGCATTACTGAGGCAGACTATTAATCTTAATCAGATACCTAAAAAAACTAGCCTGGTACTTAGACACAAAGTTTCTAAGCAGTCTTTGAGAAGTGCTTGCAAAAAAACTTGTTCTGCTTTATCTTTCAGTTGAACCAAACAGGAAGGTTAAAGAATTTTTGATAGGAAAAACCTGAGTTTTGCCTACCAACACAAAACATTTTTAGTAGATTGCTCTGGAGAACCTGAATGGCCTGCAGTGTAATTTTACACACTCATCGCTTTATACAATGCCAGTATTTGCTATTATTACAGTGAATAATCTTGACAGAACAATCTACATATCATAAACGTTTAAATGGCAAGTGATATGTAGTTAAATATTTGAAGGCTTACATGAAGAATCCTTGTGGAAAATAATAAAACATTAGCTTGAAGGATGAAGGCCTCTAATAAGCCCTCTCTAAAATAGTTGAATCAGTAAAGTACATTTTTATTACAAATGAAAATCACTGCCCTAATGACACTGGAAGTTGCCACAAAAATAAATTAACATTGTATCTCGGTAATTAAAACCACAGAAACACATTATAAATCTAACTTGAAAGGGATGAGAATTTTATTTTCTAGTAGAGTGTATTCCCATAATAGATTTGTTTATATGTTTAGCATACAAAATGCTAAAATTGTGCAAAGAACCTGAGAACTTTAAACAACTAATTTTTTTTTTAATTTTTTTTTTAAGTTATTGTAACAATGCAAAGCTCCTTCTAAAAACATATTGTGGCATATACACCAGTGATTAGTTAACTAGATAAGTAGCTCTATACCATGCTCATCACTATTGTGTTTCTAGGATTTAATTTCAAGGGATAATACCAATTAAAAAAATATATATATATCTTTCCATTTGAAAAGACCTACTACTTTTAAGAAGGGAGAAATGCCTATTTTTGATTACATTAACAAATCAATCATTGGGCTCAAATTAACTTCTTCAACATATTACAACTACGATATTTGCCCAGATGACTTGCTGCTTCCCATTTTCAGCTGCACCCACTTGATATGACTGTAAGCAAACAGAAATAGGAACTGTGTTACCTTATATGTTAGTGGAGCAACCTGTGTAATGGAGCTTTTTACTGTAATCATGATCATCATTAGAGATATAACTAAAACTAAGCACTTCACCCTCATTTTTCCCCAAGTTTCAACTACCTCCTGTTCATGTTACCTCCCTGATAGCTACGGGGCTGTTTCCCCTCTATAACCAGTTACCTGAGGGGTCGGCAATGTTCAAGAATGCTCTAACTCTGCATATCTATCCATGAATATGTCAGATAATAGCTCTGCTGATGAAAGTGAGTATGTTAAACTCCTTCCCAAGAGAAGAGAGAAATTACTTCAGCTGGAAAGGAAAAATAATATTATCCCTTCAAATGCTAGATACGGCTCAGGAACATAATCCTGGAGGCCTGTTTTTCAACAGCCTGTGGGTACAACTGTGTTATCTTCCAATGCACATTCAAATGTTTTCACTGGGGATGCTAATTATCTTCCAGTCTGTAGGCCCTTGGGTTAACAGCCACACTAGAGAAGGTACAAATATTTTCAGGACAAAGAGTGCTTGCTTGAAAGATGGCTCTTGTCTGTCTGGACTACACTTCTCTGAGTGTTCACCTATGTTATACTTGTTTCAAAGAGAATGTTACTGGTTTTGATAAATGTAGAAAGAAGAAATTAATACTATTTGATACTACAGCACAAGCTTCTTCTACTTTATTATTATTACTATTACTATTTTTTTTTCTTAGCATTACAGTATTTTAAAATTTCACTGTCAAACTAATTGCCATCTTTACTGTCCTTGGTAATACGCTGTAATCCCACTACTTCACAATGAAGCAAAAAAAAGAAGTCAAAAGAGCCTATTTGGTGTGGCATCTGTTCATTGTCTAAAGCACAGATGAAGACTATTAGGCCATCAGTATTAGTTCTGATTTAAACACTTTACTCTAGGTACTTTCATTAACTGTGTTGACACTAGTTATATATTATTCATTTTACCTGCACTTCTTTGCATTCCCAAAATGCAATCACATCTTGCAAATGTGAAGCTGAACACAAGACACTCATGGCTAGATTCTTGGTTGATGTAACTTGGGAGTGTTTTAATGAAAACAAGCCTCATTAGTTTAGCTGGGGATCCAACCCTATATCTACACCTGCAAACACAACTATATTTCTTCCTAGAATAGGTCTTGAATATGTCTCCATTTTTAGCACAACACCTGGGGTTTATGCTCAGCAATCTTTTCATTGCATTAAAACACTCATTAAATGAGAATTTGTACTGCTACAGGAAAGGTAAAATGCTTCTACACAAGATGCACTAAACCTAAGTGAATAATTCATCTATTTTTCATATACAAATTTATTCATGGAATAATATCCTCTAATAGCTGCTGTTACAGAGATTACAAGCAGTTTCTCCAGAGCATTCAATAACCAGAAAAGTTCACTGATTTATTTGTCTGGACACATTGTCCTTACAGAACATCTTTGTCTCATGACTGGGCTATCACGTTTCTGGCATGAACATCTGCAATTATCAATTCAATACTTATCCATTTTAGAAACTGAGAAAATACAGTCTACATAATTTCTAAAGGAAGTATTAATAGTAACCCTGTGTAAGCATTACACAGTACATGATGGTCCTACTCTCAGTAAATGTCATTCTGAGCTTTTAACATATTTAAAGTTCTTGAACAATCAAAATTGACTAAGTCCTTAGGCAAACAAGCAGTGCTAAGTCCAAGCCCCTGGCACCCAAATAAACCCAAAACAGAGTACCTAGTAATATATTCACCAATGTCCTTCTCCCCCAGCTAATGAAATTCACAATTATCTCACTTCAGTAGCTAAGAGAATTTCCTCAATATTTCTTTACAGTTACATGCTATTTCCCTGATGAACACAAGGTTTAAGCCACTCCACCAGCTCTATTCCCACTTTTAATACAGTGACAACTTTGTTCCCATCTCCAGATAGCTAATAGGGTCGTATTTCTTTTGAACTAATTCTTTCATCAGCCCAATCTATTTCTGCATTAATTGTATCTGTGCTCAGGCTAACTATATTGAACATATAGCCTTAACGTATACACAGGATTTTGTATTACGTGAGCTGCTTCTGTCCCCCTGCTCATATGGAAGTGTCACTGCAGCTGTGTAATTCTATAAACAGGCTAGGCTTGTAGGAAGAAGTAATATCTTTTATTAGACCAAGAGATACAGTCAGGGCAGAGAACAAGCTTTGGGCTCAGAAAACTAATGAAAGTCCTCTGAGACAAAAAGCTTTCTTGTTTTTCCTCCAACTGTATTATTTGGTCTTATAAAAGATATAACCTTTTCCCTATGGGCCTGACTGTCCTTGGTTATAACAGATTACTTACGAGTGAGATAGGTCAAAAAGGAGTTGTAAAACAAAATAAAGTAAACCAAAAAGACAGTTAGGGAAGCGAAAATCATGGCCTTGATAAATACCAACTGCTTACACAAAACAGCCAGGCTGACAGAGATCAGAAGATTGTCTCTTCAACCTCAACACCATGATGGGATTGCTTGCCAAGACTGCTAACCTCAAGACCAAAACACAATGATTAGAGTGTTCTTTGTTTTTTTTTTTTTTCTTTTTTTTTTTTTTCCCCCACAGCAGAGCTGATAATTAGCACATTAACAGCTGTCTATAGAAAGATAGAAGTTGGATGGAACTCAGGCGAAGTTACATGCATCTAGATTTAAGGATATGTAGGTATGTGCAGGACTGGATGTAGGACACCCCATGTAGAGACAACAAACACAAACTCTACGCTTTCTTAGCTTGAATCTGTCCTGGCAAGGTCCGCTTCCAGGCCTTCCAGCTCCTACACCTGGTGGCACAGTCTGGGGGAATGTCAATCGTGACACATGTAAATTAATGAGAGGCTGCTTAAATAAGCAAAAGAATTCAGAGGACTACATGTGGCAGGTTCAGTTATCACTGTAAAACTGTGTTCTCTGATCTTGACAGATTATGGTGACTGGAAGAAGGCAAACATGACACGCATCTTCCAAAAAGCACAAGAAAGAGGACTTAAGAAAGCAGACTGGTAATCCTAACCTCAGTTCTTTGGGAGAGTATCTAGCAAATCCCTTTGGGAGGTATTTCCAAAGACATGATGGACAAGGAGGTGCTGAGGAACAGCTGGCAGAGATTTCCTGGCTAAAACATACTTGATCTTCCTGATTGCTTTCTACAACGAGAAGTCCTGGCTCAGTGGATGAGGAGATGGCAGGTTGCTTGACTTTGCAAGGCTTTTCACATGGTCTGTACTCTTGTAGCCTGGGCTGCAATAGTGAGAATGTAAGTATTAGAAACCCAGGTTTATTCACTCCAGAGAGGAAATGAAGGGAAATCTTAATTACTGACTATAGCTAAAAATGGAGGGAGGATTACAGAGAAGACAGAACCAGACTGCTTGGTGATGGTGCCCAATGAAACAACTAAAAACAACATTGCACCAAAAGTAATTCTGTTTAGAGTGCTGAAACACTGAGAAAAGGAGACCAAAGAGGTCTATAAAAAATATTTTTTTTGTGTCACTGCAAATGATGACTGATCTTCCTAAGAAAGGATATCTTTGCAGATGTCATTACTCATAAGTCAGCATGGTGATTGAAGCCATGAATCAGTGAAAGAAAGGAAGAACTTGATCCAAGTTTCCAGTCAGGCAACGGTGGGATGCCAGGCATAATTTAAACAAGAAATGAAGGACAGCCCTTTCCATCCAAAGGTGATGCTCTCTTAGCATCAAGGCAGGGTATTCTGTCCAGGGGATATCTGTGTGCTTCAAGATGACTGATGTTTTTATAATAGGAAAGCAAACTTCCGCAAGTAGAGTGAAGAAAATTTCAGATTTTTAGGTCCCTCCTTCATCCAAACAATTCTATCTGTATCTCCCATCCAAATAATCTGCTTTCCCATAAAACTCTGATCCCTCAAATCCCAGTTTATCAATTAATCCAGATTGCTTTACAGTAGACATCTCCTCTTTTAGTTATCCACCAAATTTTACCAATGACAGATGTTTCTTGAAGAAGGTTAAAAAATATATTAAAAAGGAAACCAAGCTATTTTGCTTAAGGGCAAATGTAACTATAGCTCAGAAATAACAGCAGCAGAAATAGAGAATAGTAGCATAAATTGCTGTATTAGCAGACAGGTTTCATAGATGGAGGTTTATTCAGTAGTTATTAAGGTCACTTTATGATTTGTGCTATGAAACATCCTTTTTTCATTTGTTTGAACTGCAATTTCAACCGCATGTGCTGAAGTTTTCTATGCCAGATGTCTGCTCAGGTTAAAATAAACTCTCTCATAGCTCATACACATGAACTGTTTGAATTATGAAAGTTGGCATTCAAATAAATTGGTCATTTTCTAATTTCTGACTAGTGCTGGACCTTGGAAACTCTTTAAATCTGTTTTTAAGTGATAATACAGGAGGGAGCATTTTAGCATAACTTGTACTGAATTCTATTCCTACTATTTTTCTACTTGCTTTCTACTTTCTAGCTGGAAATGGTCCAGATTTTGTCTCAGACTGAGGTTTAATTATTTATTTTTTTTTTAAACTAGGGCAAATATTTTCTAACTCTTTTCGAAAGGAAGACTGTAAAAAAAAAAGTATTCTCAAAATTTATAAAAAAAAAAAAAAAAAAGTTTCATGACCTACTTTTAATTCTACTTGGGACAGGAAATTCAATCCAGCAGAGAAACAAATAGCTTGTGAAAAGTTTGTGTACACTATCTGAAACATTTTTGAGACAGGCAGACACGTCCATTTTCTATTTTCACATTTTAACTGTTCTACCACTAAGGCACTGCATCATGTTGTTAAAATTTGCATTATGCAGAATTTAAAATTCTACTGATACGCCCTTCCTTGACAGAATAGGAGAGAAGTCTTAAATTCATAGCTCATAATGGTAGCATTAGAGTTCCAGGTTTTGGCAGTCTTTTTAGACATTGTTTTCAATTAATACCACATGGTATCTACTTAATAAAATGCCTTATTAGCATTGCAAACCTGAAATTTGCCATAGACTTCATGGAGCTGTTTCTAATGGATTAGATAATGGCTTGCTGCTAACCAGTCAAAACAAAACCAAAACAAACAACAAAACACCAAAGAACTGACAACCAATGACACTGTTTCAAGGGTTTGGCTTCTGCTCTTTCTTCTTGGATGAAACAATTCTTTGAGTATCAGGTATGGCTGCTTTTTCTTTACAGAGGTTTTTTTTTTCTTTTGCTTAGTAAACCATAGGCTTCTCACGTAAAATACTTAAGAAAAAAAACGTCTTTTTGAATGGGACAAACATGTCTTTTCTAGGTTTGACTCAGTGCTTTGTAATTTCTCCTGGCATCTGGCTAGTTATTTCATCCTATATCAAACTCTCCCACATTGAAATCAATCCTAGGTGCATAACATAACATGAATTACTACCTTAAAAAACAACACTACACCTCTCCTTAAATGCAGAAGAACAAAAGATAAAGCAGTGTCTGAAAGTCAAGAAATAGTGACTGCTATTTTTTAGCTAATATATTAATCTTATTTTAAAAAACAACTAAAAAAAAAAATCCCAGACAGCTAATTCTTTCACCCAGATCCTATATCAAAGACCCAAGAAATAGAGTAAAATCTACTGACTGCAGTCATCTTTGGATCAGACCTCTTATGTTTAAATGCTCAGCCCCACTTTTATTTTGCTCTTCTCAAATTCTCAAGGAATCTGGCTGAAAAATTCATTGCGAATAAATCTTGCTGAATGAATTGACACATTACATTTCTTAGTGATTTGTTCATAGCATCTAGGTATTGACATGATTCAGCAAAAACAAAATATGGTGGAGACTCAGACCATTATTTCAGCATTCCATTTCTTGGACTGGAGAGATGAAACTTTTTTTATCAAACCTTCCAGCACGACGGGACTCTGTGGTGCATCCTTGGCAGATATATTTAGCATGGAATTCCTAGCCAAAGAGGGAAGACGAGCTATGATGAATGACTTCAGGCTGCATGCACAGACTTCCAGCCTTAGGGTGTGCCATGCGACTGGCAACAGGACCAGCAGCTCTGGCAGTCCATATAGCCTCCAAAGTTGGGTGGAATCAATTTATTATCCATCATATTAAGTTTGGAGTCATATATTTTTTTTAATCTCTTGAACTCCTAGTCCTGGCACTCTGAGACAAAACATATAATTAAAACCTTCAGTTTATTGTTAGAGTTTAGGAAATCGGTGGATAAGCAAAGACAGTGAAATCCCATAGGAAATAACTGGTGCATAGTGGGAAGAAAAGGGATGGGATTACTTGGAATAAAGAAAGGCTCTCTCCTGAATTCTTTGTATTAAAAATTTTTGTAAAACCTCTAATTATTACCACACAAGACCTGCAATTCTAAAATCTAGGGTTTAATACTAGGCTTCTCAAATCTGTTTTTGTTCTTATGCCAAGCAGATGCATTTGCTATACTTCTAATTCACTTTCTGTGCAGCAGTGAAAACCACTCAACAACAACAACAACAACAAAATATTCCAAAACCCAGAAGATGGCAGAAAAGATACTGCATGTCATTAGAATAGAAAAATTCATTGCAGCTGCAGGAATCTGTATAGTCTGAGTTCATCTGCAAGTATAGAGAATGCACTGAGAAAAAATACTTTTATGGCTCAGAGCCAGATCGCACAACGTGTAAATTGGCTAGTTCTCATATATCTGTTCCCAAATCTTACTGCTGCCGTATCAGTTATCTTCTTAAGATTTATGGCTAACAGATTTAAGTTAACACAGTTTACAGTGGTCTCTTTCCCCCCTTCCAATTACATGAATTCAGCAAAGCCCATAAGCACAAGGAAGCTGGACATATGAAGTGGAAATTGATAGCAGAGTTAGGATTTTTCCTGTAATGAAGCTACTGTCACCTGTCTTTAATATACAGCTAAGATGAATGTGAAGCCTCTTCTGTAGCACAGAAGATTCTTCACTTGCAATGCCTATAGTGCCCTATGAGATCCCTGCTAGAAAAACTTCGGGTGATTAAGAGCTTCCCACTGCCCCACATCAAGCACAAAAAAATCAAGGAAAGACACAAAAGATAGACAAGGTCCTAGCCAAGCAGTTCTGTATCCAATTAACTCAATGAAAATTCAGTAACTTTTCATAAACCTTCATTATCTCCTTTGATCATAGTTTGCCTTTTTATGACCCATCCTAAATTTTAAAGGGAATGTTATCATCAATGTCACATTAAAGAATCACAGCTCTCTTTCCACTTCTCACTCCCACTTTTGAAACCACAGGAATATAATGAACTACTTAAAATATATATATAGTCAAAGGTAAGATGTTGACAGCTGTGATGAAATGATTGAATTTCCTTTTATCTTGCTTTTTAAACCTATGCATCCAGAAGGAATATAAGTGCCACAACTCTATCCTGATGCAGAGTTCATGTAAGAAGAGCAATTCAATTGCCCGTCATCAGTGCTGGCAAGAACCATAGCACAATATAGACAAAATTTCAACAATTCTTTCACAGGGCTCTTATCACTCTGAGTGATTTTCTAACATGGTGGGATGACTCACATGACTGGAGTGCTGCAATGGATGTCTATAAACTCTTTAGAAGGGATAAGCTAGGAATGAGAGGCAGTGTGATAGCCCTGTATGTCAGAGTGTTTTCATTGTCTAGAGCTTAATAAAGGCGACAGCAGAGTTGAGTATTTATGGGTAAGAATCAGGGAGAAGGCCAATGAGACAGATATCATGAGAGTTTGCTATAGACTGCCTAACCAGGATGAAAAGGCAGACAAAATATTCTATAACCAGCCAGAAAGAAGTCTCACAATTGCTAGCCCTTGTTCTGGTGGACTTATCAGATGCCTCCTGGAAATACAACACAGAAGAATTTAATTTCCTGATGCAGCTGGTGAGTGAACCTACTGGGGAATGTGCCTTGCTGGACCTTTTTCTTGTGAACACAGAAGGACTTGTGGCTGGTGCAAAGTTTAGAGGCCTTCTTGGGCACAGCAATCACATATTAATAAGAGTTTCTGTTTCTTGGAAAAGTAAGGAGTGGGGATAGCAGAACTACCATTTTGGACTTCTGGAGGGCAGACTTTGGCCTATTAAGGAGATAGGTTGGCAGCGTCCCTTGGGAGGCAGCCCTGAAGGACAAAGGAGTCCAGGAAGCCTAGATGCTCTTCAAGAAAGAAATCCTAAAGGCACAGCAGCAAGCTGCTCCCATGTGCTGAAAGATGAGCCAGCATGGATGAAGACCAGCCTGGCTGAACAGAATGCTGTGGCTAGAGCTCAGGAAGAAAAAGAGGGTTTATGACCTTTGGAAGAAGTAGCAGGCCACTCGGAAGGACTACAAAGATGTCATGACGCTCTGCAGAGAGAACATTAGAAGGCCCAAATCCCAGCTTGAGCTTAACCTGGCTATTGCTGCTAAAGACAAGACAAAATGTTTTTAGAAATACATAAACAAGAAAAGGAAGACTAAGGAGAATCTCCATCTTGTATTGGATATGGGGGGGAACCATAGTGACAAAAGATGAGGAAAAGACTGAGGTATTTAATGACTTTACCTCAGCCTTTAGTATAAGACCAGTTGTTCTCTGTGTACCCAGACCCCCAAGCTGGTAGATATTTAGATGTGGTGCTTAGGGACATGGTTTAGTAGTAGACTTGGCAGTGCTAGATTAAGGGTTGGACTTCAAGATCTTAGAGGTCTTTTCCAACCTAAACAATTCTATTATTCAAACACAACTCAGTTAGCTCAACTTGGTAATGACAAGATTAAAACCAACAACAAAATAAATAAAATAAAAAACACAAACAGAAAACTATTATTTTTTCTTAAAAGCATCTTTTAATGCTGACACAAAGCAGTCTTACTGCCAAAGATAGACTGAGCAGTCCCTGTTGTCCACTCCTAACAATTACATCATTTTGGTTTGTATCAAAGGAATATCAAGGCATTCCAACAATTTGGCTTTCAACTTCATGTCTGAGCTCCCATTCTCTAAACTGGGATAGATTACCTACCTTATCTCCTTAGGATGCCACTACTATAGCTTTATAAGTACCTATCACAGCTTAAAATAAATAAAATTTTATGAATACTTCAGTGACAAAAGCATTTGGTTAGAAAAATGCAGGACTAAATTTCAAATGGAACAGTTCAGAATGATGCTCCAGAGCACAACTTTGATTCCAGACCTTCTGCCTTTTTAGAAGTTTGTAACATTTCATGTAACTCCCTTAATCAATAAAATCAGTCCTGAGCTGATCCCCTAGTGTCTGAGTAGTCCTGCGCTTCCTATGTACCTCAACAGCAGTAAGACTGACCTTGCTACCCTCCAGTACAAATTATTTCCCATGAAGATGAGTTAAGTCAACACTCACACAAATCCTATTCACATGCACTGCATATAGCACTCAATACTACATCACACATCCTATTTTATGATATTTTCCTTTCGACCCCATGGCTCTCAAAATTGCATAGTTTATTACGTGCTGACAGGCAGTTGATGCTATGGAAAACTCAAGTTAAATGCCAGATTACTTTGAAGAGCAACTGAAAGCTGGTATATAACACAGGTAGACTTCTATTAGCAATAGATGTGAGCTGGCCTGCAGAGCTAATGCAAGAGATTTCTCATCTCAGTTTTGTAAATTCAGTTCCCACTGCTGTTAATGAGAATAGCACATTTAATTTTCTTTGTCAACAATCTGATAGCACAAGCATGGCCAAGTGAAATGCTTCCTACTCTGAATGCTGATTTATCAGATAACACAAAAGCTTATCAGTAATATGAATTAGTTTAAGCATCATATTAAATAATGAAACAATATTTTTTTAAGGGTAAATCAGGAATTGCAAAAGAAATATTGCAGTCACAGATACTGAACTATGATGTATATGAGTTTAATTTACAAATTGTGAGCTACATAAGTTAGCATCTATTCTATCTGTATTTAAAATATACTTCATAAATTGCTATAGAGGCGTTTTAGAGATTTCTGAAAGTTTCCAGAGAGTTCTAATTTTGGCAAAAACTCTGATACCCTTCTTTGCAAGATTACGATCAATTATCATATATGATAGCCCAGATGGTATGCATTCAAAGAAATAATGATCCAGTATTAAATATTTCATTTACATAATGAATTACCTGGGAAAATTTTATGTGATCATCAAAGATTATTAATCTTATCAGGTTGATTAATTTTAATGTGAAACCACATCCATCTTCGAGAATTTTGGACAGCAGCTCTATTTTAACAGAATGATAACAACTAAACTCTGCCCTCCAAATAACAATAATACCATACCTTAAAAATAATACTACTGATGAAGAAAAATTCAGGGATCACTATGTAAAAGACAGACAAAATTCATGACCTGGCATAAAGTAAGAAGTAATGCAAGAATTTTGATATCACAAATAGCAAAAACATGAAACCTGAGCAAAGCAGAACATGGCTTTACTTGCCCAAAGGAAAGTTTGCTTGTTTTTTTGATATGGGAACACTAAATCGTTCAAAGATAATCTCAAACTCCATCTTATCTATAATTTTAAGGCACAGCTGATGTGTGTGATTAGACTTGAGAGTCTTACTTCAAAGCCTGACAGAAAAAGCCACCAGGATTTGCTGGTTTTATTTCTCTTCTTTTCGAGCTTCTAAAAGCTGCTGGAGAAGAGTATTAGTGGCATAGGTTTGTTGAGATATTCCTCAAATTCTCATTATTAGAGGTAATTGGTAATAGTACTTTTTATGTAAATTACTACCTTTGCTATTTGTTATGTGGTATTATTACTGTGATTATTGCTGTTGTGTTTAGATACCTAATCAGTACTAATATTATTATCATAATGGTGACTGTGAGAAGAACTAGAAGCTCCCATTTGGTGAATTAAAATACAAGGAGGAGCAGCCTCTGTTCCTCAATCATTTCAAGATGCTGCTGTCAATCAAGTGCTGCTTTACAGTTCAACATCTGTTGGAAATATTTTCCCTTTCCAGTGAAGCTCAGCTGCAGCTCAGCTACACCATATGTGAATTTTTAGGCTTTTCTTGTTCATGTTGAAGAAATACTTTGTTTATAAAAATAAAATGATTAAGACTCTCTCCCATCTCACAAGGGTTATTTAGGAATGACAGTCAGTTGCTAGTGGCTTGGACGGGATTCAGATCAGTGACGTAAATAAAGGACATTCTGTAATTTGTTGTCATTTCCTGAACCAGGCACAATGGTGTTTTACATGTTCACATCAAAGGAAAGCATGTAATTTGATCGAGCTGCAAGTGCAAACTTCTTGGCAGAGCCTGAGGGAAAGCAATGACAATAATAAAACAGATAGGCAGGTTGTCAAGAGAAGTGAAAGCACTTTTAACTGCACACTTTTGAAGAAAATCCTGCAGTGGAGGGGCTAAAAATGTTGTCTACAAGAGTGCCCCTGGCTACCCTGGAGTTGAAGGATTAGTTCACGAACTGTGGACATGTCATTACTAAATGAACTCAGATAAGAGTTAAGTTCATTCATTCATTCAACTCTGTTTTTGGCAGTGGAGCAAATTCTCAGTGATGTAAATCGGGACGGGAGCTGTGACAATTTCCAGCATGACAGTGCCTGACCCTAGAAGTATTTATTTTGCTTGAAAAAGTAAAGACAGTTTATATGCAAATTAGATGCAGCTTTCCAGCTCTGTATAATTTGTCAATATGGGTGTTAATTTCACAAAGACTGAGCAATTTCTGTTCTAGAATAATAATAGGACTTGATCCTACCAACCCTTACTTGTAGCAGTGATCTTCTTGTAGTGGTGGGACTGAAGGCTTAAAATAAAGACTACTGTTGTGAACAGTTCTGGGATAATGCACATCATGTGATGCTTTCTTTTCAACAATTTCTTTGATGTATTCCTTGATCTGGTTCAGAATAATGAGTAATATTAAGAGTTAAAATGAAATGCTAGGATATCTATTAGAAATCAGCTTTCCTGGATTTTCAGGGAGTGGTATTTTTTACAATTGGATCTGTGTGTAGATAAAATGTGATTTTATAAGGGAAATCTGATATTAAAACTACTGTTACCTTTTCTCCTCTTCATTATAAATGGATTTATATCTGAATGTAGAAAACATTATGGAGCTTAAGCCTGTCACATGAAGTTTTTCTTGGGAGAACTTCCCCTCCTGGGAGTTTCAGGTATAAATCCAGATTCTCTAATTTATTTCCAGCATTGATAGCAATGGTCTTGATCTGCAGACTCTGCTTTTAAGGATTTGAAAAGTCTTAAAGCATCTTTAAAACCGGGGGTGCTAAATCCTTTTCAAGGTGTGTCATAAGATCATAATGCAGGCTATAGGCATACTATATTTTTCAGAAAAGACATGTTTAAAAGTGTTTTCTCAGACACAATACTGAATTATATCATTTCATCTGAAAACTACCAAAATAAAATTATCAGATGCAGAAAATGAGTAACTGCATTTCACTTCCATCTTCATTTCACCTTCTCCTTATAACACTTGAATTTATTTTGTTTTCATTTTCTTCTGACCTAATAAACATTGACGTCAGGATTATCAGTTGACTAACTGAAATCCATCCTAATTACAACGTACATGTTGTGAAATGCTTTTGGTAATGTTTTTTAATAATTTTTCTCCAAAACAATCTGTTTATAATAAAGTTTCTAAGGAAAACAATTGATACTATTACGTGATAAATATATCCTGTGATACAAGTTTACATTCATAAACTTCTTAAAGGTAGGCAATTAGTTTTCTAGAATTCATCATAAAATAAAGCGTACAAATGTCTGTTCTGTTTTAATAACTACTCTAAACCCTTGTATTTGGAACACTGACATGATCGGTGAATTAGTTAACTTAGTTAAGCACACAGTCTTGATTGATTTTGCTTTCTTTTGTTTATCCTAAGTTCTTTTCTAATATGCCAATATTATTTCTATCCACTTCAGGTCTGTCTTTCATTCATTCTTTATATCCCTTCTTTTTTCCTTCATTTCCTGTTTCCTGTTAGACACAATCTCTCCATCCATGCCAAAAGCAGTGGTTAGACTTGGCTTCTACTAAAATGCCACGGATGTCTTTTAATCTGCACTTAAAGTGTGGAAAGACTCAAGCGCTTCTCATAGTATCATAGAATGGTTTGGGTTAGAAGGGACCTTAAAGATCATCTAGTTCCAACTGCCCTGCCGTAAGCAGGGACTCTTTCCAATAGACTAGGATTTCCAAAGCGCCATCCAGCCTGGCCTTGAACACTTCCAGGGATGGGGCATCCATAGCTTCTCTGGGCAACCTGTGCCAGTGCCTCACCCTCACAGTAAAGAATTTATTCATTATATCTAATCTAAACCTACCCTCTTTTAGTTTAAGTCATTACTCCTTGTCCTATCACTACTCTCCTGCTTTCCTGTAGGCACCCTTTAGGTACTGGAAGACCACTATAAGGTCTCCCCAGAGCCTTCCCTTTTCCAGGCTGAACAACCCCAACTCCCTCAGCCTGTCTTCATAGGAGAGGTGCTCCAGCCCCTTGGTCATCCTCATGGCCTTCCTCTGTCTGTATTTGCTCTAATAGGTCTATGTCCTTCTTGTGCTGGGAGCCCCAGAGCTGAATGCAGCACTCCAGGAGGGTCTCATGAGAGCAGAGCAGAGGGCAAGAATCACCTCCCTTGCCCGCCTGGCCACGCTTATTTTGATGCAGCCCAGGATATGGTTGGCTTTCTGGGCTGCAAGCACACATTAATGGCTCACGCTGAGTTTATCCACCGATGCCCCCAAGTCCTTCCTCTGCAGGGTTGTTTTCAATCTATTCTCTACCCAGCCTGTATTTGTGCTTGGGCTTGTCCCAGCCCAGTTGCAGAACCTTGCACTTGGCCTTGTTGAACCTCACAAGGTTCTCACAGGCCCACCTCTCAAGCCTGTCAAGGTCCCTCTGGATGGCATCCCATCCCTTCCTTCCAGAATGTCAACTGCACCACACTGCTTGGTGTCATCAGCAAACTTGCTGAGGGATCACTTGATTCCGAGTCTGTCACTGACAAAGATATTAAACAGTGCCAGTCCCAACACTGCACACCTTTAGGTTACTTAGCTGGTCTTGAACCTGATGTTCTCCTACAGTGGGCAGTTCTTCATTCTTTCAGTCACTGCCTTTGCCATTTGGGACTTGGGCTATGTGGCTATAGTCATTGCCAGTGAAGATTAAGGCAAAAAAATGATCAGACTGGGAGGATTAGAAAATGGTAACCTAGAAGTATTAGTATTATCATAGCAGTATTAACACTTATCTGAATCAAAAGCCATTGCTGAAATCAAAATTAGAAATAAAGTAGTTCATTAGTCAGTGCTGTATCACAAGAGAATGTTCAACTTATATCATGTCAATGAGGTTAAAAACAGACAAGTAACATCTTCCAGAAAAAAAAAAATAAAATCTTTTCCATACTCTTAATGTCACCTGACTACTTGTAATGTCATTTACCAACAATAAAACAGGTAGAGTAAATAAGTGTAAATAAGAATCACAGAACATTAGGGATTGGAAGGGACCTTGAAAGACCATCTGGTCCAATCCCCCTGCCAGAGCAGGAATACCTAAATCATGTCACACAGGAACGCATCCAGGTGGCCCCGCTCCCCGCCACGGTCAAAATGGCGGCCGCCCTCAGGCAGCGAGGGTTGTAGTGGCCGTGCTGCCGCTAGGCCCCCAGTAATGGCCACTGTGCCCACCGCTCCCCATGGACGGCTATCCTTGGCTAAGGCGGGGAATGCCCTGCTGCCGGTCCTGCACTGGTCCTGCCTGCCACGGCACTTCTACTGAGCCCCATCTTTCCATGAACACAAATTAAGCTTCAGAAAGAGCAAGGAAGCATGTTTAAATTATATTCTGCATGCCACACTAGAGAAGCAGTGGAAAAGAGCTGCAGAGTTTCTGACCTTCTACACTGAGGCACTAGAGAAAGACTTTTCTACAGAATACGTGGGTCTGACAGAGATCATTTGGAGAATAGGAACAGAAATTCTGTGCAACCATTCACATAGCAGCATCAGAGTTCAACTCTTTCATAGATGAAAACTTTAGGAGTAAAAAGGTACTTGAAGGTTTAGGTGAAGCCTACCAAAACCTGTCCCTGGCAAAAAGCTGAAGTTTTGGAGAACAAACAACTGTTCAGGATAAAGAGATGGAACTGATTCAGGCATACAGGGGACTGCTGGACTACTATAGCTGGTCTAAGCAGAAGAGCATCCTGTTAGAGTATGAGAAGGATGGATTTGAAGACTTGTCTGTTGAATGGGAAATGCACAGTTGCTTTCAGAAGGCAGCAGTGAATTTAAAGGAGATCATTAAAATACCTGGACTCTGGGATCTGTTTGTGAAATCCTGTGTGGATTTGTTGGAGTTGTATAGAGACCATCACGAAGCTCGCAAAGTATTAAATGAATATGCCTAAAACTGAAAGTTTGTGGCTAATCCCAATGCTCATATTTAATTCTATCAGTTCCTACAGAGACATGGTGCATCAAAGAAATCACTCATATCTGCACTCAAGATCTTGCATGATATTGTTCCCTCTCATGAAGTAATGACAGATTTTAATATCATGCTCCAAAAATCAAAGCCCCACACAGTTGTTTGAAATATCTACAGAGCACAAAGAATGCAGAAAGAAATACCAAGTTTATTCTAGTACTTTTCTGTAGCACTTACTACTGCCATAGCTAGAAACAGGTCAGGTCAATTTTTAGTCTGACTTTGTACAGCAGTTCTTGTCCTACAAAACTGGCAGACCTAAATGCCACATCAGTTCACGGAGTGTTGCCAAAAGAATGTCACCAATATTCAAACCTCATCCATCAGTCTCATTTAGGAAACTATTTTTATGCAGGATAGCACATACCATATGAACCTGCTTAGTCCTGCTGCAACTTGAACTTATTTTAAATAACTACATCTTTTCTTGCTCTATTATTATTTTTAATAAGGATGAAATTAAGCCTGGCCTAAAATCTTTGCCTGAATCTGACCCTGTACACATTTCCTTCCTAACATCTATACTTGAAATGTATAATCTCCATAGATAGCCTTGTGCCTTCAGAAACTATAAAACATTAAGTATATAACCCAAAATAATGTCTGCCTCACTGAAACAATGTTAAATCAAACTTAAAAGCTCAAAGGCAGCTTAAAAAATAAATAAATAAAAGCTTGGTTTCTTTTAAATAGAATAGGTTGAGTTGTCTAGGGAAAACCTCTTTCCCTGTTTAACCTTCTCTCCCATTTTTGTCCTCCCCTCCATTAATAGTACTTAGTTTCTCCAGGTTGCTGCACATCTCTCCAGGGAACTCCTTTTACATATGGAGCCACAGGGTTGCAGAATTTCAAACAGGGATTTTTAAGCCACATTCTCTTCATTTGGGAAAATGTTAAGAGCATTTAAACAACAACAACAAAGGAACAGAAATATCAAAGAGGATGGAGCTAGAACTTTCAATGAGCCGTGGCTGTGCTAACACATTGTAAGGATATAAAGACACAATTCTGGAGATCATTAAAAATGTTTTTTTTTTTTTTTTTTCATATTATTTTATTGCTCATTAAGTGAATTTTTATTTCTTTCAAAACTTATTACAGTGCTGCCATAGTAGGCAACACATACCAAATTCATGTTCTTTCATGTAGACTTCAGGCCATGTGGCCACATAACATATATTTTGCAGTCACACATAAATTGCAAGCTGTCAAATCTCTGTATCACTTATTATTCCTGCTATCATCCCAGGGTATTTTTATGAGCCAAGACACTTTTTTGTTTGTTTTGAATAACCAGCAAAAAGAGACAAAAAATACCTAATGCAACATTTCCATTTTCCAAGACAAGTTTCACAGAACTCAGATAAAGGGGCCCTTGATGCTTCTGCAATGTATACACTCCCTTGATACTCAAGTTTCAGTATCAAGTGACTGAACAATAAAAATGAAAAGTCTGATTCTTCTTCTAAGAAACAAATAAGTAAACTTTTATAAAAATATTTACTCTCCAACATATACTTTAGGAAAACTCTATACTAGTAAATTTTCTAGTGAATGAAAAAAATAAAATTACATACCTTGCCTACCCTGCCCAGGTTATCACATAATTCAGTTAACTCATTCTCTGGTAAGTGCAAATTACTTAGAGGGAAGAAAAATAACATAGGAAAAAATTCCTTGGTTCCTTGGTTACATCACACATTTCACCACCCCAGTTATTTGATCATCACATAAGGAAGCAGAGCACAAAATCATGACACACACAGATGAAAATAACAGAAATAGGAAGGGAGACAATTTAATTGACACTGTTGAGGTACCTACTCCTGCTAGATACCTTCGGAGGAAAGTCACTGACATTTATTTTCAATTGATCGGTATGGTAGCTAACAGGGTCTCAGAATTATTAATTTTATAGAGACATCTCTCTTTTTCTTTTTTTTCCCCTCAAAAAGTAATGTTAGGTTAAATGTTGCCCAATTTGATTGTGGATGGTGAAATTTAGTTAGCTCTATCTTTTATTTGATTTCTGAAAAGATCCTGAAGTAGATAAAATCTACTGTATATATGACTGGGTGTCAGCACCAACAATCCCCTTTTCTTTCCCTTCTCAAAGTGAGTTTACCTGGATGATGGTAAGTGGAAGTTCAGTTTTCTGTTCATTCTACTGATTTATCTTTTTCATAAGTAAGCACTGACCTTACCTTCTTCTCCCAACTTTTCTCCATTTTTTTTAATTGCCCTGTCCTTGAAAAAAAAACACAACACACAAACAAACAAATCACCATAAATTTAGCCAGAACCAGAAATCCTGGCATTTCCAAGTTGATGATCTAATCAAACAGGCCTATAACAGTAAAACAGTGCTGATAGGTAACTTGGATTAAGTCAAGGTTCTCCCAGTCTGAATACAAGGAGTCAGCTTTGGGCTTGGGTGGGAGATACATGAAGAAAATGCAAAGGAAATGGAAAGTTGGGTCTTCATATACTGTTGTTTGGAGAGAGTTAAAAGTACTAGATTCTCAGCACTAAATTTTCATATGCATACTTTTTTTTTTTTTCCTAAACTGTATTGAGTTACTTTTCTCCTGATGTTTGCATCTTACTTTTCAACACTAATTGCTTCAGAGTACCAACCAGATGTAAAAAAATATATATGTTTTTTATTTTTAATGGGTGGACAACATCAGCCTCTTCTGCACAGGCTGCTAGAGGTTATCAAAAAGGTTATATTTTTTGCACCAGGAACAGAACTAGGTTTTACCCACAGGCTGAAAGAAACTCTCACAGTGCCAATGTCTTTAGCCATCCATCTCTAACATAAAATCCCAATGCACAAAGAAAATGTTTGTGTAATTCTTGGATTTAGTCTGTCTTATTTAATCGGTGTAAATATTTGTGGAGTCTCAGACAGAAAATACTCTAAGTACTGTAAAAAGACAGATTTTACATTTATAGTAGCAATGAACCTAAGACACGTTTACAGGACTGCAGTTCTGTCTCACAACGAACTGCTTTCACCCAGAACTATTTAAGGAAAATATATACAATTCTTCATCTACACTCAGACAAATAAAAGTGCTTTCACAGTAAACAGGCAATGTAAGATGTTTAACAGCAACCCAAAAAGAGGATTATAAAACTACCACTTTTGACTTCAATGGAGAAGGAAACACCATGATTTCATGACTAGCCTTAAATGCCATGCAGCGCAGATAGTTCCATATACAGAAAAAGATGACTCAGAATGAAACACAAAGTAAATCAGACCACAGCTGAGATGGAGAAAGATAACATAAAAGGAAGATGACACAAGAGTCAGATGTACAGTAAAATAAACACACAAACAAAAACAAAAAAGGAAATGTAGGTAGCAGTTTGATATCAAGACAATGTTGAATTTAAGTGCACAGCATCAGGGTGCCCTAGGACCAGTAGCCAAGGATGAAGCCATACTGAGTGCTATAACAAGCAGGGCAGGTTGCCCCATTCCACCATGCCAGAGGCTGAAAACAGCCATCAAAAATGTTGCAAAAAGTTGGGGCTAGCCCTCTGCTTCCCACTTCACAACAACCCAACCCAAATAGTTAGCAGGCAGTAACCTTGGTTGTGGCATTATAAATCTAGGTTTGACGTGTTTCTCCCCTCCCCATGTTGAGGTTACCATCCTTCTCTTGCCACAAAGGACCTTGCTTAATCCTATTCTGGAGTGGCTGCCAAGCACCTGACTTTCTTTTCAGCTAACACTTTACGTATTTTTGGATGTCAGTTCAAGATTTGTGGACAAAGCTAGAGTGGCACCTGCAGCATTCTTCACCCTCTTCCTTAGACTCTTCTAGGCACTGCTGTCAGAAACCTTTCTTTTTCTGGGGAGCAGAGCATGCACCTGGTGGAGCTTGAGAGTATTTTCTGCCTAGCTGGTACCCTTTCTCCTTGCTATAGTTTTCTGGTACAGAAACAATCTATACCATCCCATTATGTAGATTACCTTCTGAATATTTAATAGTAAAAACAATTGCACTGTATTATCTTCTCCCACAGTTAACAAGTGATTACCAGTGTTCAGGAGCTGTTATTATTAGTGGTAGGACAACGATTACTTGGTGAAACAAAACTGACCACAAATGTGTGTTTGTGCACACAGCCAGACACACCAGAGAAGAGCATTGAGGGTGGATGAGTAAAGAACAGGGGAGAATAAGATAAGATTAAATGATATATTAAGAAATTAGGCCCTGGGGAATGTCAATTTTCATAACATATTAAAAACAATTACAAACAATGAAGACCTTTGAAAAAGCTAAGGGATTATAGTTGATAACTATATTCCAATTTCCATCAAAATAAAGTTTCTAGGATTGTGATTTAAAGCATTTGTCTCTACTCATTCAGAAATATGGTGGTAAATGCCTGTAGCTAAATATTGCAATTATTACTTATATGAGTACTTTCATGGATTTCAACCACTGAAATGAAACCACTGAAGATAAACAAAAGAACGAGGATGTGTGAAAAGGAGTAGTGTTACACACCTACTTCTTCAAATACTATAGCATTTCTGATGTGCTATGCTACAGCTCAGTGTTAACATTAAGAATTAGGGGCCAAAAAAAAAAACAAAAACAAACAAACAAACAAAACACAACACAGTGTCTCAAATCTGTTTCAGTGAAAATTTACATGAACCTAAGTGTCCATCCATACACACATACGCATGTATTAATACACATTTGACAAATGTGAGAAGCCAAAGACCTGTGCTTAGAGAAACATGACCACAGATTTAGAGTGCTTGCAGTTCCAGGTATTCAAATTTCCATAACATAGGCCTGATTTTTTTTTTAAATATATTTTAGAAGAACTACAGAAAGCCAATATCAACTGAAACCAATGCCTTGTTAGATCAATCTTCACTGGATAAAACAATTCTGTCATTTTACATCCAGAGGACAAAACATACAGTTTTTGACCTGTAAGAAAAAAAATCAGAAATCTCTAGCAGTGTCCACAGATTTGTAGTTTTTTTTATTATTATTATTTATTATTATTTTATCTATAATAAGCATGGAACAAGCAAGACACAGTGCATAGATCAAGTGAACTTGGGACTATGGTATCCACAGAGACAAATTTCTCCTACCTTTCTTCTACCCATGTCAAATAGTCGGAACTCACATCCAGGAAATAGGGAAAAGGAAGAGGCCAGGTTGTCAGTAACCAGAAGAAAAAGAAAGAGATAGAAAGATTATTCCCTACCTAAGCATTGAGGGAGGTAAAGAAGAAATAGTTGAAGAAGAAAATGAAAGGGACCTTGCAAGGCCATCTAACTTTATCATTTTTTATAGGGCAAAGTTCTTTGTACTAGATGCACTTTAGAGCAGAGCTTTGACTCATCTGAATGTATTAAATGAGTGCACTAAGCAGACTGCAATTCAAAATCAGAACACAACATGATGCACTCTACTTTACAGCTCCGTGTGACCTTACTGAATGAAGGGGTTGGCTTCTGGCTGTTAAATGTAGACACGTTTCTTTAAACAGAAGTCCAAGTAGTTTAGAGCATACTGTGACTGGATGCACCGAACAGTAAGCAAAATATTTTCCTTTTTCTACCTGACTGGTTTCCAAGGATTTTTCCCACTAAGCATCAGGGCTGAAGGCATTATTATTTTTCACCTAAGAACTGAGTTAATCTGTTAGAAAAATTGTGATCAAAAGCATATTCAGCATTGTTCCTTCTCATACAGCATAATATTCTTGTCTGATGAATGGAAATGTCTAAATGAATCAGGCTTGCTTATTAAAATACTTCATTCAGTTAGCAGGAACACATTACTTGATTCATTGTAGTCCAGTGGCACTTCAGGAGCCTACAAGTGCTGTATTACAATATTTAACAAAAGACATACTATTTAAATTAGGTGTTTGTGAATAAGTCAGCAGTGATTTGTTGGAAGCATCTAAATATAAGCATAGTGTTTGCCCAGTGACACTTTTTTTCCTTTTGGAGTAGGATGAAAGTACAAAATACATTTTAAAATCTTCAATTATGTTGCAAGTTGCAGAATTTGTCATTGGCATTATTAGCCTGACATTTATCCTTTTGTTCAAATAGCTCTGTTTAATAAAATGTCCATATCTTTTTTTCACTACGTAGCTTTCCTATGCACTCGAGGCTTTAAATGTGTTTTAAATATTAACAAAGCTTTCATTAAAATGCAGAGACAAGGGTGGGGATGCTAATAGAAAAGGCTTTATTCTGTCTCCTTTAGTTTTATGTGGAAGTATTAATCAAAACCTTCATTAATACTGCATGAATTCAGAGCCTTGGCACAACTGGAATACACATTACTTCTTATTTATATTACTTTTACTTCATGGTAAATGGTACCCCATTTAACAAAAAAAATTAGGAGATGAAGGACACTTATGCACATATAAAAAATGTTATATGGCAGTTAGGCAAATCTCACATTCCAGAAAAACTTTTGGATTTACCAAAAGAAAAATTGAAATCCAGTAGGAGTCTCGAGGAGCAATTCGAAAAACATGTGAATGAGTCGATGACTTCATCTGGGAGAGGCTTATTATTCAGTGCTGAAGATTTACAGTTAAGGTTTCCCTCTTTCCTTTCAAGAGTTGAGGGAAAAAAAAAAAAAAAAAAAAAAGTTGCACTGTTCATAGATAGAAACATCCAGGAAACTGGGAGAAATTAAACAGAATTAGCAACAGCACTGCTAAATACAGAATTATGGGAGAAAAAAACACACCTTTTTTAAGATTAAAGGTGCAAATAACAGAAGTTGTCATAGCATATAAGGGAAAGGCTTTCCCTACATGCATACTGTTCGAGGACAGAAATGATAAAGGAAGCGTTTCATATTAGCAGGAAATTACTAATATCTGGTCTCTGCACTAATCTCCTGGGATCTGTGCTGTGTGACATATTCATTCATACATGATCTAGATATTTCAGCTCTAAGAAAAGATGGAAATCACTAGTTTTGAAAAACACAAGGTGGAAAACAACCTTCTACGGGAATTCTGCTGACTGCACTGAGATCAAAATCTCATTTTTGGATTTGAACAGGTAGATAAGAATTTCACTAAGAAGTTTTTTTTTTAGAATCAGAGGAAGAAATGCCATGCACACGTGAGATGTGTGTACATCCCATGACATGAGTTCGGGCTTTTAATTGCAAAAAAAATGCACATTGGACAATTTCTGTAAGTTAAGTACAATGCAGAAAAACTTACATGAAATTGCACAGTTTTTTTATTTTAAGATACATATGCATCTTTCTGGATATGATATATTTAATTCCAAACAGCAACGCAAAGATGAAGAGAGAGATATGAAAACCAGACCTAATCTGTAAGCTCCAGTCATTATTACGACTGCATCGAGAACCAAATGATATAAGTAATCATATTAAAATCTATATTCATGGTTCACTTGTAGACCTATCATTATTCACTATATGAATTTTCTAAACAACGTCTCCAGCTATTTGCATCTACTAGAAAGCCACTTGAGCATTTTCATTATGTGTATTACCCCCAGTGAAGTTACAGAATTTTGCTTTTTAATTTTATTTTAAGAGTCATCGTATGGGAATACAGAGCTTTTCATTTTCAGTGTTTCTATTTGTTTTTGGCAATCCTCTAAATGAGTAAAGTACAAACCTGATCCATATTACACTGGATGATGTAAGGCAGCTGCTTAGCTCATGCTCAGAGAGAAAAAAGAAAATGAAATAAAACTGCCTGTATTTGGCCTTTTCCAAGACTTTTTATGGAGAATCAAGTTACTAAGTTCGGGTTTGATACTTGATAGTGTTATCTTTTGAAAAACTAAACTACTATGTTAGCGTGAACATGGTAATGAAGGGAAAACTCAGAAACTAACAAAATTTTAGATTTATATAATTTGCCTTAGTTTGCAAAAGATAAATGAAACTTTCAAACCTGAAATCAGCACCACATTATTCAGCACATTAAATCCACTTTGCAGTTCCTGTAGTATAGCTGTCTGACTTCTAAGGCAGATGTCCAAGGCAATAAATTTGCAGGCAGCAGCTTTAAATTTTAGTGAAGAAACACATCCAATGTGTATGCTGAAAATGAAACTAAAAGTATCTTATACTGCACATTGTGCTGTTTCAAATTTAAAGAATTTGTCATTTTAGATTGTTTTTGTAATCTCCAAACCAGTGGTTACTCTAATTCAACATATACACAATTGCCAATGTTTAGAGGTAGGTCTCTTTTCAAGAAGAGACAAGACAGAAAAGCACCTTAAACTTACTCTGATAAAGGTTCGCTCCAATTCTGTACATTCAGAATCGGAAGGGGCTTGAGGGGTCTCCTGTCTGAAGAAATAGCAAACCTTGAGGAGAACGATCAATGCCATGCTCCAGTTCAAGCTCCTGCCTTTGCCCAGCTATTTGGCAACCCATTTCCTGGTGTCTTTTTAATTACACATCAGAGCCCCCATGGTAATGTTTATACCATTCATGCACTTAAAAGTACTTCACCCTTCTGCGTTTAGTGACAGAGAAATGAAGCAAAAAAAAAAAAAAAAAAAAAAAAAAAGAAATGTGAAAAAGATGCAAAAGATGCAGTATTAGGACTTTGGAAAGATGTATTACACCCTAAAACGTTGGCTACTTCTTTCTTCAGTCAGAATAAAAACACATTACAGTGTATTCACATGGTAAATAAATTACAAACACAACAAATAGTAAGGCCAAGGAATATGAAGAGCCCAAGTTCTCATTAAACCCTATCTATATCCATATATATACAAAAACTGGTTTCAGCTGCCAATGAAGAAGCCACGATACAGATGTGTGGTTCACAAATGTTCATCCTGTAAATTCTGGGAAGCAAAGTCTATGGTACCTAGCTCCCCCCTTTTTGAGTCAAAGTTCAGAAAGGAAATGTCTCCCCTCTGGTCTGGACTATTAACTTCCTCAGCCTGAAGATAACCATGTTGGTTGCACTCACTATTCAACACCTCCTTGCCTCTAATACTACCACATGGGTACGAGCACCATGTTGTAGCTCTACAAATACTAGTTTTCTCTTTATATACAGCAGGTGTCTGCCTCCGTGTTTAAAACTCTTAAATGGTGTAATCATATATGTACCTTTCTTTGCCATTTATCCAAGGTTTCATTGTATGTCACAACAAACTTAATGGGCAACGCCTAATTATTAGGCCAGATAGTTCAGGTGATCAGATCAGTTCCTTAAAAATAGTAAGAAAAGAAGGAAAAAAGCCCCACACATAACAGTGTCTATTGAGGTGTTAAGCTGCACAGAAATTGCAGACAGGACAAGAATAGGATTGATTAGAAGCTATGATATGTTCATGAATACTGCAGGGAACCTCTGGTACGCACAATGCATCCTTAGTGCAAATCAATACAGACAGCCTGACAATGGCCCTTGAGAATGGAAGTGCAATCAGGCTGCTGCTCCAAAAGACACAGCCAGGCCGGCAGCGAGCGTACAGGTTCTCTGCTCCCAGCATCCACAGGAGTGAAAACGTCTTCTGATAATTATGACCATTTGAATGATTTTCCCTGTTAAATAGGCTGTGAAATTCAGGAAGATATTCTGGATTTTGCCTTAAAATGGCACAATTACTCATCGTTAGAGCATAGTAGCACCATTGTGGGGAGCCGCTAGCAAACATCAGCCTCACAAGCTGCAGATGATGTCTAATTTGAACAGAAGTTGTGAAGTTTTCCCCATATCAGCTCAGCAACTTCAAAAACCCTCTTGCATAATCATGAAGTCCTGCAGCAACTTTTATTTTTAAAGACAGAAGTTACAAAATGAAGGCATATATACATTTCCCAACCCCCCAAATGTTATTTTCAGGTGCTCAGCTGTAATTGTGTAGGCTCTGTTCACTAAAGAACAGTAGGTGGACAGTCATTTTTACATTTACTCATTTATTTCTCAACACAGTGTCTAGAGTTATACTTCTTTCTATGAAAAATCTTCTGCAGTCTCACTAAATCTCTCCGTAACATATGGTCCTAACCCTTCAGTTTTTGAAACAAAATGGGATTGGGAGAGGAGAGAAGTTAGATTCAGTGCATAGTTGCAAAGGAAAATACCTTTATGCTTAAAAGGTCAGTGAACTTCTAAAACACAGTTTGCAGTCCGCATTAAATCAGGACCTTGAGTTAAATGTAAATTTTAAAAATAGATTGAACTAATTCCCTCCATTCCCTGTTCTCTGTAAACTCGAATGCAATTGAACATGCAGAAATTAAAATTGAAGGAAAAAAAAGCCTACTGCTACCCCGATAACCACATTTCTGCCTCCGAACATTGATTTTTAAAGGTATTTTACTGGCATTTTAAATGCTGGTAATTATATATAGGCACACATATATTGGCAGCAAGCTCTGCTCCTGCAGACCAAGTGAATAAAGATATGAGAGAGCTTTCATCTGCCTTTGCAAGAGATGGTCACAGTGACTGACTGACCCCATTCTTTTGTCCCACAGCTTGAATAAGCGTGCTGGGAATTAAAGTCGGGAGGAGCACGTCTAAGATCACTTCAGACACACCCAACATGGATGGTTCAAATGAACTGCTTGCGCCCAAGCTCTTACATCATGAAGAAACATATGGTGATCCCCAAAGCAACTGAAACAAGCAGAGAGTTTCCCACAAATGTACTGAGCACGATTTCTGCACACCTGTGATGGTGTGCTTCCTCACAGACCTGGCTTACTCACAGCATCTGGCCTAAGCAGATAACAACCAGTGGCAGTCGTGGGAGATTTGTCCATTTTGTGATGGCTGCATCCTGAATTTGGGGGAGACCAAAGACAAATAGCCAAGGACTAATTTGAGCAATGCACCCCCACACACACCCACACATCTGATTCGAGTCAAATTTGGAAGAAATTATCATCTGTAGGCAAATATGACCAGAAGTCAACCACCTTACCCCATAAACAGTGAGCAGCCCAAGAGCCCTTTGAGCAATTCTGACGTGACAGCAGGCTGCACGCCAGGACCTCCCCTTGGGCGGTGATGCCTCCCAAGGCTACTTCTGCCTAAATGATACGAGAGGACCCTTATCACTACAGATAGCTGGTTAGTGGGCTGGGAAAGTAACAGCACTCTAATGCACTGTAATGCTGTGTTGTGATCATGCTTTATAATCTTAGCTAAGGAGCATAGAGGATGGGTATAATGCATTTAAACATAAACCTTTAAACATAAACCATTGACCCACTCTGGGACTAGGGGTGGATTCAGTCACACCTAGGTTCCTTACCTCTTTGGCTCAAGGAGGTTAGAAAGCAAGGGGTGAGGCAGCTGTAAATACTTGGTGATAGTGAGTTAGATGCTCAGATTCACAGGACACAGAAAGCACATTTGTCTTTAAGCAGGTACTTATTTCTATGGTGAAAAATATTCAGGAAACTAACCAAGAAATGATAAATGAATATATAATAATTAAAATTCTCTTGGATAAATCATCCTTGGAGCTTTATTGACCATACAGTTCTGAACCTTTGTTAAATAGATTAAATGCTTCTAATGTAAAAATGCCTTAAGTGTGACCACTTATGCACCTAAAGTTAGGAGCTCAAATCTTTAATTGGACATTTAAATTGTTCTTTCATCCTGAGAGGCTTAAAACTCTTAGCTCCCATTACCTTTGGAAATTTAGATTCCAACACTATACTAGGCCAAAAAAAAAAAAAAAAAAGAACAAAAAAAAAAAAAGAAGAAAAAACGCTCTCCATGCTTCTAGTATTTTCATCAAGTATACTTTCAGTGTGGGATTATATTTCCCTCTCCAAGGAACAATTATGTAAATAAAATTAACATATATGTATTTATTTACATTACACACACAAAACACAGCTAAAATCACTTTTACCCATAATATGATTGTTTCATTTCATAAAACATCTTGATTTTTTTAAATTATTACTGATTTATTAATTATACTAATGTCCTGCCACAAGAAAAAATGTGAACTTAGAGTATGTCGAATTAATTTTTTTGTTGTTTGTTTAGTACATTTTCTGCCACGCCATTTTTAAAGTAGCCTGATGAGTCATACATATATGAAAATTTACACACACAAGGAGTTTAGTGTATCTTAAGGTTCTCAAGAAGCTTTTGTGAATTTTCTGCAGATAGTCTTACTGGAAGAAAAAAAAAAAGAAATGAAACATTCCAGCAAAAACTATATATGCATTTGTGAAGAAGAATTCTATCAAGGCTAAAGGAAACTAAAACCAGCTTACAGCAAGGATGATCTAGCACAAAGAATAACTAAAGCCAACAGAAAAATCAATCCAATATTCCACAGATAAACAGCTCTCAGTCTAACAAATTTACTAATGCTCAAACATCAGGGACAAAATTGGAAGAGTAAACGTTAATGAACACCATGCGGCTGAAAACATAAATCTGAAACAGAACGGAAATGACCACAAGTGATATCCAATTGTGACCAGAGACCACAGCACAACATAAGATAAGAATGTAAGATAAAACAATCTCCTTCTCATAAATCTGTTTTCAGGACCAATGGGAGCTCTAATGGACTGCTCCATCTAAGCCCATAACCAAAAATAAATGGCAAGCGACCCTCTTCTAATTCCCCATCCAAGTCACTTGGCTCATTACACACTTACATTACAATGACAGAAGTCAGGTAAGCGACTCATCCAGAAGAACAAGAGAAAAATGCTCTTTGATAACTTCCTTGAGCGTATCTATCTATCAGCATATTAGGGAGGGACAAAAAGAAGGAAAAAACTGATGACACAGAAGTATTGAGTCAAGAAAGGAAGGACAGAAGTGCTGGAGGTTAAGAAGAAAAGAGAAACCAAGAAGGGAAATGGTTCCCTGTGAAGTTATTAATCAGAGAAGTTAACCCCCAGGCACAATTTCCTGTGACTGTCTCAGGCATTATCTATTCGTTATTGCTATAAAGAATACTGCGATGGCAAAGCTCTGAATACCTAGTCCTCTAATTTACCACCAGAACTTGGGAAGAGAGGAGATGGGGTGACCTTCCATTAGAAGAGGGCTCAACAGAAAAATAGGAATAGAAACAAAAAGAGAGCCCAGTAATACACACTGCTGCCCGCAGTCAGCCTGTGAGCCTTTTGCAGAGCTCTGCAGCAAGCAATCCCTCCCAGCAACTTAGGCACCCTCTGAATTAGAGATTCCCAAATGATATATGATGTACGGTAGGAAAGAGCCTCAAGGCTTTAGAAAGATAGAAGGAACTGGAGGCAAAATTCCACCTCACCTTTGGGGCATCTGGGATTTCTGAGCATCCTTTATTTGACTCTGGGCAATCTGTTTTCACACAGACAGCTCTACAGCCTATCCCTTTATAGGCAAACCGTAGGCCACCTGTTTGTGTATGCCTGCACCCATACATGCATGCATACATAGTGATGAGCACCTGGATGATCATAAAATGAAGCAGTGTTTGCCAAAAACCTCTCATCTCTCCTAGGTCCTTCTAGTGCCCTGTGATTTAAAAGAAATACAATTTAAAGGCACTGTAACTGTTCCTGTGTAAATAAGATACACACACGAAAAAAAATAGTCTTCAAATTACAATCAGGAACTGCACTGACAATTCTTTTCATTTGTTGAATTACAGAGAGAAGTCTGAGGGCAGTGGCCATGAAAGACTAAAAATAAATGTTTCTTTCAGATTAGTTTTTCAGCTTATTGGAAAATCACTAGTAAAAGCAGGATGGTGATCTTTTAACTGTGCAAAACTGTAGCAGGGAGCAGAGGAGTTATCCACATCCTGATTTTGGCATTTCACACTGACCCACTGACCAGGTGTGCTTGGAACATTTGGATAGCAAAAAAACAAAACAAAACAAAACAAAAGAAACACAGAAAGCTGGCACAGGAAGCTGCCATACTCCTTCCTTCCCCTCCCATACTTCTCACAGAACAGCTTTTCTTCCTCCTAACTTTTCTGTTCCCACATTAATAGGGGCACAGGAAAGCAAATGTCCTTGCTGTTTTATCACCTAATCATATCAGAAATTAAAACAAGAGAGGAGCAGAGCTTTGCCATTCTGCACCATGCTTGAAGTGCACCAGCCAGCCAGATTCATATTTCCAAGTTCAAATGTTGGCCTTTCTACTACTAAAGAAATAGTCAGTAGAGAATACCAGCTAGTCACAAATCTGTCTCCTTAAAAAATGCAATAGGGGATGGGACATATCCCACAAGATTGAGTTAAAATAACAGCTACACAGGAAAGAAGGCAGGGAACTGCGTGGCAGCCCTGAGGCACTTCACAACACCATGTACCAAGATTGCTGCATCAAATATACTGAATTTTTAAAATGTGTCATGATTCCTCTCTTTCTGCTGTGCTGAAAGAGATATGATCGTTTCCCCTCTCAGCAAAGACACACAAGAAAAAAATTAATAACCATTTCTCAACCTGGTTCTTGAATTGTTTTTGCTCCTTCTAATTTCCTGCCAAAGCGTGTAGTCGGTTTGCAAGGTGACATTTGCAGAAGCTCCTTACAGATTGATTGGCTCAACTGCTGGGGAGCTGAGAGAATTCTTATAAAGCACGACCTTCATTCGGTATCAAGTCAGACCTGCTGATATTGCCACGTGCCAGAAACGCCTGCTCCCCACTAGATGCTCGTAGAGGGCCACTACAGGATACAGACCGTAAGCACAGCAGCAAACAATGGGCTGTGTGATCTGCGGAGCTCCTGCTAACCCTCAGGTGAAAAGTCAGGTCTTGGTGCTTTATACTCAATGCAAGACAGGAAAAGAAAAAAGCAAACTTTTCTTGGAAGACATCCTGCATAGTAACAAAGCCTTATGTGGAGGGCAGTAGTGACTTTAGAGGGAGAGGATTTGCATGTTTACTGCCCACGAGCATCTGCAGGCTCTCCTTGCCTTTCCATCAGGTTTCACCTTCCAGCCAGCCTTTCCTTTGGAATTTGCTGCACTCTTGGCTTCGCTCAAACTTTCTCACGCTGACATGTCTACTGCATGTCTACACCCTTTCAAACCAAGCAGCTTGTGACAGGGGAAAAAGCCAAATCTGTGTTTCCACAGAACAAGTCACTGAACTGAAAAAACAGATTAATAATTTTGCTGCGCTACCAATATAAGCAAGTTGTGTCTTAGTATTTCTCAGAAAAAAAAAAAAAAAGTAGTTTCTGGACTCCAAACAGCTTGAGTGGCTCTGGACATATAACATTTTTTTTCTTTTCTTTTACTTCTTTGGCTTTAAAAAAAAAACAAACAGCAAAAGATGAAATGTGTTGGTTTATTTCTGTCCATTCACCCCTTCATAAACATTGCCATAACACAAACCTCCTGGAACAGAAGGCAGAACACAGCCTTGATCAAAAAAGATCCCTCTGGGAGTTGCAAACTATTTAGACGAAATCCATTGCATTTATGAATTGTTCACAGCCCTTCTAAACCAATAATGCCATCACTGAAGAATTTGCTTGATTACTTTGAAGTGAAACACAGAATTGACTAAAGCTTAACTACAGTCCTTGATTTAATCTAATCAGATTTAATCATGGCACAGGAACTGAAGCTCATGTTTTTGTTGTGTGCTACACAACACTTTTCCTACTAGTGTGTGGTTAGCAAATCAGTCGTGGTTAAGGCTCCGTGTATGACTTCTCAGTGCTCCCAAATATTAGGCAGAAGCTTCGCTCCAGGGGTAACTCAGGGAGCTTGAAAAACTTGGTCATTTCAGACATTTGGAGGAGGTAGGATATTGATAGATTTTGGAACTAAACCGTGCATTTAGCTAGCTAATACCTCCAAATACCTTTCACAGCTTTGAACTCCCTTCTAAAGCAGTTCCTCCCTCTGCATATTGTAGAGGGAGATTACTAGTTAACATATGCACTTGGAATAGCTGTCTAAAATTGATAGGTTTTAATAAAGTAGTGACAAGGTCATCATTCCAGCAAGCAAGTAAAATTTCATTAGCTTTTTCACTGCTCATGAAACACACAGATTTTGCTTAAGATATTTCTTGAATTTTTGTACACATTTATGGAAAAGGACATACTATCATGATGTTTGTATAAGATTAAACCACACAAATAAATAGATATTCCTATACGCATGTGTCCACACATCATAGACCAAAGCAATGAACTGACTCACAAACTTCAAGCTGAAATAAACAGTACACCCATCAAAAGTTTATGGATGCCTATTAATCCACAGTATCCCACGTGCAATGGTATCCTAGCAAATAACACTTGAATCAAATGAAAATCCTTTTTGCTCTTGTGATAAGGTTTACGAAACTGGAGAGACCAGTTTTAACTCTCACCAAGAGAGGGCAGTGAAATATCTCTGATTATTAGAAGATCCCATACAAGAGCCATATACCTTTACAGCAAACATGATAGCAAATAATCTCTGCAGATTTTTGCTTTTAAAATCTGTGGAGCATTCATGTGGATGCTGTATTTTTTTTTTTTCTTTCTTTATTTTTTTTAGCTTACATCCTTTCACCCCTGAGTTAATGGAAAAGAAAAAAAGGGGGGTTAAGAATAAAACTAAGAATCTATATGAAATATACATACATATATTGTACTTTATACCATTTTTTTTCAAAGCAGAATATTAAGAGTTCCTTGCCTTCTACAGCCATGTTCATAGCAACAAAGTTTTATTTTCATTTTTATGTCAGCTCTCCAGAATATGGGGACTTTACCTCTAAGCTCTATTCCAGGATTTTTCTTCTTTCAAAACCCCAAATGGCAAGTTATAGGGCTGCTTCTGCTCACAGACCTTAATGATCTTATTACAGCAGCTATTCTATATTGGATGAAATTTATTTATTTATTTATGAGAAGTCAGTATGCCTCCCTCCCTCCCCCCCCGCTTTTTTTTTTTTTCCCTGAAGTTATCCATGGACTTCCAGGTTGAAAAGTTTAAAATGTCCTCCATCAAAATCTTTCTTTAAAATATCTGTCATAGTTCTGTTATTTGTGGTCTCTGACAGACTGTAACATCTTCCAGTCAATGGCTTCTTGCAATTTTGAGTCTACTCTACTGCTGTCCCCATGGTTTGAAACATACATCTGGCAAAAGCTGTTCATTCAAACACATCTTTATCTTTTTCAGACCCAAGTGAAGACTACTGTTTTACCACCTAACATTTCAATGGACATTGGTAATCCATAGGAAAATACTTTGACTTTGTACTTTGTCTTTTACAGAAAGATGTTGGTGTTCATACCAAAGGATTTGAGAGAGAGCACACTGATAATACAGCCTGGCTAATTTGGTACATTATTATGCATCTGTACTTGAAATTGGTCTTTGAAAGTTTAGAGTGGTTTGATGTCTTTTTAGAGTGAGCTTAACTAGACCAGACACTTCCATATGGACATTTCCACTCTTTTTAAGACAAGTGGAAAGAATAGCAAAATACAAAATAAAATAACGAGGAAAAGACATTTCTTCAGCAAGGTGTCAGAACATTCTGATTTTCTTTATTGATGTTTTCATTTTCCCTAGTAGAAATGATTTGCCTCAATATGCTAAAGTGGCACAACAAACTAGAAAACAGCTTCTAATGACTAATGGACTGACAATTTGGATGTTGCAAAGCTGCTAGAAAAGAGTCTAATAAAACTTAGAAGGCATAAATAACTGGGATTGAAAAGCTGGTTATTCATAAAAATTTGGAGGAAATGATCTGTAATAAATGTGGGGTATGGTGTTATAAAATGAATATCAGAATTTCTTATCAAGTTTCCTGTCATGTTTACCCTCTTCTCCCCCAAAATAATAATAATAAAAAAAAAATAGCAGGAAGACCTTTGCCATGAAACCAGTTTGATGTGCAATTCACTTCCCTCTGGACTGAACAGAATTGCTTTAATACATAAGGATGCTAAAAATATTTGTATTCAGTGCATCAAACCCTGTTTAATGCAATCTGTTGGAGGCCTACAGTCACAAAGTGACAAAGATTGTATCCTCATGTGGGAAGATATCCATCACTTAGTTGGTCTTGTCATCTTTGCTTTCCTGCAGACATAGTAAGTAGAAAAGCTAAAAGCAAGCAGGGTGTTGGGTCCCCAACAACAAAGTTAGTAGCAAGAGAAGACAGTAACCTCCATGCTATTCAAAGTACAAAAAGCCCCATGGCCAAACAGAGAAATCAGTTTAACAATCCACAGTCAGGTGCATCAAGAGACTCATTGTAACTTTACTATAGACCAAACTAGCTGTGAATTACTCTAGTATTTCAAATTTATTTCAAAATATAATTTGTAATCAAATGGATTACAAAATTTAGGGGAAACACAGTTTACATTAGACCACACTTACCAGAAATCTGTACTTTAAAATCTTTCTGCAAGCAACCAGACAAGCCGACTATGAAAACACTGTAGATTGGGCTTCTGGATAAAATATTCCCTTATATCACTATCATTGTAAGACAGGAAGTTGACCTTATCTGTTCCTTCTTATACAACTGACTTGCTGAAATTAACATCCACTCATGTGGCACTTCATTTTTTTTTATTTTTATTTTTTATTTTTAAGTTGCAGCATTGTTCTGGAATAAATTCCGTAAAATTAGATCTATCAAGTAGCATCACCATCTAAAATCTGCTATGTGAACAAAACTGCTATGACAGCGAATTGGAGCATCAACCTAACCCAATGCTTGGACATAACATTTCCTGTGCAGGTTTTTCTTCCACTGTGAAACCTCTCATGCATTTGACACCATCACCTAGAGCATCTCAGCAAAACATAAACATGCCCAGACATCATTCTTTGCTAATGCAAAATTGCTGTGGGTCTTGCAGCCTCACTGTACGATACATTGAAAGACAAAGCATGCTCATCAAATTTCTACCTTCAGAAGCAGAACTTGTAATTTGAGTAAAAAGCCGAATGAAGCAGCAAGAAACCCATATCCCTAGCAGCAGACTTGGATGGGCCAGGAGGATAGGGATTTGCCGGGCAAGGTGGTTATGGCAGGTCAAACATGAAAAGGAAGAAGATGAAGATAATTCTTAATGAAGAAAGGAGTGATATGAGAAAAAGAGTTTATAAAATTGTTTACTTGCTGTGTCATGACTAGGACTGATACTCCCCTTTAGAATTTAATAAATATTTTAACAAAATTGCATTAAATACTACAGTTCCAGTGAGTGATGACCGTGGTTTAATCATGAATATGTTATTTAAGTAGATTCTAGCTAAAATATTTATTTTCTTATTTTGTATGTTTATATTAAATTAAAATGAACTAAGAAAATCTTAGACTTTCTTATTATCAGGGAAATGACAGATTTTGTCAGTAGTTAGTAAATGTAGAGGTAAGAGTGCTGGAGTACTAATGCCGAATATTAATGCTTTGTGTACTAAAACATCCTAGACTCAGCTGATGCAAAACACCAGAACAGAGGCCTTAAAGTATAATTACATTATTTTTAAAAACAATAAAGTTTTGATACAAAATAAGCAGAGGTGTATACAAACTGCACATTTCATGGAAACGCTAATGTAAAGCACTAATGCTCATTATTAACACACTCCATTAAAATGTATACTTTAAATCAGATTTTTATGGGTTATAATATATATACTATAATTATTGTAGAAGTGCATTTTTCAAAATAAACATAAAACCAAAACAATGTGCCACAAAATGAACAAATCCAAAATTTCAGACTATGTGTATGACTAGAATAAGACACAGAAGCAGCTAGTTTCAGCGTGGATCAAGAAAATGCAGTGAACGTGTAACTAAACCTGAGCTCTAAGGAACACAATGAGAAAGCAAAGATGAGATGGAAGAAGTACCAAGAGTCAACAAATGAAGCAGGTACATGCTAAAGATTATACATCTGAAGAGTAGCATGATTATCACAGGAGAGCCGGGTGTAGGAGTAATAGAGAACAGGTAACTGTGGCAATATTTGCAATGACACTGGGATCACTCATGAAAGAGTGAATAACCGGAATTTCTGCTTCAGAGGTGGGAGCTCCTTAACAATGCTCGCCCAGCCACATAACAGCCATTATTTCTTGCTCTAGCCATGTCTTGGCTCCTAATCTGCATTCAAGAGATGTTAACATGCTTTAACATTTGGTTAGCCCCAAAGTGCTCAGACTGTTAGACTAGATTATCTTTGAAGGCCCATTCCAACTGAACTATCTATTTTGTTCTGTATCTCTGGTTTTGCTTTGGCTCATCACTCTCCTAGATGGAATT
Source organism: Anas platyrhynchos (assembly GCF_047663525.1). Lineage (NCBI taxonomy): Eukaryota > Metazoa > Chordata > Aves > Anseriformes > Anatidae > Anas > Anas platyrhynchos. The sequence goes on from NC_092590.1 coordinate 13,110,972, forward strand.
GTTGGACAACTCCACTGCAAAAGGAGTTTGATTTTCTTTTCCTTTTTTTTTTTTTTTTTAAAGGGGGGTACCATTTCCTGTATGCGCTTTTATCTTTATGTATGTTTCTGCTGTCTACAAATATGCTAACTTTACTAGTTACAGCAATTTGCTAGTTCAACATCATCATTACCTCAGTATCATCACTTTCAATAAATTACAGTGAGCTTTTTTAAGCTGTCATAAATTTTTTCACATGTACTACTGAAATAAACTTCAATTTGAGTTCGTATTTCAGTAGAATCTCTTTTACAATGCATACCACCCTGTCCTTTCCTGTTTATACAAGAAACATATTTTTCCCACCACTGCACTTCAAATAGAAATGTCCATAATAAGTTTCACAGGTTTTGAGAAACTCAGTGAAGTAGGATTGGAAGTAAGCCTGAGGTTATCTTCTGACACATCTCCCAGACATATATTGCAGTATTCCTTAAAACATACTCCCTCCCTGAAACACATTTTTTTCAGAAAGAAGTTACATCAAGTTAAATTCATTTTAATTACTGTGACGAATATGTGAAGCACTTGAGACAATGCATATCACTCGTTTTCTATTACTTCTGCTGTGCATTTTTTAGTAGTAATACACCATAACAAGAGTATTTATTATTATTTTTTATTGTAACTTACTCGTTGATTAAGGCATTATATCATAACTTCCGAACGGGCAAAAACCCAAGCACTGTGATTTTAAGGCTGGATCATAACAATTTTTCGACACTATGAAAGAACTATAAATATTATGAAGTTACTGAAAGTTTCATCAACCTCATCTTTATCATTTGAAAAGAACTGAAAAGGTTCAGTGAGGAGGCCCTTTCCGATTACACAGAAGTAACTTCTCATCTCTGGAAATCACAAGTTTCTTTTAATTGCAGAAATATGGGAAACATAGTTAATACTTCCCATAATTAATATGGGAAATGCATCTCAGGAATGGCATAAATGCAATGTCAAAACAACAAAATACGGCTTCCAATTCTGAAATTCTTCTGGTAGACTAGAAAAAAAGTAATTCAAAACTTCTACTTTACAAATGATGATTTATGCATGATAAACTCTGCCATATTTTGAAGTATATGAACTGGAAACTAAAATGCAATATAAACAATGATACATTATCTAAGTTGACATCACTGGGATGCTTCTCTTTGTCTTTTCAAATATCACCATTAGTTTCTTATGCGTCTTAAAAACAACACAACAAACAGATTTACTGTACTTTCAGCTCTGCTATGCTGACAACAGCAGAAACAATTCCCACAGTTTGACACATCATTTCTCCTCCTTCTCCTTAGCTAACCACTGCACTTACATTTTCTTGCCCAGTCCAAAGGGGAGATTCCCCCATCAACTTGAGCTGTTCTCCCTAGCAAGCACCACTCTCCACTCACCAAGGGACAGCTGACCCTTGACTCTCTGCTAATGTACTGACACTTGCCTATAGATGACTGTGTCCCATTGCTGGAGGCTCCCAAATTCATCGATCTCATGGATATTTTCACATTCCTTCCCATTGTAAATATACTCCCAAGGTGCAGAGATTGAGGGTGGTAGATATTACATAGATATACAAACAGTCCTCTCATTGGAAATCCACATACATTTTCAATTAATTCAGTTACCAGTTTCCCCAATCAGCTTATGACTTGGCTAGCTCCTCTAGATCCCACAGCCTGTGGAGAGGGAAATAAAGGGACTAAATGTTTTCTTTTGAGTTCTCCCTGCTTTAGTAGAAAGTGACACCAAACACTCTCTGTCCACAGAAGCAAAGGTCATTGGGCTTACCAGGACTGTTTACCCCACTGCAGGAGAATACTACTGACTACCATCAGGAAAATGTCATCACCATCAAGTTAAATGAAATAGTCTTTCCACAAACAAACAAGCAAAAAAAAAAAAAGAAGACTTGCTTTCATCTCTGCTGTACACAAACATTCAGCATCTAATAAGACATGCTTTCATATTTTCCTATAAATAGGTTAGTTTGGAACAAAGAAATCTCACTGTGAAAGAAGAGCAATCTGCCTACTTCAGAACTTGTACCAGAAAAGTTTTGATCAATACGGGCCTGCCAGCCCTTTCAGACATACCACAGAGGCTCAACAGCCTGTGAGAAAACATAGCCTTCAAGTAGAAACCCCTCACAAAAATGTGCAAATTAGCAACAGCTCAGTACTGTGGGGAGACACGGTTCTGTCTTGGCAGGACACAGCAGGCCATCCTACTTGTGTCAACTCAGCTTATGTTTTTGGAAAAAAAGCAAAGCAAAACAACAAAAAACCCTAACAATTTATCAAATCAGGTGAAATCTCTGTAGACCTACTTCCACATATTATCACTTACAATCTGTATCATAACCTTTACACACCTTAGCCTTCCCCTGGCTGTGCACTGAGCTCTTAATTCAGAGATCTGAATGGCACCCTCCAGCACCCTGAAAAGCTAAAGCTAAATGACCCATTTCCCAGTACTGTCTCATCATGCCTCCTGTTAAAAGAAGTAGCTCAATTTTTTATCATCCTTTTCTCCTGTCTACATGGTTTTCCAATTACTATTAATTTTTGAATAGGATATGCAGTTTACATCCAGATATGGATGGAAATATTTAAGTGGCCGAAGATCTAGTTTTTCTCACCCCTTTCACCTTACAAATCAATAACTACATCCCCTCTTTTGGATTCCTTTAGGGTTAAACATACATACTTATTCTAAGAGCATTGTCCAAACACTTCTTGAGCTCCAGCAGGTTTGGTGCCATGACCACTGCCCTGGGGAGCCTGTCCCAGTGCCCAACCACCATCTGGGTGCAGACCCTTTCCCTAACCCCCAGCCTGACCCTCCCCTGTCCCAGCTCCATGCCGTTCCCTTGGGTCCTGTCGCTGTCCCCAGAGAGCAGAGCTCAGCGCCTGCCCCTCTGCTCCCCTCGTGAGGAGCTGCAGGCCGCCATGAGGCCTCCCCTCAGCCTGCTCTGCTCGGGGCTGAGCAAACCAAGGGACCTCAGCTGCTCCTCATACATCTTTCCCCTCTAGACCCTTCACCATCTTTGTTGCCCTCCTTTGGGAACTCTCTAACAGTTTTATGTCCTTCTTATACTGTGGCACCCAAAACTGCACACAGTGCTTGACGTGAGGCCGCACCAGTGTAGAGTACAGAGGGACAGTCCTTTCCCTTGACTGGCATGTGATGTTGTGCCTGATGCACCATAGGATATGGTTGGCCCTCCTGGCTGCCAGGGCACACTGATTACTCACGTGCAACTCGACATCTACAAGAACTGCCAGATCCCTTTCCACAGGGCTGCTCTCCAGCCTCTTGTCCCCCAGACTGTATGTAAAGCCAGGCTCGACTCATCTCTGGTGCAGAATCCAGCACTTGCTCTTCTTAAACTTCATATTGATGGTGATTGCCCAGCCCTCTAATTTGTGAAGATCTCTCTGTCCTCAATGGAGTCAACCACTGCTCCCAGTGTAGTGAAGCCTGCAAACTTACTTAGTACGCTTTCAAGTCCTGCATCCAGAGCATTTATGAAAACATTGAAGAGAACTGGCCCTAAAATGGAGGCCTGAGGAACCTCAGTAGCGACTGGCTGCTAGTCTTAGGTAACTCCATTTACCTTTTAAGCTCAACCCATCACCCAATTGCTCCCCCATTATATTATGTATTTGTCTATCTGTATGCTGGACATTTTGTCCAGAAGGATACCATGAGTACCAGATTCAAAAGCTTTGCTGAAATCCAAAAAGATTACATCAGCTGGCTTCCCTTGGTCAACTAGGTGGTCAACTTTGTCATTAAAGGAAATTAAGTTCATTTAGTGGGACTTTTCCTTTATGAACCTGCACTGGCTGTGACCAATGACTGCATTGTCTTTCAGGTGTTTATCAATAAATCCCAGAATAATCTCCTTGATTTTACCAGGCACTGAAGTGAGACTGACAGGTCTGTAATTACCAGGGTCTTCTTTCTTGCCCTTATTCAAAACTGGCATGTTTGCCAGCTTCCACTTGACAGGGACTTCCTGAGATTCTTAAGACCATTAGAAAATAATTAAGACATGACATTAGCCAACTCTTTTAGTACCCTGGGATGAGTCCCATCAGGTCTCATAGGCTTGTATGCATCCAGGTAGAGCAGCAAATCCTGCACAAATTTGGGGTTGGCTGGGATTTTTTTCCATTAAAAGTATCCATGAAATGAATTCATTTTCCATCAGGTGATAGCTTTGGTCAAAACCAAATCTACTCTTGTGAGCTGAAGGCAAACACTGAAAGCTTTAATTCTGAATTTTACCTGTATTTCATTAAGAATCCTTACCTTGAAGTGAATAACTTCAGGTTAAGCTGAGTGCTTTATCCTACTAATTTTAAGGATGATGAACAACATTTTTGAAGCACTTAAAAGTGGGCAGAAGTCCCTAACAGGATTTGCAAAATCACATAGTAGCATTACTGCCTGAGACGTCAATGAAGCATTAAGTCCATTCTTAAATATACATAGTTCCTTCTGACATTACTTAAAATGTCACTTTGGAGGCACTTCAAAGTTTCCAAGCTCTTTAGATCTCTAAAGTGAGTTACAAAGCTAATGTGCTCAGCTGAAGTATTTAAGGACGAAAATCCACAACTTGCCAGCCACTTTTGCAGATCCATGTTCACTGGGAGGCTCTCACAGCTACTTACACAGCAGAAAAAGCCATATAACCATAGCAAGGGTATTTCAAAAGTGTGCCCAACAAATCAAACTGTAAATGCTTACCAATTACAGACGAAGTTTGGCAAAACAATCCCTGGTCCGGTCAGCCTGTGGCCAACTGTAACCAGGGCAAAGGGAAGAGTGGAACCCCAAAATGGAGGAAAAGAAAAGTGTCTAATGGTAAAGGATATAAATCAAGTTCCATACACTACATTAACCTGACAAACGTTTCAGTCCAAATTGTCTTTCCCACGCTCATTATTTAAACAAACAAACAAAAAACCAACTCAGAGCACTTCTGCTCTTTAGAATACCATAGGACAAAAATAATAATAATAAAAAAATCCTTACTGATAAAAAATAAATGAGTGAAATTCTGTGGCACTCCATGCTCTTACACCAATGTTGAAATACGGAATAATCACATTGGAGCCTCTGTCGTTAGGCATTTGCCTAACAGCTTCAATGGAAAACAGGAGTTACAGATAGAATTAGTACCTTTTACTTATTTATTTATTATGGCTGATCTTTCTCAAGTGTCCATTGTCATAACAAGATATTCAAGGAAATTAAAACCACAACTTTGAAAGAGATAAATATTTTTCCTTTTCTTTGCTTCCAAGAAAACTATATTATTAGCAGGAAGGGGGTAAAATGAAACCTCTTATCCTGATGAATAAAAATGAATAAAAAATACAAAACTATATAATTTAAATTGGATACAAAATATTTGTTTCTTTCTAATGAAAACAATCAGTCAAAATAGGCAGCTCCCAATCCACCAAAAGCAGCTTTCAGTAAGAGCATTTAAATTAGTTTTGACAAGAATGGAAATTCTGAGCAAAATAGAGATGGACTCATCCCTGCCAAAACTGCCAAGAGAAATACGACAGAGCCCCAAGGTCCCAAGGGGATTTTTTTGTCTGACACCAATGCTTCTCCCCAGGGTTCTATTGCACTGTCCCTTCCTGCCACACTGCATTTTATCTTTTTCCCACTGTTCCCAGTGCAGGAGCAAAACCTTCATTTCAGAATTCTACAGTTACTAGGAGGCTTGAAAGATTTGGGGGACTTCAAACTCCTACAGCTCTATAAACGTCACTGCTAAAGCCATGCATCTGCATGCTGAAAACTGCATAAGCCTGTAATTTAATTGCTTGAGATGCATTTTAACTAGCCACTTAACCAACCATTATTCAGAACTGAGAAACCTGGACACCTACCTGACTCACAGCATAAAATCAGCTTTCCTTTTTATGACAGGTCCCTCAGCCTTTGAATGCTTGAGCACATGAGCTCAGCAGACATAACTTACCATCCTTCTTCTTAGAAGAAATAGGTGGGATACCATGTTGCTATCACCTTAGCTTTGTAGGCTTTTATTTGGAGTTTGAAAGTTTGTGTGCTAGCTAAATTTGCCCACAAATATGACTCAGGCTCCTTATTCCTGGTGGATGTCCCACTCTACAGGTGAGTAATTCATGGGGTTGCTCATAACACATCCTATAATAGCTGCTCTGCATAAATAAAGGACTACTAGAAGGACTTGAACCTTGGTTTTCCATATTCCTTTGGCTGCATCCACTGCATCACAGAATCCATTTCTAACTTCTTTACTTCACTCTTTGTTATGAACACTGAAATCCTTGATTGTCCAGACAAACAGCCTGGGGTCAGGGCAGGCACCTGGACTGTCCAACACCAGGATTCAGATCTCTTTTCCCATCGGAGTCCAAAACCTAACAGATTCTGCAGATGGCAGGCTATAAATTACTCTGAGTCAGTCTCTTTCTGCAGTCTCACATTTTAAAAGAATATGCTTTATTCAAAATCAAATCAGGGAATTTTTTTGAACTTATCAAATTCAGGAATAAAATCTCCATTGCTTTAGTCTTCAGAAGTCTAATATGCGCGATGTCTGTTTAGATTGACTTAAACTAAACAGAAGTGCATTTTGAAGTAAGTCACTGTTCTTTACTAATGCAAGTTTCACTGTGATAACATGCAAATTCCCAACTTTTCTAGCCAAATTAGATTAAATTGAAATTTCACAAAATATTTTTGGAAGCTAACAGGATGGGAAGGATCAGTCACTGTATCTTCACCCATTGCACAGCACTAAATAAAGGAAGGAAATGATACTCTTCAGAAGAAGTAAGTAAAGCACCGGACTAGAACAGCCAGCCTCCATCCACCATGGTATTTAATTACTTCTTTATCTCATTTTTAGCGGGCTGTTTATGTATTTAAAGTTGTTTTAAAGAGAGCATCATGTTAGTACTTTGCCAGGTCTATCATTGCTATCAATGCTAGAGGCAGACACAGCAAAAATTCTTTTCAACTCACTAAAAAATACACCTTCAACAATGTCTCTGTAAATTCCAGGTGTATCTTCCAGTCACATCATAAACTGATCATCAGCCTTTAGAAGCAGCTAAGACAGATCACAGCTTAAAGTACCAAGTGCTGATATATATACATTTTTAAATCACTTTACAGAGCTCTACCTTTGATCATTATCACAAAAGGAACCGGTGAACCTGTAATTTACCTCAAGTAGCTAACCAAGACGAAAATACTGTGTCCGCTCTTGGTTATTAAATAGTGCTAGTTAACAGGTGTCAGCAGAGCTGTCTTAACTCCTCTTTTTAACTAATGAAGCAAAAGGGAATAAAAGATGAAAGAAAAAAGTTTTAACTGTAGCACAAGAGACAGCCGCTTCTGCAAGAGGGAAGCCAAATATACACTTGTAATGTATGTTGCTTCTTGATGCAAATGTAAGAAAAAATGATAGGCTGGAAAACAAGGCAATACCACTACTGTAATCAAATATTCTCACATTAGGTGAGACGTAGCAATCATTTTACTAGAATGAAAACAAAAAAGTGCAGTACAGTTTTCCGATCTCTGAACAAATATTACAACTATAAAATGTTCCATGTAACCCTAAATAATCTGTAAAATAAAAACTTTCATGCATTAATGCCACAGGGCGTTATGATATCCCATCATTCGAACTAGGAGAGCAGAGAGGAACACGACATCTGTTAGGTATTATGGCCACAGGCTGCCTTCACCTACATTCACATTAAATATTTTGCACTACAGATATCCCTCGGATTAAAATATAGAAGACATTCTCCTTATGGTCATTAAATGAAAAGCTTTTTGGGCAGAGCCCTGAAATCCTACCAGACGAATGCTACAGCCTCACAGCATCTGGGTTTACTCAGCTGCCCCTCCCAGGTAATCTGTTTTCCTGCATACTCCTGGCTTGGTCCTTGCTCTGAGGCATCCCTAGGTGATCTGAAGGCAAAGAAAGCCCTGACAAGGACACTGCGGTGCAGCAAGGGAGATAGACAAGAGCCTGGCACATACTCTCATGTCTCCATATGGAGGCAATGACAGAAACCATCTCCAGAAGACAAGGGAGGTGGGTGTACACTAATGGGGATAGAGAGGCAGAGCAAAATGTACAGTTTCCAAATGACCATATGCGGTAAGAAAAACAGTGTGGGAACACCAAGACAGTCCTCTAAACTTCAAAAGGTCTAGCTCAAAGCCTTGGAGGATGAGTCCACTTGGGATTACAAGGAGCACTGGAAAAAACATAAAAAACACTTTATTCTTGCAATGCTGTTTTTTACACCAGTTAGATATAGGACAGTACTCCTCTGAGCTATCAACTCCCTTCCATTCAATTGTTTGTTGGACAGTTATTCAGCGGAATGGCAGCTTTTATTTCAACAGTATAGATAAAAGTATTGCACTGAAATTTAAATGTCAAAGAATACACATTCAAATGTCAAATACCAACAGACAAATGCCAACAGAGAAATGTCAGAAATACTCCCGTGTCTCTTACTGAATATAACTATATCTGCACAAATGCAAGCCACAGCATGATATGTAAAAAAGCAAGAGTTTTTCTACAGTTTCCTTGGAACTGTATCACCACTGGTTTCAATAAAATCAGTATCTGGCAGTGATCTAGCTGTATTACTCAAAGTATCTGACCCCAGCAACACATAAGCAATCCCTAGTCTGCAAGGTGATGGATGGTATTTGCAGATGTAACGGTACATCAAGGTGAGATAAGTTGTATTTCAGGCAAATCCCACTGCTGAATTTGTTAATTCCTTGCAAGATGAAAGCTCCCTACACAATGAACTTACATGTCAATGCTCCCACTGCTTTCCAGATATTATGGTAACCCATGAAAGTTGAAGGTGGGGACTCGCAGACAGTTTCTGCTAGGTACATGGTTTAATTTAGGCAGTAAAGACAAACACACATGTAACTACTTGATTCTTCCTAAAATGTTTGTATTCTTGAGTCCAAGGATTATTAACCTGTAAAAATAGGTGAACTTTTCAGAGGTAACCGAATAACTCAGGGATCCAAACAGAACTTACTTCAAACACAATCTGGATTCTTGAGAAATCTGAGTGCTTTTTAAAACGTTACTTTCTTTAATTAAAATCAGTTAATTATTCCTCAGGAAAAAAAAAATAAATTCTTTACACACTTGACTTGGTGTGACCTTCTGGTCCCAATGACTTCAATGGGCCTTTTGTCATGATTTCACCCTGCATTATCTTCTGCAAAAGTACTTGGAAACACGTTAATTGGGGAAGATGCATTTGTTTAGAAATTTCAGTATACTAATTGCAGCTGCTTCCACTAGAGCTAAGAAGTAAAGATGGTTCAGTAGTTCTGTACTTAAGACTACTAAATACATGAAAATCTGAAGAGTACTTTAATTAGTGACTAGCAAAAATACATCTGACTCCTGTAATTATTACAATTTGCTTCCAACACTAGTGGCTCATAATTTGAAAAGTAAAATTTCAAAATACATGAACTTTTGTCAAAGTACTAAAACCAAAATCTGGCATTTTCACCTTAAAATATATTTTATTCTTCATCTCTGATGTAAATGCTCTAGGATCCCCAAAGCTTGGTTTTTGACTGTATGTATGACATTGACTGTAAATACCATATTCATTTTAAATCCTTTTATGGTTCAACTGAAATAAATATGTAAATAAATACATGCTTAATTAAATTATTTTGATCTTTTTATTTTGAAAGACACATTCAGGAACAGTTCTCACCATGTATATAGAAATTTCTTTCTAAAGAAAGCTTTCAGAGAAAAGAATTTTCTCTGGATCACTGAATGTCATTTAGAAAAAAATATTGGAACAGATTAAATCTGTTCTGGACATATTTATTTATTTATTTATTTTAGCTGCAGTGCACCATAAAACTCTGAAAATAGACATTTATAGTGCAACTTCCATCAGGAAAAATTTTTTGTATTCTCTCTATATAAATTTAAATGCTCATCTTGCCAAACATAGTAGGAAACTGAAAAAATGTATTTTTATTTTTTTTAACCTTGTTTCTCTTCTGAACAGGGTCTTATGACACTGATTTTCATGGTCTAATTATATTCTGTGCAAAGCTCTGTTCTCTTTGACAAACTATTTCCTTCCAAAGACAATGAATGTCTCTTTGTCCTTGAAGTGCAATAAAGAATAAACTAGGAAGGTTCAAAAAGCCTGTTTGCTTGTTTTGGAATGCCATTGCTTTGCACAACTTGTGTGCCCATGCTCATTAGTTTCCTCTTTAAATGTAAACTATACCATACTTTAAAGTTGAGCCTTATATTTAAATTACACCGCTGAAGAGGAGTTAGAAAAGATAGGAAGTCCTTTAGCATTTCTGTATTTCCCAGTCCCTTCTATAGATCTCTCTCAGTTCTATCTTTTTGTGAAATGGGAGAACACAACTGCATGCTGCACTCAGGCATTCGCCCAGACAGGCCTGAAGTCAAAAACCAACAAAAATCAATCAATTAAATTAAATCAAGACATAACAGATTTGTCTTAGGAAAGACTACTTAGTTGGTCTAAAAAATAAATAGCTCCTAAATGCACAGCATGGAAAATAAATCAAGTCCAAATATGTTGAAACAGACTCAATTTGTAGGTGAGGGAATAAAGATTCATCCAACATTCTGGTTGCCTAAAGGCTTTGCAAAGCACCCCTCTAAATATTAACAAGATCCAGCCCCATTTAGCTTCCGAGGCATCTGTCAGGATCTCTGCTCAAGGTGACATAGCTATAGGCACATGTGTATTAACTTATTGACAAGAGATGATACAATGGAGCCAGAAACAGCAGGAAAGGAACAAAAATTCTGATGAAAATCAGAGGAGTTGAGAGTCACTTTTAACTTCTTATTTATCTCTCTCTTCTTTCAGAGCACTTATCTATTACTGCAGAAGGTATGCAGACAAATGATGTACTTCATCATATAGTGACACTGACACATGGAAGCAGTATATATATATTAAGATAACTTTCTCTATCATCTGCTTTGAGACAATCCCTTCAGGTTAGGTACCTATAAAAACCAGCATGATCCAATACAGTAAATTTAAAAAATCTTGGTGTTATCTTTAAGTTCTGTTTTTGAAGAGCTGCTACTGAAAAAGCTTATCTACCCTTCTCATTTCTGAAATGTTACTGTGTGATTTTTGCTACTTTTGCCATCTCAGATGGGGGCTACCCCTACAAAGCTAAGGATATGAATTGCAAATAGAGACCCGCTTCTTTTGCTCTAGATGTATGCAATTTACTCAATCTCAGTCAAAGTATTTGGACTGTGTCTGGCAGCTAAGTACCTAACTTTACATATTTTCTGTAAAAGTTTGTAAGTACAGGATGTTTCCATAGGAGTGAAGACAAGAAATTACAAAAATGTCTATCTCACAACAGATTTTCTCTTCCTATAGCTATGAATTTTAATCATCCAACAATTGAAGCATCCTACTGTGACCATAAGCATCAAGTATAAAGCTGAGAGCTCTAAATATCTTCCAATGTAAAACTTGATATTTTTGAAATGGCTTGCAAGGATTACAAAACAACAGCGTTTGCTAGTCTTTTGCAATCGCCTACCAGCCGATTAGCATACTGTGTATTATGAACAACACCTTGGTCAACTGCAATGCTCTTTGCAATGATAAAATGGATGGGTATCTAGAAGTTCACGACTTTTCTCACATTTCTTACTCCTCTCAACCATATGTACATGTTGTCTGTCATCAAATACTTTTCTGTCAAGTTGGCACACAAGACAGTTTTAAAAAAATAGTAAAAAGCAGTGTCTTGATTGAATAATATGTAGTCTCACCTTACGGATGCCTCTGCCAAGATCTTCTCCATAATTTGTCCCCAGAATTTCAAAGTGAACATTTGGATTCCCCCCATTTTCTGCAAATTCCAGTTCTCCAGTCAAACCATTCACTCCACCCTATTGAAAAACAAAAAGAATGACAACAAAAAGAAAACTGAGTGAAAACTGAGAAGTAGCCAATTAATAACAATCTTTTGTTTCTTCAAGGGATTTCTGTGCTACTTATACACATACAACTACCAGAATTAGGACAATTTTCTGAAGTCCACATATCCCTAAAAATTCTGAACCCGAAATTGTCCCTCTGTCACTAAATTTCCGCACAAAACAATCAAACTCAACAATGCTGAGAGATGTAATAACAAGCAGTAGTCTTACTTTTAGCTTATTTGCTAACATTTGCTCTTTGTACCAACAGTGAGACATTAAATTCTAATCCCATATCAAGAAAAGCAGTTTTGCAACCAGTTTTAGTGGAATCAAAACTAAAGACAAACATACAAAAGAAATTATACAAAAATGACTTTGCTCTTTCCCCCAAACATTTCTCATCCAAAACAGGTTTCCACAGGATATCAGGTTGGGTTTTGGATTAAATTAGGAGTATTTTGAGATCACCACCATATGTGATCCATACAAGTGATGAGGGTTTTGTTTAGCTGAATATAATCAGTTGTTTTCCTCCACAAATCTTCTCTGGAACTTGGAATGCATCAGATAAACAGTAGTGCAGCAAATTTTCATGCTTGCTTCTACTTTGTTCTACATTCTAGGCAGAAGGGCTAATACTAAAGATGAAACAGTATTTACTATAAAGAATCAAAACTGAAAGGGCTGTACATGCCATAACAGTTCTTAAAATATATTCCAGGGTTCATTCAACATGGCAAACATTTCAGCCTTTTATAAAAACTATGATAACATGGAACTGTAAAATCAACAGAGCCATGTGAAATGCCTGCAACGAAAACCTTTAGCCTTAGAAAATTTCCACAATTTTTTTTGATATAGGAAAAATTACATGTTTAACCCACTTCATCCAAGAAACGTTAATATTTTATGTATGCACAGAAAAAAAACAAACAACTAATTACCTCTGTTATAAAACCATATAAAATGCATAGCTTTTCTTCAAAACATAAATTGAGAGTTTTCTTAAATTCTGATCTTTTGGTAAAACATTAGTATGACTACTGTAAAAACGAGGAATTTACTCATCGATACCTTTAAAACTTTAAGATTAGAGATTTGCATTGTCAGGGAAACATTTTCTACATATTTCGTAATGTGTCATTTTCAGCCAAAAAGAAGAAAATACTTTGCACGTATATGTATTTTTAACCTTTTCTATAATCTTTACTTTTCAGATGAAGTACTAAAAGTGAAAAAAACACAATCCTGATGAAAAGGTATGACCACACAGTCTTTTGCAGCATGATTCCAAGTCATCCAGGCAATTTTGATGCATATTACCATCGTTATCAGAACTCTGAGATTATTTGTTAGCTTGAGCACAATCCTGTAATAATCACACACTCATGGCTTTTAGATTGGGATAGCATACCTCTGGCTGTTACAGAGTAAAGACTCAGTGAGTTTGTGATTACCTGTGAAATCATTTCAACTTGTCCTTAGGTAAATATCCAAGTTTCATAAATACAAAACAAATTTCTGTAAATTTCGTTTGACTACATACTATTCTTCAACAACAACAAAAAAACAACCTGTTGTACATGTCTTTTTTCCTTATACAGGCTCATCTGTCTTTTTGAGTAAGTAAGCTGGAATTTCATGGTATATGTAATGTGGAAATGCCTGTGAAACAGCACAGTTTTGCAAGGCTAGGGATCTCCATCTGATTCCCAGAGACCTTCACCTGGCTGACTGCCCCTCCCTGACAGCCTACACCTGTTCCTACTCCTTCACCACTGAGCTGATACCATATACTGCCTTTATTATACTTCTACTTCATATTTCCTATTCTACTTCCTAAAACTTTTCCCCCACAATGTGAATTGAACATGGGGGTCTGAGCATGAAAATTAATTACACTGTTATAAACCACCTGTAATGTATAATGTTTTCAAGTTAGCCTCATGAAATGTCTAGAAATAGCAAGTGGAATGAAATGATAAAAGACAGAAAATAGGAAACAAAAAAGTTCCGTTCACAGACATGCTCAGTGCAGTAGAAAGCGTGTATGGAACTTCTTTTTACCTCTTTTTTTTTTTTTTTTTTCTTATTTTGTTGCAAAGTGCTTTAAAATTAGGGATTTTAAAGTTAATTTTTCAGGTTGAGAGCACTCCTAATAATTTATGGAACATGAAGATACAAGCATGTCTCAAAAGTAAGTGATTTTTGATACTTCAGACTAAAATATTAAATTGATCTCTCTCTCTCTTTTTTGGCAACTCTTGTCTCTATTTGAGTAAATACGATCAAAAAAAAGATCATTTGAAGGACTTCACCTCGGTTACATATGAAGCAATGAAATCCACCTTTCATGAAAACACAGGTTTCCTTGGATATGGCTCGTAACTAGTACAGGCCAACAGATGTACTACTGGATTTTGAAATGGAATCTATCCAAAACCATTGTGTAAGTTTATTTTCCTTGATTGTTAAATGGCTGCAAATGTTGGGGCAAGATACAAACTGCATGTCTGTAAGCTATTTTTATCTGCCTGAAATCCAGCAGTAACCATAACAACAAGTTTTCTCATTCATCTATTTGGTAATTTTCTCATGCTTTGAAGATTTGTCATGTAAGAGTGTCTTTGATTAGAGTTTTCTTTCCTACACTGTGTACACCAGAAATAAGTGTAATAAAAGCTCAGATGATATGGAAATGCTCCTGGCTTGGAAAGTGAAGAAACAGAGGTAAAACAGTGCGGAACCACCCATATAATGAAAAACAACGGTAAAATCTGATAGGAAACGTCTTAGAGGTCCTGACATCTTAGTTCCACCTGTGACCTGCCTTGCTGCCTCAGCCCCACAGGCCAGGAAGTCCTGTAATGGAAATCTGCTGGTTCTTGTTGCCCCACGCAACCTTCTTTGCCTGGCACATGAGCTTGTTTTATTGCTCATGGCTGAGGGAACGGCACAGCATATGGCCTAGTGAGAGCTTCAGGACACTGCTCCCATTTTTCTGCACACAGTGCACATTAGTCTTTCACAGCGTGGATCCCTCAAACACTTCCTTGATTTACTGAATGTGTTTTATATCCCTCCTCTAATGCAAAGTGGAAAGAGATCACAGTGGAAATGGCAATCTGTGTGACAGTTACTGATCCACTAACTTCCTGATGAGGTTTTTTCAAACCATGTCAGCATTAATTAAGATAATGGGTAAGAGCCAAATAAATTTTTCATTCCATTTAACTTACAGAAACAATGCTATTTGGGAAAAAAGACAGATTTATTATCCACTCTAAAATTCTTCTACAGTTGAGCCACAACCATGCAATTTCCTGACACATTTAAAACCGAAGAGTGAAATGTCAGTTGTTAGGACAAAAATGTTTTACTTATGTTTCTGATTACTGCTCTGGGCTTCGCAGAGCTATTATAAAGCTGGCAATATAGTCAAAGCCTACTTGAGTCCCCTCTAGACTGGCAAGATAAACTACAATTTATATATGCTTAGGCACTGTTATACTGTAAGTAAGTCCCTGAAGAAGGTACTATTTACCCAGCAGTCAGGACTTCACATGGGAATGTCAGCTTGCCAGTCATCAGTTACAAAATATTTCACTTGTTCACAAAGCTCCTTTTGAAATTCTGGTTATGCTCAGACCCTAGCTATTTTGCAATAATAAAAAAAAAATAAAAAAAAAATAAAGGAAAAAAAGTGTGGCTATAGGCATAAAAAATGCTGTAAGCATCAGATATGATTTCCATGTTTAAAAATCTGATATTGAAAAAATTAATAAAATTATTACAGCTAAAGACACTGCTTTCATGTGCCTGCAGAAAAAGAGTGTACACCACTGTCTGAAAAACAGTTTGGCATCTTTTTCACACGTTATCCCTGAACATGACTGACAATTCTGATACCCAAACCATTTGACAATTCTTGCCCACGATTCACGAAACAGCAAAGTTGCAGCACATTTTCCACAAAGGAACAGCTCTACGCTGCTGCTAACACTAAAAATTTGTTGTTTGTCAGTGAGCTAAGCAAATGTGACTGGGAAGAGATCAGGTAAATGAGAGTGAATATATGCAGTAACTTGATGTAATTTTTTCCGAGTTGATCCTCCATATAATCCTACTTACATTTATTCTCAGGCTATTCAGGAAGATTAATTTTTCCAACAGTAGAATTATTTTCGACTAATACTTATTACTCTCACAGTGAAATAGCTTAACCGAGAAATAAAAAAAAATGGGCACGCATTCGGGGATAGTTCCTATTGCAGAAGTGAATTTAGGTCTAATTGCCAGAGCTGTCCAAATTCATTAGTAGGATTGTATTTCCTGATTAATTTAATTATTTATTCAGTTCCAGAATGGAGAGAAACAGATATTAGATTATTTTTTTTAAATTATTATTATTAATTTTAGTGGCTTTTAAGATTTTCCAATCAGATGAAATCACACAGTAAATCAACTTTTGGAGTTGTTTATAGGAACAGAGACCCGGGAATCAAGTATTCAAGAATGAAAAGTAACAAGTTAAATAGGGAATGATTCAGATAGCCATTCTGTTATTTCAAGAGATCTCTGAAACTCTTAAATCCTCCCTTGTTCCCTGTTCTTCCATACTAGCTCATTAATCACAAAGAAGACATTTTCTCTATTTACTTCCAGAACTCTGCTATTTTTAGCAAGTGGGGCTGCAGGTACATCAGCAACCTTTTCTCTTATTTCAGTGTATAGCTTATACAGATTTCCCAACTCTTTTCTTATTTTTTCCCTCCAGAAATCAGAGGAAGATCCCTTTAGCAGTTAAAATGCTGACAGATATTCCCGTTTCATGATCTCTGTTTCTACAAGACAGGTTTTCTTCTAGAAAAGCTTCCTCTAGAACCCATTTTTCTGCTTTCTTAAAGACAAGAAGCTGTGAGTAGCAGTAAGATGGCAACATTACCTCCACTTTGCTGCTGACAGGAGAACAGTTACTTCACTGCTAGTCCTTTTCTAAGGCAGGCAGTCTGAAACTAGGCATCCATTCCTTAACTGTTTCCCCACCACCACTGTACTTGACCATCCATTAAAATTACAGTGAGGTGAGGGGCAATGTGGGACAAGACTGTGATTCCAACTATCACAGAATCGTCTAGGTTGGAAGAGACCTCCAAGATCACCTAGTCCAACCTCTGAGCTAACACCAACAAGTCCTCCACTAAACCATATCCCTAAACTCTACATCTAAACGACTTTTAAAGACCTCCAGGGATGATGACTCAACCACTTCCCTGGGCCTTCCATTCCAATGCGTAACAACCCTTTTGGTAAAGTTATTCCTAATATCCAACCTAAACCTCCCCAAACTATGCGACTCAGATTGTTATGAAGGTACAGTAAAAACTGTGCAGGGGGTGGGAATCCTTTTTCCAGGCACGTCTAAGAATGTCAAGTGTATCTTTGCTCTGAGCCATAGCAATGTTTTCCAATGCTATTCCAGTATGCACTACGTCTTTGAAACCGTGGTGATTTCAAGATGAAAATGCAGAATCTTCTACTCTGAAACCACTTAAATACCACATGGCCATTTTTTCTTGCTTTCCTTCAAGATTAAAATTAAGGAAAAGGGTTTTAAGCAATGCTTTTGATTTGTTGGTTTTAGTGGATGTTCCACAATGACAGAAGACAAAAAGTATGCAAAAACTGTGATCCTGAAGTTCTTCTGAATAACCGGGTCAGTGAATTCAAAGTGAAAGTAGATCACAAAACTGAAGCAGAATTCCTCTTTCCTGTACTTTTTCCAACACTTTGCAGCAATCTTTAGTATCCATACAGGAAATTTATGCCTGCAGTTTTGGGCTTACTTTTGACTTTCAACTTTATCATGTTGCTTCCATAAATTCATCTTAGCCATCACAATGCAGCGTGCAAGAAACATTTGTCCACTTCCATTTACACCTGCAAAATGGCTTATTGTCAAAGCCATTTCATTCAATTAGTAGAGAAACCCAAAAGCAACAGGAAATAAATTTGGTTATCTGCATGTCACAGATTTCTATAGTGTTCAATTCACTTTCTACCAAGTTGACCAAATCCCTGGAACCTCATCTTACTCTTGCCTTCTTGAACACATTCATATTTTTACTAATGGTTTCTATTCACATTTCAGGGTGAAGTACTGCAAAAAAAGATCTTCGAGACAGCGTGGCTCTGTTGTGAAAGGCCACAGAAGGAATTTATTTTATTAATCACACCATTTTAAGAGGTGGGAAATGGAAGAAGATAAACTGGACGTGCTAGTTAGGGCAACACAGGAAAAATGGAATAAACCCTGGCTGTTTGAGATGCAAAAAGATGCAATACTGGTGAGACACAGCATGAAGGACATTTATGTAGGAGAATAGGATCAGTCTCCCATCCACAAATGTCACAAGAAAGCAAATATTTGTAAATACAAAACACTCACCAGTCCTTTTCATGGTGGATCACTTCAAAACTAAAATTTAGAACTGCTAACAGGACTACCAGAGTTTGCCTGAAACTTCAGTTCAGATAGCAAATTCTAATTCTAATGTGGAAGTGGGTATTTTGACTTCTCTGGCTCAGGCATCCTATCTGGATTTGAGTAAGTAGAAATAGCTTTTAGTTTATTAAAGAAAAAGTGCACCCCAGTATTTACAAAGTGCAAGTTGATAAGAAAAGTTCCAGAATCAGCCTTGCCTGTAAAGTAGCTTAAAATACAAGAGATTGCCAAATGTGAATTTGAAATTGCCCTGTGATACTCTTTAGAGCCACTTAGAGCCATATCCTGCCCCTGTAATAAGAAATGTGTCCTGGATTATCCTTGCAGTCTCATGACTTCCAACTATTAGAATGGTAACTGAGGACAGCCACCAAAGAAAGTCCTTGAAGCATTATTTGGGAGCTAACGCAGGTTGGACCTGGGTTGGATGGGGGGGGGGGGTGAAAGTGTTCCAAGGAGCTTTACATTTTGCCTATATCATCATCATTTCTGCTGTAAAGACCTAATACAGAACAGCAACTTCACAAAACAACATTAAACAACATTATATTTAAAATTATGTTATGTCCTTTTAATGAAAGACATAAATAAAGCTCAATTTTTTATTTTTATTTTTTAACTGTCCTGTTTTTTGGTGTTTACAATGCAGGCACTGCCAGCACTTTAAATGTAAATACACATTACCAGAAAGTACACGCAGACGAATGAGAAGACAGTTTTATGAAAGACATCAATAACATAAGGAGGCTGAACAGAATAACTTACAGGGAAGGGTAAACAACCAACCTATGCATACTTTGACTAAATGCTGACCTGGAAGGCTGTGAAAATTGTCTCTAAGTATGTGGAGTCTTTAAACATCATGAAGAAAGGGAATAAGTAGGAAAAATACACTTAAGGGCTGAAGAATAGGAAAATCATTTGGGGAATACGCATGATCTAGGTATGAACTAATATTCACAGAGAAATAGTGAGAACTTAACATTGGATAAAGCACCGTCTAATCTAAGAAATAGTTCTGCAATGGCCAGGTATAGACTAGATGACTCTATAGTCATCCATTCTCCTTCTCTCATTTCTATTATGCATATATATTAATGTCAATAGCAGTGGAACAACAAATTCCACAGAACACCAGCTGAGTGTAATTGTCCAACCTTTTTTTTTTCTTTATTTCACAAATAATAAATATAGTACATTTCTCTGGTTTACCCCCTAATCTGTGATAATTTTTCAAGACGATATTATTCTCTACCAGTGTTTGACAGTTTTGGTGAACAAACTCACTGATTTCACTTCAAAAATTATGATGTAGAAAAGAAAAACAATTAACGAGTTTTCATTAAAAATTGTAGATATATCAAAACTTTTGCTTCAAAAAACAACTACTGGTACTGGCAAGGACAGTACAGATCTCCAATGGAAATACTACTGCAAGTATTTTAGAAATCTAAGATGATGAAATACTGGGAAAAAAGTACCTTTTTGATAGTTTCCAACATGGATCGTCCTCCTTGCCAGGGCTTAGAGTTCTTCCTGATGCAGGTCAGGCTGGCCATGCTGTGCCACTTCCTGTCCTCCAACTTCTTATGAAAGGCATTTGCCAGCAGAAGGACAGTGTCATATATATACAGGTTGGAAATCTGCAGACATTGAAAATAGAGTATTAGCATATTATTTGTGGTCTCCTGCCAGCAGCTAGAATTTATCATTTGTTTTGCCTCTCTCATAATCCTTTGGTAATTAAATGACTTATTTGGTTTTAAGAAGAAACCGTAAGAGTCAAAAAGTCCTCTCCTTGGCTCTGGTAGAAATAGCAGCTAGGGTCTCTAATGCTACAATTGATTTGCAGTGACAAAATACACACACGTAAAGTACAGGCAGTCCAATAGCTGGCACAGCTCCACTTGGAGGATTTAAAGCCCTGCTCGTGACCGTAAGCAGACTTCTTTTTATTTTTAACCAGTTGCCTGGAATTTTCAATTTGTCAGTTGCCAGACATTTGGACACCATCAAATTCTGTTCAAGGCTGTTTGTTCTTTTGAAAAACAGCAACTCTGAAAATTTTAAAATAATTTCAGCATGTTTATTTTTCCTGAGTTTTGCAGGCAATTCTGATGGAGGCAATTTCTAGTACAAAATCAGACCCAGCAAAATCTCCCTCTGTGTGCAGTTGCATGTTAGTTCTGAAATTTACAGTGTTTTCTGTCAGAGTATTTAGCAATGGCTGTTAATTCCTTGCAGGGCCAAGGTCTTATGGTTTATATGTGTTCACGTTTCACTGTGAGCATGTTTACACACATGCAGTGTCCAAAAGTTCCGGTTTGGCATCAGAGAGAAGGCACTGGAGCTCAAGAAAAGAAATTACTCGTGTGCCAATTCCACTTAGCCAGGTACCATTTCTATATATGTACTTTTCAATGCACACAGTAAAAAGTCAGTTGTACTGACATATGGCTGATCAGCTCAAAACCTTAAAAGAAGGAAGCTTACAATAGGAAATTATGCCAATTTTGTGGAGAATACCTTTATTTTACCTTGTGAAAATATCCAAAGACTGGGAAAGTCCCACAGCTAATGGGAGCAGGTATATGCCAAGGAAGCACAAAAATGCTGAAGATCTAAGATGTTAATTGGAAAATCACCTTAAAATAGGGGGGGGGGAAAGCCTTTCTTCCTGTCTAATCCTTTCCATATAGCCTTTTAAAATCATTATTATTTATTTATTTTCTTATGTAAATTCCATCTTTATGCTGGCTTTGCCTGTGTCATCTGCAATCTGCTCTGTACAGTTCTCACAGAAAGGTTTTGTGACAGACTCCTTCCCTGCACAGCATCCAGGAAAGAGGTGATCTGTCTCCTTAGCTGGCCAGAATTTCCTGGGGCATTTTGCCTTCCACATCTTACTGAAGAAGATCTCATGGTCTGCTATTTTCCCCTCCCAATAAAGTCCCAGGATTCCCTACTGCCTTTACATTAATATCGCAAACACACAGAACTTCTGATCCTTATTTTACTCTTCGTTTAAATGACTGTGATCCTTCACGCCCTGTTTCTGGAATATAGCCCTTAATTCTTACTCAGGCTCATTCCGTGACTCCAGTGGTTTTATTTCCATTTCAGTACTCACACAGGAATTAATTTGCTTCCTGCAAATTAATGCTCAGGCCAGGCATCACTGTGTATGACAGGATTAGAAGCACGGACTGAGGATCTGGGTTCAGATTAATTGAGCGTTTTTAAAATAACTTGGATGATTTGTCTATTTATTCTCTAAACCTATAAAGGACTCAAAGCCTTACAGCTAAAACCATATTTCCCCAAAAAAGTCATCACCAGAGGGACATTTGTTTGAGGGAGAGAGAAGGACTTATTACTATGCTGTGAGATATGTTTATTTTACATATGCCTTCACTAAAGGGGAAAAAAACAACCAACCACCACACAAAACTCTGGAGAGCACAGACAATAAGGCCACTAATGAGATTAAATTGATACATGAAGGACTACAAATGCCAAGTCATCATTTCCCAGCAAAATGACATTGCTTTCAAGGTAGCTTCCATAACCTAATATCATGGGAATAGAAGACTCTTGTCACAGTTCATCAAGAAGGATGCACTTACAAATCCAAGAGTAATATAGCTGGGCCTTCATCAAGTATTAATAGGGCTCAAGAGTACAGAATGCAACAATTATTAAGCAATGTTATTCCTTTACTAACAGTTCACCTTAGCAGTTACAGCAATCAATCACTGATAACACAATGATAAAGAAACCACAATTAATTTCTGGTTCTCAATCACCCTTCCATTCCACTGCCAGAGGTATGCCCCATTAGTACCTGTGCCAACACACACAGTGGGGCTGAAACTTAAAAGTCACTTGAAAGTTCTAGTCATTTTCCTCAGATATTTCCTAGGACATTCGATTAATTGCCTGGTATCCATTACTGATACTTTATCCATTCCAAGTCTCTCAGACTAATGGCAGGACTCTTGCATTATCAAGCTAACTGGATAACTTCCTCTTGATGCAATTCAAAATCCAGATGTGAATTTTTGTTCCAAAGTGTAGAAGAAAGATATTTCTTTTAATCAGACTACGTAGGAGTGATTAATCTGCATTAACTATGCTGATTTTACTCATACCTTGACTACTGCACAGAGCTTTTAGACAAAAGGATAATGGTAGTAACTATTTCTGTGAATCCATTTTTTTGACTTCCTGTGCTTTTTGAGGCTTCCAAGGTGATACAAATTTATAGAAATTGTTGTTTTGACTAGGCCAATCCCAGACACATAATGACAGACCTTCACTAGGATCTTTTTGATCTTTTTCAGTGTTTTAATTAAGGTGCTGAAAAAATTAATTATTCACATAGCCTTTAGGGGGAGTAATTCAGGAAAAAAAAAAAAAAGAAATCCACCCTCGTGATTTCCAGAGAATATTTCTGATTAGTCACACTTCGATGGCATAAAAAAAATCATTAGAAATTTCAATTTATTAACTGTTCCAACTCCCCACTGGAATAGAAGTTAATTTATAATATTGTTGGGGAGAACAAAGAAACAGCAAACAAACCCCAAAGCTACTTGAATGTCTGCGCATCATATGAAGACACAGGGGAAATGACGCCAGAGTTGTTCTTCCTGTCACTATTTGGTATTGTTTCTCTAGCCACTAATGAAGAGCAGCCATCTCAGGGAAAGCAAGAACATAGAAACTGAGCTGTGCAAACAGTTAAACCAAAATTTCATCATTTCTTTGAACTGAAATGTTATAAAAGCTTTGGATAGGAAGATTACAGCTATCCAAGCTGTAGGTTGATCGGGAAGCATAGGTTAAGGTATAATAAGGTCCCAACTAACACATTAAATGGAATTTGTAGAAAAAGAAAAAAGATTTCTAGAATTTTTCTTTCCTAAAGTCAGTTCACCGTTGAAGTGAAATTAAAGTTAAGCTGAAGTGAAAAACAAACAAAATGTGAAGCCTGCTATTAACAGGATACTTTTTTTTTTTCTTCACATTGCTCTAGTTAGTAACTCAGTTCATGAAAACTGTTCCTTGCAATCTCTAGCGGCTGCACGTAATCACACCCTCCATTTTTATGTATTATCCATAGACTAACAAAAATTTCCCCTAGGACAACACTGCCACAACAGAACAGAACAACCTAAAAATTTTTCACAGTTCCTAAATAGCCCCTACAGATATTCTATGCATCCATTGAACTTATGCAGCCCTGTTTAAGACCACTAATAGGACCACTGTGCAGTGTACTATGGCTGAAGTTTTTCATGTCATTAGTAGGCACTTACTGGCTGTTTTGTGAGCAATTAGTGAAGCAATAGCTCTTACAGTTAACCTGAAATAAGGAAAGACAAGCCACACTTCTCCTTTTCTCCTTAGATTTATCATTTTAAGCAAGTAAAGTCACTCTTTAAAACCATGCTATTTCTCTCCCATTCTCTCACTCCTTCCTTTTGGCACTATGCCTGCTCTCTTTACTACTAAGTCAGATATGCTCCTTCTGCACCGATGCCAATACAGCCATCTTTTCACCAGTTCATAAATGACCTTGAAAAAAAAAAGAGAAAGAAAGAAAAAAGTGAAACTGACCTTTTAAGGCAATTTCACATTCCTGATTTGCCATAACTTTGTCATCATGAATCCTAACGATGGGGAAGTGGGGGGTAGATAGACCGAGGTGCCTACATGAAAATACTTGAAACAAATGATGTGGGCGGTCCCCAGGAAAGCTTTCCTATCTACAACACGTATGGCTCAGAGAAGAGCAGCAACTTAGAAAACATTGGCTATAGGAAGCAAATTCTTCACTGGGAGATGACAAAAAATAAAATTCAAGCGGTGTAGCAAATCAAATACCCCGCTGTTTGGAGATCACGTGGCTTTCTTTTGCTTTTTCCTCACTTGTGGAGTGGGCAATTTGTTCTCGTCCATCAGAATTGTGATCATCCCCTGCCCAAGTATTTTCCCCTGTCATGCCATGAAACACTAAACTGCATGTCAGAGAGGACATGAAAAATAAACATTAAATTACACTAAGCCTTGAGGGAAAAACCTTGAACTTTTCTAAGACGACAGCTCCCGGGTTGGGACTAGACCAGTATATGAACTACCTCCATGCTTTGGGAGAAAGGGTCCTTTGGATCACACAGTGATGAAGATATTCTGTGGTTGCCACGGAAACAGCGCTGACTTATGTTTTGGGGGACTGGAAATGTCTGTCGAATAATTGTTAATCTTCCAATTGACCTTCTCACCAGCTCCTGCACATCCAAATCATTTATTTCCTGAAATATAAGGCAAGGGAGACAATAGGCATAAAAGTTAAAACACAGAAATGTTACCAGTTTACCAATAAATGATAAATAAATAAATGAATAAATAAACGAAGAGGACCGAGAGATGTGTGATTGCTACATGGCTATTGCTGAGCTCTGCCATAGTCTCAAGAAGAACATATACATACCTACTACAACTGTTCTACCACTCCTGTAAGAATTGCAAACGTCTAAAATACACCATACCTAACCTGCCTGAATCTTTGTAGGTGTAACTCGGCTTAGTTGTTTCATTTGTTGTTGTTTTTTTCCCCGTCCTTTTACCTCTGATCCTTTACTTAAAAGTGTTGCACAGCATTCTTGGCAAATAATGTGTAAATCGGTAGGAAGTCATAGCATGATGTATTTCTAAGTGTAACATTACTTAGAAGCTGTGAAAGTACAGATAATTATTCAGGTCTTAAGTATTCATTTCCTAGAAACAGAACATCAAGAATGTGCAACTTAGTGAACATCATTTACCATAAGAGCAAAGAAAATGCATTAGAGCATTCCAGGTGTGTATGTGCTTGTTTATAGCAAAACCTAATTTAAAACCAACCTTTTACTCCATAGGGTACCTATTAAGGCTTACAGATGAACTCTCAGCTCCACGGAAAAACACTTCAAAGGAAAAAATTACTAAATATATACACTAATATGTGAAACAAGCTTAAAAGGTTAACTTTAAGGCAGGAACTTTAACTTAATGAAATCAGAAAATAGTTCTTTACATAGTAAGAACTACTGCAGTTTTGCAACACAATACATTACACCACTGAAAGATGTGACCCTCAGGGAATGTATGGATAGAGAGGAGCATGGGCTTGGGGGCAACCACAATGAACTCCAACCTGCAAATAAAAAATTGGTATTTGCTATACACAGGCTGTTTCTAAGGACTCGAATAATTTCACCCGCTGTTTTCAAGGCAATCTCTGTCTATTTTTCTGCAAAGAAGGAGAAATAATGTATAAAAGTGTTCATCTTTTTTTACATAGGATTTATTTTCCATCATACTGAATTGTTTGTCCATAATCCGTCTTAATAACAGAGGCTGATGCCCCAAAACTTCCCAGACATTTAACTTTGGGATAATTTACAGAATCGCAGAATGGTTGAGGTTGGAAGGGACCTCCAGAGATCGACCAGTCCAACCTCCATGCTCAAGCAGGCACCTAGAAGGTGTTACATAGGATTGCATCCAGGTGGGTTTCTCCTGAGAGGTAGAATCCACAACCTCTCTAAGCAGCCTGTTGCAGCGCTCTGTCACCCAAACCCTAAATAAGTTCTTCCTCATATGGTGATGAAACTGCCTGTTGTTCAGTTTATAACCTTGTCCTCAGACTGGCAACCACTGAGAAGAGTTTGGCCTCATCCTCATTATATTGTCCCCTCAGGTATTAGTAGAGGTTGACAAGATCCCCTCTCAATCTCCTCTTTTTAGGCTAAACAGACCTAGCTCACTTAGTCTTTCCTCACAGGACGGATGCTTCAATCCCTTAATCATTGTGGTTCTACACTGGACCCTCTCTAGAAGTTCTGCATCCCTCCTATACTGGGGAGCCTGGCCCTGCATGTGAGGCCTCATCAGAGCTGAGCAGTGGGTGCTCACCTCTCTCAGCCTGCTGTCCATATTCCTCCTGATGCAGGCTAGGATCCCATTGGCCTTCTAAGCCACACTGCTGGTTCATGGTTAACTTAATGTCCACCACAACCCCAAGTCCCTCTCCTCAGAGCTGCTCTCCAGCAGGTCAACCCCCAACCTATACTGGTGCCTTATTCCTCCCTAAGTGCAGGACCCTGCACTTGCCCTTGTTGAACCTCATGAGATTCCTCTCTGCCCAACTTTCCAGACTGTCCAGGTCCCTCTGAATGGCCGCACAGGTCTCTGTTGTGTCAGTCACTCTGCTAAGCTTTGTATTGTCTGCGATCTTGCTGAGGGTGCACTCCGCCCCTTCATCCAGGTCACTGATGAGTAAGTCAAGTAGCACTGGACCCAGCACTGAGCCCTGGGGGACACCCCTACCCACAGCCCTGTAAGGAAAGTGCTTGATGAGCTCCCTTTAACAGCCTGCATTTAAAATACCCTTGCATATAGCTACAATCTATTGAATATTTGATTCTCATTTGTGTATTTCTGTCTTCTCTTGATAGGATTTTGCACTTTTGCACTGTTATGCCTGTAACTAAACACCATTGTCATTCTTACCTCTAGTGTCATGATCTCTAAGCCCATTTCTTTGGAGAAACCAGGCAATAGATTTGAATGCAAATGACAGACTCTTTATTGTGAAAAGGTGGCCAAGGCTTTTGAAAACAAAGCTCTTCAAACACTGAGACAACTATCCTGTTTTTTGTTGTTGTTATTTATTTATTTTTTATTTTCCTGGATCTTCAGTTAAAGTTCCTTGAATGTAATCTTTAGGAACATCTGGTTTGGACATATTGGCATTTATTTTCTTTAAATCTCAGAAGAAAAACACATGAGATGTAAATTTTAACTTCAACTCTCTCAACTAGAGTAAAACTATTTTATTTCTTTTCACAGATTGCCATAGTTTTGAATGCATCTGTTATTAATGTTCCTTATGAAATATAGATTTTTCCACAAACAAACATAACACATGGCATCAGCTGTGTCCACTGTAATATCTTGCATTTCCGGTCGATTAATCCTTAATGTACCATAGATAATGGTTTCTCTCAGCTTAAGATGCTGTCTTTTCATTTAGTTTTTATCATTTCACTAGCTGTAATGTTAAAAAAAATATGCTGTTTTAGCAAAGCTTGTGTTATTTTAAAAATATTTTTAATAAAATCCGAAAGGAGAGTTCAAGAATCTCATCTTCATTTTAAACTATATCCTTTCTTGGAGCGTTTACAAGAAGTGTGTCTGGTTTCATTACATACTGTGACCAATCTGTAATAGCAAGACTATTCGAATGGTTTTAATAATGTAAAAAATTATACCTGCATGGTGATCCTACCTTGCTAAACAATACTTTAAAAGAGATTTTAACTTTCAGCTGCTCAAACATTTATCTTTTCTCTCTCAAAAGTGTCTTTCTTTCTTCTGTAATCAGCATTTTTTATGTATTTTAATTATTAATTTGCTACCTCATATTTTTATAGACCACCCGGGAGCTAATAACAGAATACAAACACCACAGAGATTTTCTTGTGGTGCTAAGATATAAACATCAATAGAATAATAACTGTCATTTTAAGTGCTGTGAGTTCCACTGATTATATCACAAATTCAAATTTTAGGTTAACGGGAAAGCAATGCCATGCAAACCCAAACTCAACTTCAGTCATTTGCTATGTATTTCTTTGTCATTTCTTAATACTTGGCACTGGCAGAGTGATGAGCCTTTTATATAATGACTCTCCAATATCATCTCTCATTCTTGATTTTTGGATCTGACTTAAGAAAACTATATAAAGCAACCATTGTATGAGAGGAAACAATTTTCATTTGCACTTCAAAGGAGGATAGAGTATAATGATATGAGGATGGCAGATGATCTGTTATACAAGTACCAAATGTCAAAAAAATCACAAAGTTGGCCAAGTTGAACTGAGTTGGCACCTGTATAATTTTAGGTTAGGTTTTATGTTTTTTTTTTCTGGAAAGATCCAAAGTACAAGATATAGTTCCAAACCTTTCTTTTGTTGGTCTGAACTTGGAATAAGGGGGAGGTGGTCCTTCCTCAGACTGAACATGGATAAAAATAGATGTCCATTTCACCCTAGTAGGCAAGCAAATAAAGAAAGGACTGCAATTTTAAATGAATAGGTCTTTGCAGATGAAATGGAAACAGGGGGACTGAAGAGGATCATCTCAACATATCAGGCACAGACTCCAGTGGGAAATAAGACTGGGCATCCAGTGTATATTGCCATTCAGCTTGGTTTCTTTAAGATAAGCAATTTAGGTACAGAATTACTATTCACCATAGAGCAACTGCACAGTTACTGAGACATGGAGGGAAAGAATTTATTCATATTATTTATCTGCTCCTGTAATAGGCCCCAAACAAGAATCTTTCCTTATGGATGCATCTTAACTTTAATCCAAGATGCTTCCAGAGCTCATCATGTACTGGACAAACCTTATTTTCCAGAAGTTACTTCTAGTGCCTCGTTTTCAGCACATCCTTAATCACACTCAGAGAGGGGAATATTTCTTCCTCCTCTGAAATCTGGCTGCAGAGAGGACAAACAGGGGCCACAGCAGGATGAGGTGTCCACTCCACATCCACCCACCCCCCATGCTCCTCCCTTTAGGTCTCTGAGCTGTCACTGTTCTTGCCTGGCAGGGGCAGTGGTGAGCATGACAGTACTTGTGGTACGCCCTTCCTGTATTCCTCAACACTTTCAAAAGAGGAGCAGTTGAGGGAAAGGTGCAAGTAGATGTAGCTCCCAGACAAGTTAAGAAACATCTTGACCTGCATGAGCACTTGCCCCATTACATCTCCACTGAGTTTCTTAGATTCTGGGGAGGATGAAGAGCAGGGAGATAAGATGGAAAAAAAGGGGCAGAAAAAGAATCATATCTATTTTTAACTTTGACAGAGAAAATAATGTAAGAGCATTTAGAGCAAGTAGGGAAAGCCATTCCCATGTGTAGAATGTTCCCATGTCCATCAGCTCTAACCTGTCTGAAAAAAAAGACCCAGCAGCTCTGTCATCAGCATGAGAAGGAGGGTATACCAAACAAGGTGGCATTTCACACTTGACTTGCTGTCACTGTTGAAAAACCCAAGGGCTGAAGCAAGGCTCTAACACTAATATTAATCAATTATCCTCATTCAAATGTAGAATTACATGAGCTTCTGGAATTGAGTTATGATTTTTGGACCTGATTCTGCTGAAGTTCAGCGCTGGATTTCAATGGGCCAAAACATAATGGAACTAGTTGAATGCATCAATAGATGACCAGCCCTCTTCTATGAAAAACACGTGGGCATCTGAAGGCAGGTT